>NC_065510.1:33281636-33324106 GCF_006386435.1 Epinephelus moara | reverse complement strand
TGCACGCAATTGGATAACACTACCACCAATCAGAACAATACACGGGGTGACGTATACGCTTAGCTACCAGCGGAGCTAACTGGTAGATTAGACTATTGCCGTATCCGGTCAGCAAAACAGCAAAAACGTCCTTCTTGCAAAGGAAAGATTCGAGCGCCGTCTTCTGTTCCTCTTTTAGAGACAAAGCCAAGTCTTACTCGTTCATTGTAGCGGCCAAAGCCGTTTCAAACAACTGGTGTTCATCCGTAGCCATCTTGCAATGTTTACTGACTGATTCCAGACTTCGTCGTTGCAGCACTTTCGTCATCTGTTTAGCTCGCCCCTGGCCCGCCTGGGCATAGGTAATGAGCATCATTACTGATTGCCAGAGTGACTCGCTGAGCAAATTCAAATTGTGCTCTCGCGAGAACTCTGGATTTCCAGGGTAGTCTTGGACCATAGGAATGACATATGATTTTTGAAACTGGGCGTAGTTCCCCTTTAACTTTAGGTCCTCTTCATTTCTTCCTCTTTCTTGTCAGTTTGGTCATGGTGACATCTCCACCTAATGACCCAGCACTTCTTGTGGTTACAAAGAAACTATTGTTGTTGCAAGCAGAGATCAAAATCATCAACTTTCTTGTTTAGTGAAGTTTTTTTCTTCTTCTTACTTTTCGAATAACCTTTTCCATTTAGACCACAAATATGAAAGCTTTAACATTTTTGGCTGTGTTTTAGGGACAAATATTGATTTGCAGGGTCTTTTCAGATAGCAGCACCAGGAGTCACCACATGTAAGAAACTGCTTCGGGTACACACATGTGCTGTGCTGAAGGCTCTAGTGCCAGAGGGGGCATCCAAAAAGCCAATATTATCATCATCAGTCATAATCATACGTATTGCATTAACTCTCCCAGTTTAAGGCCATTCAGGCACAACAAAGCAATAACACTTAGGGCACTCAAATGACCAGCAGTGACCCTGTGAATATATCTTTACAACTGATCACTGTACAGTTGTAGTTACAGTCTGTTACGTATTGTAGGTGCTAATTACAGTTAGTGTTTTAAAGTCACAGATAGACAATATCATATTAATATTTATTGTCTTCAGATTACATTAATTGTCAAATTCAGAGTCTTATTTGTATTTACAGCTCCCCATTCAATTCCTCAGAGTCTAATTTGTGATGTGTTGTTTGTTTATTTCATCCTCCAGTGCCGAGTGGTTGTGTGTCCTCTCAGCAGTGTCCTGCAGATTGGAGTGAGATTAACTCCAGTTGTTATTTCCTCTCCACTGAGGAGAGGACTTGGGAGGACAGCAGGAAATACTGTCAGAGTAAAGATGCTGACCTGGTGGTGATCAACAGCGAACAGGAGCAGGTACAGTGCAGTAAATCTGTGACTGAGTCTGATTGCATGAGTGTTTGCAGTTCTTGAGGTCGAAGGAGAACTTTTGAAGTCAAATTAAATGTGATCTCAATCAACAGAGGGCCTTGTACCGTCTGGATGGGGATGCTGACCTCTTGTTCTGGATCGGTCTTAGTGACACAAAAGGGACCAACAGGTGGACATGGGTGGATGGATCTGAGCTGACCAAATCGTAAGATTTAAAATAACTCTGTAGTTTTATGCTGGGCAGGCCGAGTAAATTAGAACTGGTTAAGAGATCTTCACAGGTCTAAAATTTTAGACTAGATCTGAAACCGACCAATTTTTTTTAAAGAGACCTTATCTGGTCTGATCTAATGAAAATAACTTTGTGACATATAGGCTGAAACTATCCCTTTGTTCTGAAAGAAGTACATGAGACAGACTATCTGAAAAATGTCATGTTCCTCCTCCTGCACAGAATGGAAAAAGGCTACATATAACATGAATTGTAATTCACTTTTTCCTATATTTTTTTTAATTTTTTTTGCTTCAGTTTGGGCATTTAAATCTTCCATTTGGGCCCAGTGCAACTCGTCCTGAGGATAATTAGACCCAACTCAAAATGTGATTAACTTTAATAGAACCAACAGGAGAGAGAAAACCTACCAAAAGGGGGAACTGGGTCCAAGGTGACACACAGAGATGGGACACGGTCTTGACAAAAACACCCATTTCAGTTTTGGCATGAGAAACATATGTATATATATTAATATTACTCTAAACCATCTGGTTGAATGGTCACAAAGGCCCCTATGATGTTATAGTGTTACACAAACTGGTATCAGTCCAGTCATCTAACATGAATATTCAAACTGAATCTCTCCGACCTTCATCACTGTGCTGTCATTTAGGTTTTGGCAGTCTGGACAGCCGGATCTCAGTCCCACCAAGGTAGAGGACTGTGTGGAGATGTATCACCTCAACCCAGTCCAGGCCAACTGGAATGACGCCCCCTGTCGAGTCCAGCGGCGCTGGCTGTGTGAGAGAGAGCTGTGTCCACGTGTGCGTAATGTGTCCGTGGTTGAGCAGGATAAAAAGAGAGAAAGAAATCTAGAGCTAGAGAGAGAGGCTGAGAGAGAGATGCTCCCAGAGATGCAATAAACTGGGCGACACCACTGCTCAGGAGCGTATTATTATGTGTTTGTTCATGCACGTGCAAATGACTTAATGTGCTTTTGCATGCAGCAGAGCTAAGATGTTCACATTTGAAACCATTCTGAATAAAAACTGATTGTCACAATAATAGAAAAAATCATCAGTGACAAACTGAAATATGGAAATATAAGCAAATTTAATTTAGAACTGAAGGCAACTATGAATTTGATGTATTTTAAACAAACTGTTAGCCAATTTGTGCAGGTTGGCAATACTTTTGGAGACTATGGTAGTATGCTTTGTGACGTACTTTGTATTGCATCAAGATATTTTGTGGCACTTTATGTGCTAAATCATATGTATGTCATACATTGTTGCAATGGTGTAGTGGTAGTCGATGAGGTGGGTGTACTATTAGGTAGATGGATGGATGGGATCAAAATTAATTACCATAGACGTAGTATTGTGCTTCCTCATGTGTATAAGGCTTCATGGTACCTGAAGTTAACTGTGTCCTGGGAGTTTTCATTTGTGTATGAGAAGCTTGCTTTGTAGCTGTTCTCATGACATGTATCAGTTAACTAGAGGCCTCCCTTTGCCTCCCTTTTCTGTGCACTTCTAAGTTTTAATTATATTATGTGACTGAATCTGTGATTCTTAGTCAGACCTACAGAGGACACTCCAGGGGCTCTAGTTTCCCGGGCGCGGCACAGGGTGGCGCAGGGTGGTGAACCCCGCGCAGAGCTAGTTTCGAGCAGCGCAACCCGAGACGCGCTCAGTTTGGTAGTTTGGCAGACCGAGGTGCACTGAGATCGGTGTGGCGGCGCAGCAGGGGGAGGTGTCGACAGATCCAGCTTGGTGCAGTGACAGTTTCGTGCCAAAAGGCTTCGCTGAAGGTGCGCTAAAAGCTCGCCAGCTGAAACCACGTCTACTGTCAGCACAGGGGGAGCGCAGCCGGTGTAAGCCGAAGTTTGGCTGATGGGCGGACAGTGCGCACACGTCACCAAAACCTCACAGGCAGGTTTCCAGAATATCAGGCACATTAACGATGCAATAAATACCTACAAACCACTATTCAATGCAACTATCTGCAATCAGCACATAAATGTATCTCTATATCGACTGTCCCGTCACATCTGATGTCAGATCAAAGGGGATTGGCACCGTTTGGCACGCGTAATGGAAACCCAACCTGATTTGATTAACACAGCTGCAAACTAATGAGTTCACATCCCTCTCAGCCAACCACAAACAGCCACAGCATCAGATAGGGAGTATATATTCAGCATCTGTCATCTTAGAAAAGTCAAAAGAAAAGAAACAGAGTGAGACTGCGAGAGAGAAAGAGAGAGCGCGCGCGCACGAGAGAAACGCAACATTGATTTACAATTGTGGTGACCTCCTCCCAGGCTACCTTTGCATCATCAGCCCGTGGAGGTCTGCTCGCAGTTCCGTATATTCGGACACTGCGAGCTTGGACCTCCCGGACCAAAACATCAGTTTCCTCCTGGGAGAAGTTTGGCCGTCTGACGCTGCTGCTCTCTTCTGCCATGGCGAATTGAGTAAACTCTCATTACGCCTTCGCGCGGCGCATTTAAGGGCGAGGAGAGGGGCTCATTTGATTGGTGTGATGTGTGTAAAACCCACTCCACGCCTTCTTTCCTCCCTCTTTCCGACTTGCGCCGGTAGGAGGGACGGAGGTGGGATAGAGGAGTAGCTGCGCCAGGCACACGGTGTGCCAAACTTACAAAATCCGCCTGGCCACACCCAGTTGGCGAAGCGCAGGTGTGCTGCGCCCCCGCCTCGCCCGGTCTGCAAAACTAGAGCCCCTGTGTCTGAGCTCTCACCTTTCATCTGAAATAGACTCTGAAATGACTCTGTTCTAACTCTTATTATTCTGTTTTTATCACTTTATTAAATTACACAAAAGACAACTTGATCATTTCACTCTTTATTTATTCACTTCTGCTGCCACAAGGACAAAGTGGGTATACTCTTTTGTATATTCTGATGGCTTTTTGGCTCATAGGAGCTTCTTTTATAGGCCTGTAAGCCTGAAAAAGAGGTGGGAATACCCCATTTTCCTACACAAACTCTCCACTACACTACTGCATTGGTGTTTGGTAGATGATTGTCTTGTTGAACCTTCATTTTTTTATTGATTAATAGAGAAAGAATAAACAGCTAAGACTGCAAGAATAATGTAATGTGCTCCAGTCCCCATTAATCTGTGAAGATCTATTGTCTCATTATATGCACTGCATATAATCTATAACATGCTTGTTACTGAAGTGAACACAAGACAAAAAATACAGAATAATACAGTGTGTAAATCATTTGTGTTCCCATTGCAAAGATACTTTTCTGTCAACTCTACTTCTTCTTCTGATTTGTTTTTGTGTGTTGCAACACGGGATCACAGACTCAGGAGGCGGGACAGGTGAGGTAAAAACTTGTTTTGTATTGGTATTGTTATCAAAACCTCCGTCCTGATGGAAGCATCTGAAACTTAACTTGGAGGGGATGTTGAGAGTCTGAGACAATAGACCAAGCTTTAGAGATGACCCTCTCTTCATATGCTGGAGGTTATTCAAAGTAACACCAGTGATCTTACAGCATGACTTGACCACTTTTTCCAACTTGTTGATTGTCTTGTAGCCTTCTTGTTTTTAAGGCTACAGATTACCAATGCTGAAGGAAAGGTCAGACTCAATAAGAGCAGAATAGCACAATTTCAGGTTATCAGACACAACAAGTGCTGCCAAGTCACCAGGTCTAGGCTTTTATAACAAATGCCCAAATTTGCCGTGTTTCCCTCCCAGGCACTAAGTGAGAAACTAAAAGAGTAATTTGTTTCTGAAGGCCAGAAGGCTGGCAGTCCATTTGACAGCATGTGAGTCTGAATACGTTTGCTTCTGGAGACATCACCTGTGAGAAGTTTTACATGGCAAAGGAGAAAACTCAGCCACATCCATCAGCTACATCACAGCAGCAAGCTGAAAATATCTGGAAGGATGAGTTCCATTGCTCTTTCTATGTGAGACAGGATGACAGTAGTGTAGGAGTGGCAAGAACTAATGAGATGCGGTGACAAAATGTACACTGTTGGTGAAGTTGACGACTGCAGGGACTTTATTATCTGTCCTTGAAAAAGTCTGATATGTTACCTATCAGACTGTTGTCAATGAATCAAACAACAATGACATATCAACAGAAATTGTATCAACATGCAATTTATTACTGTGAGATTACATTAAGAAGCTTCTGACAATTCTAACATCTCAGATTATCAGTGTTTGGTGAAGAAATGAAAAATTTATTCATAATAAATACATATGAGCAACAAATGCTAAACAAGTGAAAGTGCTGTTACTTTACAAGGGATCTGCTTGATTCTCTGGCTCAGGTGTGTGGAATGGATCCTTCGTCTCTGGCTGGCTGCAGGAGCAAACCGTTTCTGTTTTTTGTTTTCGTTTTTTTTACCGGCAGTGAGATCATAACTTTAAAAAATGTTTGAAAGAAAAGTAACCAAAGACAATGTATAATACTGAATATTTTGTTTGTTTACAAGGTATTTTGAATTTTGAAACCTGCTTCATTGACCTGTTCGTAATAAATTACTTTTTTTTGGACTTCAAACATTTATCTCAGCATTGCAAGTTATTGGTAACGAGAGAGTCAAGACTCAAGCCAGCAGCAGCCACATGTAGAAAAGTGGATATACAGTGAATGTCTATACTATAATGGCCTAACAACTAAACATTTCCTGCAATTAAACTGGTAAACTGGTTTATAAACAGTGTGCTGTGAGATCTGCCGCTGTGCACCTCACAACCGTGCGTAATAGTCGCGCGTAATGACTGCTCCTCGTCGGTTAAACTGCACGTCTCTCATGTTTGTCTCACTGACAGGTGGAGAGCCCACAGACAGGTACCCATTAGCTACGAGCCGCTCCGCCACTTGTCCTGTCCTCTCCCTCTTCTTTCTCTCCTGTCCTCTCTGACTATCAATAAACTCTGAGCTTAATCATTAGCTTTTAGCTTAGCAGCACTCATAATTGAGTAGGCTTTTGAACAATGCAGGAGAAATGTTGCAGACAGTTTATATTATAAGCCTGGGCCTGGGGCTTGTTGTAACAGTAAATGGGATGTGTTGTAACTTGTGTAATTTAAACTGTGTCTGTGTGAGTGTACATCTTACCCTGCGATGCGCGATGTGGGCTGCCGGGTCCAGCCTAGCCCCGCCTGTTGGAAAGAGTGTGGGATATACCACTTCTAGGAATGAGAGGGGGGGACTAAATCTTTTAAGATTTAAATAGCACATTATTGCGCGATTATAATGAGCCCCGCTTACATTGTGCTTTTAATAAATACTACTGCATTGTTCAAAAATTATTAATTGTGTCTCAAATTATTCTAGGGGGGTACAGCTTTACTGCAGGTGGGGTCATGTCCCCCCTGTCCCCCCTGGGATTTCCACCCCTGGATATAAACTAAAAAATACTGAAAATGTAAGAGTAAAGGTATAAATATATATACAGTACATCATGTCATCAGGGTGCAAGTAGATGGATAGTTTTATTGATGCAATATGGTCACCTTAATTTGCAAAAAGATTTATAATTCCAGTCAATTATGAGTCTGAGATGACAGAAAATGCCTGTGATCTATTGCAACTTTCTGTGTATTTTGAGGTTGTTAAACTTTTTATTCATCATGGGGAAAATGAAAACATTATACAAACATTCCAATGTCCTTTATGGCATAACCACCACCATTTTGGGTCTTAATTAATTAGGGTTTAGATCATCATAGAAATAGTGTTAGACTGAAATATTAAGTAATTCTCTACGATGGATTGTTTTTGAGAGACGGTGGGGCCAATTTTTGCAGCCATGATGTTCTACACCTCTGTCTGTGTGAACCACAATCTTTACACTGAAACCTGGACAAACATCCCTTTTTCTTTGTGCTTATTATAGCCACAAATGCATCAAATAAAGACGGGAAAAAAATACAGCTAGACAGAGGTTAATTGAAACAATTTTTGCATCTAAAAAAAAACAAGAAACAAAGGTTTTTCGACAAAATGTGACATTTTGTTTCTGTTATTACTTGAGAGAGCTATTGGTAGAAATGATGATAACCAGATTCATAGGGTAGGACTCTCATTGAGACATGCATCAGATCATAATCAAACTATTATCAAACCGTTAACAGCTTTAAAGCACATTACATAGTCCCCTTTTTGCCTCATAGGAATGGCCCAGGACCCCTTATAAATTTACAAAATATTTAAAGAAGTTCTCTTACTTCAGGCTAACTCTCAGTGATGTGGTTGTCAGATTAAATCTCACAGACCCAGTAGTTACGATGTGAACAAGGAATATCATTCCATTTTAATAAAGGATCAGAACCTTTAACGTACATCTCTGCACAGTCTTCTTTCACTCCTGGTTGCCCACCATCATCAGGCTGTGGAGCGTACCAGTACCTGTGAGGAGATCATCAAGCAATAGTTACTTTTCTCTATAATTTCACATTTCATTTCCATTTTGTTGCTTTTGTAGCGATGAAATCTCTTTTTCATTTTCTTTTTTCATGCACTGTACATGTAGGCCTACTTTGCAGTCAGAGCTGTCCCGTCCACCCATTTCCAGATGCCCTCCTCATCTTGATCAGTCAGCCCAATCCAGATTCTTTTGTTGAACTTAATGACAAATTTCTGTTTGAAAAAAACATATAAAGATGTATGAGAGATGATAGTTGTATGATAAGACACCAATGGAGACCTCATATTGCCTCCAAGAGCTCACACATGGTCCAACAATCTATGTGCTCAGGTTAATAAAAGAGCTAAACTGATGTTGATTTGTGATCTTCTCACCTGCTCCTCTTCACTATTGATGATCACCAGGTCAGCTCCTTTGCTCTGGCACTCCTTTCTGCTCTCCGTCCAGGTCTTCTGTTCAGTAGATACATAGTAACAGCTGGAGCCAAGCTTCACCCATCTGTCACAACGGTTTTTCTCTGTGTCTACAGCATAAAAACACACACACACACGCTCAGGAACAACAGAGACATCATAAATGATAATAATAATCCATTTTCATTAATGGCCTGAATGGAGCCCCCTGAATGTTACTTTGAACATATACTATGCAGGATTTTCCAAAAAACAATGTATAGACTCTTACAGAAGTAATCCCTCTCGATCATCACGTATGACCTACTAGAAATTTATGGCAATCTATTTTTAGCAGAGACTGCCCTATGCCTGTATTCTTTTACTTTCTTATTATTTTCTGTGTTCAGGACGGTTATTGCTGTGTCCCCAGTGGCAGCTGCTGGTCTTTCAAACAGCAGAAGCTCACTTTAAGTTTACATCATAAAATTTGTCATATTGTAGCGAGGCAGTAACTTATAAAAGGAACATTTAATTGAAGCCGTTTTTCAACCACACTCATGGGTTTAAACTCCTGAACTGTACTGTACAAATGGTGAAAATGAGCTATACGGCTTATGGGAACTCCGGGCGGCACTCTGTCAGAAGACTCCACTCACAAATATCTGCATGGGACTGAGCTCGAAATGCGACGATGCCGGTGTGTATTTCCAAAGTGCTGTCAATCACAAAGGGGTTCAGCCTTTTAGACAGTTCCTCCAATCATCATGCATACACCGAGCATCCTCTCCAGCCTACCACTCCATTAGGTCCCAGGGAAGCTGAGCCTCCCTGGGAGTGACGAATTTGTAACATTTATCCAATGACCGTCTCGCTTTGCTGCATGAAAAAACCTGCTCAGCGCTGTCTCATAGGAATGCTCGGAGGCTACGTGTCCACCGTGCTGACACGAGAATGTATGACAAGGAGGTCGCGTTTGAAAATGTATTTTTTTAAAAATGAACTTATTTTAATGTAAATTCAATAGTGCATATTTGACCATTTCTTCTATGAAATTTTAGGGAAGTTCAGCCTCCCTTGTGGTCTCATGGTGCGCAGGTGAGGTCAGGGCTATATAAAAAGGTAGCAACCAGGTGTCAGACTGTAAGCAGCAGGCATCCACAAGACACAGCGCAGTGAGGCAAAACTTTATTTTCACAGTCCATGGGCAAAACGCTGAATAGGACTTTCACTTTCGCTGGCGAGCGTGTTTACAAACAGTAGCTTACAATTCTGTGTATAATTCTAATTGAGCCACTGCCTCCTGTTCTTTTACACATTGCTTTGCCATCATTTTGCTTGCATAAAATCCTAGATGGATGAAATTGAGTGCTGAAGCCATGAAGATATTCCTGAAGAAGCCTGCCGGATAAGAGCCTCTGTTTGAAGAAAGTCTTTAAAAAGTCAACAAAGAGAGACAAAATAGCCAGAAAGAGATGAAAAGGGACTACAAATAGACTCAACATGACTACAAAAAGGCACAAAATGACCACGAAGAGCCTGGAAATGTTTCTCTCAGTCTGTGGTCTCGCACATATGTAGGAGAGGTGGGGGGCATCTACTTGTCTGTGCCCAGGGAGCTATTGTCTCAAAATCCATCCACGGCTGAAACACAATGACCTGAAATGTTCTTTTTCATGTTGGTCCTTTCAGTAAATAACATTTACATAGAAATAACATGCGTAATAAGTGTAGAGAGTATAATACCCTGCAAGTGATGTCTTCAAGCTAGAATCATCTTCATTGCTTGTGAAAACATTTGGACAGAATGAACAACATACTGATGACTTTGCTCCAAAAATGTAAAGTTTGCAAGGCGGTATGAAAGGAAAGGTCACTAGGTTGTCACAGGCGAATGGGTTCATTCTCTTGGGATAAAGAAGCAAAAAAATCCTCGACAAATCCTCACATTTCATAAAAATCCATCAGTTATCACATTAGTCTGAGGGAGCTCTCATACTGCCAAAAACTGAACAAAGTGACACTGTGCAATGTGGAGTCACCCACAGTGGACTGCATGGTGATCTGAGCCACATCAACCACCGTGGGCAGCCATTACCCACACTGACCACTTCATGGCCAACAACCAGTGACAGCTGCTGGTAAACACAGTCGAGTTGAGCGTCATGTGCCACAAAGATGAGTGAAATAAAAAAAAATTAAAAAACACTCATAAAATCTACTTTTACTCATGCACAAAAAAAGTTGAATTCCCAGCAAAGTACAAAGATTCAATTTTGAATTTTAAACAGATGAACCTAGACCCACAAGAAGTAAGAATGAATTACCTGAGAGGAGCTTTGTCGGCAGATCATTTTTGTCCTTGGTTATGGCTTCAAATCTTTTCTGCAACTGGTCTCTCTCTGCAGACAAATTGTTGTAACTGCTCTGCAGCTGAACCCACTCAGAGACGCCTTTGGTGTCTGTGTTTGCCACATAAACAACAATTACTATTAACCAGCATCACCTGCTTAGTGTTTTATCTGCATGCTAACAGAGCACTCACATAGGAAAATCATAGTTATGAGTCCAGCCAGGAGGAGAAGACTAAGCAGACCCAGAAACACAGCAGCACCTCTGCAGGAACTCTTCTTTGCCCTGTTAGTATCTCCAGCACCTAACATAAAGAGTAAAGGAAGCATGTCAGTCTGATCTGACTTGCTACAGAATGTAAATACTGTGCTGAAGAGGAAACTTTTTTAATGAACTTGAAAGAAATTTGGATGCTCACATCTTCTCTGACAAAAAGTCCCAGAGGTGAGGACCAAAATCATCATAGACTCTAATGGTCTAAAAGGTTCAGAATGTTTCATCAGAACTGCTTGTCAGATAGTCAAACAGATTTTGAGCCCCCTCCCGCCACACCTGTTCAACGTTGGTCTAAGCGTTCCTCCACAATCATCATTATCAAACATGTCTTTCAGCTTTGTCAGTGGTGCTGTTGTGTGAGTAGTGGAATGTAGTCACTGTTGCAGATGTTACCATGAGAAAACAAGCAGCTGGTGGGCGTGTAGCTGAAAGCTTTTTTTTCTTTTTGGTTAAGATAATAAGATAAGAGAGTATTGTGTAACAGCACATCCTTTTAAGCACAGTTACAGTTCTGAACGTTAGCTAAAATGATCACATCAAGTAATCTGTGTCAAAGTGTAACTCACTCAAAACACTTTAGACATGAATTCATCAGTCATATCCCTAACACAAAATGTTTTTTGTCTGTCTCACAGCAGTGAAATGTCCAAGGATTTCTGTCAGAATCACATTTCTGTATTTCATCAAGAGCTAATGTTTCTATAGTCAACCAACAGTAAAGTCAAATATCTTCTACAGCCAACTAATTAATATGCCAAAAAAACAAGTGCTACATTCACACATGTTCTGACTGACTGTGAAAGACTCCAGTTTGTTCCCTATTCACACCAAACGCCTCGGAGTTACAGCAGTATACAACAGAAAAGAAAAGCTGTGCAGCTAAGTTAGATGTCTCAATACAAAACCGAATATAACTGTAAAATGGACAATAGTAGAAGTGAAGATCAATATACTGTGTATCCTCTCTACCATTACCACTTCATGATGGGAGAGAGATTGTGGGTGATGTGGAAATGTATATTTGTGTGTCATCAGCATAGTAATAATAATCAGTTGCATGATCCCTGATAATATTTCCCAGAGGCAGAATTGGTCTCATGGGAACAACAGAGGACATTAAAAACACAAACTCAGTGCTGTGGTTAACTTCTTTGCTCTCTCCGTCCCACACTTTACACTATGGTTTCTCACTGAAGTCTTTGTTTCGTTCACCTGAATTATTTTAAAATCTGTTCAGTGTTTGTGTGTGCGTAAAGAATATTCACAACAACCCTGCAGTCAATATGTGTATGTGTAGTATGTGTACCTCTGTGCATGTTTTCATTACCTGCAGGTCCAGTCCTGTTCAGCTCTAGAGTTTGGATCCTATCTTCATTCTCATAAACACTTTTGAAACCTTTGACCAAATTCTTCCTTTTGCCAGGATTACCTCTTGGTCTCTTTACGTTCATGTAGATATCTTGTTGATCCATGATTTTCAGCTGTATTGACAGTTCAGTTTGGTCCTGAGGTGCCTAAAGCAGAAGTAAGAAATGATGATTATCTAAACTGTGGTTCTACTGAGAAGGCAGTGCTAACACAGAAGTGTAAGTACATGTGACTGAACAGGAAACTGAGGGCTGGTGGGATGATGGTCATGGTTTTTCTTGTAGATGCATGGAGGTGCTTTCCATTTTGGTTACGCTACTGCAGCAAGATAGGATTTTTGAATCTCACACTTCCAGTAACTGACCACTGCTCAAAGTCATTAAACATGTATGTATAAAAAAATGTGTATTGCACCTGTATATACACATCTCTGCACACATTAATAAACAGTAGGTCCTTTATACAACTAAAACCACTGTTTAATTCAACTGACAGTTCTCTGACAGCAGCACAATGTCTTATAACACACACCTAGTCTGTTACACCTGCTCAAGTAACATTTTGAGTCCACATCAAACCACATTTTGAAGTTTGCGGACAACACAGCAGTGGTGGGGCTGATCTCCGGTGGGGATGAGTCTGGCTACAGGAGGGAGGTGACCAACCTGGAGCAGTGGTGCGGAGACAACCACCTCTCCCTGAATGTCAAAAAGACCAAGGAGGTCATTGTTGACTTCAGGAGGAGGAAGGAGGCCCGACCATCTCTCACCATCAATGGCTCAATGGTGGAGAGGGTGGACCCTTTAAATATCTGGGGGTGAATATCGAGGAGGACGTGACCTGGGACTGCCACGTCACCGCGGTCGTCAAGTAGGCACAACAGCGCCTCTACGGCCTCCGATGCCTGAAGAAATTCAGCATGAGGCCCCAGATCATAAGGGACTTCTACAGAGGCACAATTGAGAGCCTCCTGACAAGCAGCTTCACCTCGTGGTATGGCAACTGTACCGTCAATAATCGGTCAGCGCTGAGGAGGGTGGTTCGCACGGCCGAAAAGATCACCGGATGCGAGCTGCCCAGTCTGGAGGACCTGTACACCCAGCGCTGCCTCAGCAAAGCCCTGAGAATCATCAAGGACCCCACCCCCACAACAGTCACTTCACCCCCCTGTAGTCCCAACGGTGAAAGGATACAGAATCCTAAAACACGAACAAGCAGACTGAGAAACAGTTTTATCCCCCAGGCCATCAGACAGGAAACAGTAGCTGTGCAATAACACAGCATTATGCACCTTACTAGAGTGATGTACTAGTCCTGTTTTTATAGATTATCAATTTGTTTTAGGTAGTACTGATTGCTTTTAGACTTGGTTTTAAGGTGTTGTCTTTGTTTTGTCTTTGTTTTTTTTATTGGTGGAGCTTTCCAGACTAAGAATTTCACAGGAATGTACCCAGTGTTACTAAGTGACTAATAAAGCTGAACTGAACTGAAAACCTGCTATTTTTTGGTTCAGGCTGGGAACCAACTTTTCAGGTTACTAACCAATTTTCTTTTTTGGTCAAAATGCTCCGAACAGTTCAAAATTTGGTGTGCAATCCACAATTGAACCTGCTTTCTATATTGGTGATGAAGAGGTAGTAAAGAGTGGAGGGCCTCGCCTGGGGATCTGCCTTATAACAAACAATATGTCCAAATTACTGTAGTGTACCAAAACAATCCATGCTACAGCTTCATTGTATCTTTCAGTTCTGAGCTGATCTTTATTTCATTAGATGGTTAGTTCTCGCCATCTAGTGGACAGAGAGTGGAACTACATCATCTGATGTGCGATTTCTCTGACACTGGCTGGGTTTCTACCACTGGTTAGACTGGTCTTGATGTCACTCTGAGGTTTCTTTAGATTTGATCTTACATACAATACACAGAACACCAGGACTGACGAGGAAGAAATGAGCAGCCTCTTCTCTCCCAGTGTTTCCCCAGCACATCAAGGAGAACTGTGTCTGTAAACTGACCTGAAGTGAGTTCAGCAGGTGAGAATCCTACCAGAGGAATCTGTAAATGTTTGATACTCAGGATCACTTTGATCATGTTGTGCTGTATCACTGTTTAACTGTACAGTAGAAATGTTTCTTGATGCCCATTGGCTCATTCAAAATATCTATTTGAAATATGTTGTCAAATTTCTTTCCGAGTTTCATCACAATAATTCCAGAAAGACTTATATATGTAATGTTGTTACTGTTTCTTAAGTAGAATCGACAATGGTTTAATGGTAATCTGAGGTTTCCTCAGGGGAAAATGTGTCTGAACTGGTCTGACAGCTTTGATTGACTTGACTTAAGTGTTTACATCTTTTCACTGTTACAGTTTTTCTCAGTCTCTTTGGTACATTATTTAGAACAGAATTGAAATCCTCAAAAATACTTCTTTGGGCAATGTGTGACACATTAGACCAACCAATGATCAACTAGTTCTCTAAAATGCTCTCTAAAGTAGCTCTCAGGTGCATTTTTTCTCACAGGTAAGACATTCCAAAAAATCCTTTCTGCTGCGTTGCAGGGAAGATTTCTGTCTTGACGTGGGTAAGAATCTGTGGCTCAGCAGACAGGAATGTCAGCATGTATAGAAACACTGCGTTGTAATTTCCCATAAATTCCCCATAGAGCATGTACAGTTCTGACTTAGAGATGTTTCCTATGTATATATTTCTATATTTTTTTTCATTTATGCTATGCAGTGCTGTAAAACAGTCCTGTCATTTTCTTTTCTTTTCAGTGACTTGGTCTTTGTGAATGTGAACTCTGCCCCATTTCTTGCAGTCAATCTCTCACATACAGTAATGTGAACCTTGTACTGTTAAATCTAGCATTTTAACTATCTTACTTGTAAACTAGTGTTCTCAGGGCATGTTTATTGACACAAGATTTTGCTTTTGAGAGATAAACTAAGGATTCTGAGCAAGTTACAGACTTTTGCAGGTAATCCGTTGTGTGATTCTAATGGTACGATGTACATCCTGTTTTGCAAATGATAAGGATGGAAACTGTCATACTCTTAAGTGAAGTGCATAGATGAAGTGTTAAGTGCTTAAATGAAGCCATCTTCCAACACTGAGACTAACCCGGTTTCACTAAAGACTGTTTAGCACAGTCCAGGTCTCAACTGTCCCAGAGGCTATAACTTACTTTCTAGATGGATCAGAGTCAGCCCAGGGTGGGCAGGAACTTAGTGGTTGCTCAGGGTCCCTCAGCCTTCAGGGGTCTCTAAAGGGATAGAAAATGTGAACTCTCGGTTAAACTTTTGTCATAATTTAAATATTCAAAGATAGATTTAAAGATTTAGAGACACAGACCTTGACTTTCTCTTGGCACCCATAAATCCCCCAGATGCACTTTGTTTTTCAGGATGTAGCACAGGTTCAGGGTTATACATTAAGACATTTTTTAGGATTATTGAAAATATATATATTTTTAATTTTTGTTACAGTTTTAACAATTTAAATACAGATACCGATACTGGTCATTTTTTAAATGGATAGACAAACGTGGCAGAAGCATAACCTCTGCCACCTACCTGTGGCTGGATATACTTTTCCCCTCTGAATACTTTTGTCAGACAGAGGGTGGGGCAGGAGACTTGGATGTTTGAGCATCTTCTTATTTCTGTTCAGCCTTGTTGTTTTTAAATGTTTGAAGAGGATGCTTGTGTTGCTGCTGTGAGGCACTTTCTTGTTGAAAATAGTGTTTCTTGCTATATTTTTATCTACAGGTGAAATGTAGCACCACACCACGCTACATTTCTTTTCTGCCACTCTCTCATGTTTAATGTGAAAGTTTGTGACTGTGCATACTCCTGCATGTGCTAACTATGTGCCCTAAGTTCTGATGCAGCCACCCACATTTTGGATTTTTATAATTTCAATATCAACATATTTTTAAAGGAATCAAAACCAAATGAGTAGCTTGTCGGTACTGAAGTATCACTTCAGCAGTGTCAGTCTGCCCACCCTGTCAGCCAAACCAAAACTCAGAGGGGGGACAAGGATCTCTACTCTCCATGACTCTTCTCCACGTCGGAGCTCAGCACTCAAATTACTCCACCATCATTACTGACACTCAAAGATCTGTGTGTGTTGTGTTGAAGCCCAGAGCAGGAGCACAGACCAGTCTATACTGGACCTGAACCTGAACCTGAACCTGAACCTGAACCTGGACCTGAACCTGAACCTGAACCTGAACCTGGACCTGAACCTGAACCTGAACCTGGACCTGAACCTGAACCTGGACCTGACCCAGCTGTGTGTCCATCAAAAGTGATCGGTCAATGGCTCGACCTATTGACCTCAAATATGGACATCAGGCTGATGATCACATCATCAGCCTGATGTCATCCATCACAAGTAATTATTTACCTCAATTTATTATTATTAAAACATTAACACACAAATAACTTTCAGCAGAATTTCAGTGTGTTCATTAATCAGTGTTTGTGATTGATCAGGATCCAACATGAGAGACCAGTCTGAACCCACCTGTGTGTCCTTCAAGAGTGACCGGTCTATGTTTCGACCTATTGATCTCAAAAAAGGACACCATTTTGATGATCAAAGGTAAGAATTCAAACCTGAAGTTATTTTTGTTGTAAAACACTCAAAATTCAACATAATTTTCAGCAGAATTTCAGTGCACCTGTTCATTTATCAGTGTATCTGATTCTATCAGGATCCAACATGAGAGACCAGACTCTCCTGGATCTGAACCCAGCTGTGTGTCCTTAAAGAGTGACCGGTCTTTGTTTCGACCTATTGACTTCAATGATGGACACCAGTCGAATAATCAAAGGTAAGAATTTTAACTGGATTTTTTTGTAGTTGTTGTGAAAACACGTAGAATTTAACATAATTTTTTAGCAGCAGAATTTCAGTGCACCTGTTCATTTATCAGTGTATCTGATTCTATCAGGATCCAACATGAGAGACCAGACTCTCCTGGATCTGAACCCAGCTGTGTGTCCTTAAAGAGTGACCGGTCTTTGTTTCGACCTATTGACTTCAAAAATGGACACCATTCCCATGATCAAAGTTAAGAATTTAAACTGGAAGATATGTTTGTTGTTAAAAAAAACATCTAAATTCAACATTATTTTCAGTAGACTGTCAGTGCACCTGTTCGTTTATCGCTGGATACATTTACATGCAGCCTCATATTCCCATATTATTCCAAATATGACAATATTGTTACTTTGCTATGGGTCATGTAAACAGCATATTCCGTTTGGATTGTCCCAATTAAGACATGGAACATGTCAGTATTATGCAGGTTTTAGTAGCATTATTTGAACATGTGTGCAGTGCATTGAGAATATGCATCTAAACACATGTCTTCTTGTCTGTTTACGATCAGCTCTGTGCGTTGTCATGGATATGTTGTACACAAGCCAACTCAGTTTGCAACAACAACAACAGTTTGCAGTGCTGCGGTCGAGTTGCATGCACAAAAGAAAAGCCAACATTTCTGGTTGGGAGGAGAAACACACCTACTTGTAAACATTATGAAAGACTTGGATATCAACAGGTTTTTGCATATGTTTAAATGTCACAACACCAACCTTTTCAAGAAGGTGGTTGAAAGAATGATAGAGAGGTTGTGTTCACATGGTCCAACAAGTCCGCCACTGGTGGGAAACTGTGAAAAAATTCTATCTTGATGGAAAGAAGCAAAATGACAAGCGGCTCCAGTCGTTCCACTTTTCCATATTTTAATGTGATAAACAACATGTTAGATCATGTAAAGTAGGCACGGATGCATGTAAATGGGAGTATTAGTGGAGTATTCCTTTTTAATAGTCATGTAAACAACATAGTAGGAATATTGTCTTTTTCAGAATAAGGACAAAAACTGGAATATATTGTGCATGTAAACATTGTGATTGTATCTGATTCAATCAGGATCCAACATGATAGACCAGACTCTCCTGGACCCGAACCCAGCTGTGTGTCATTAAAGAGTGACCGGTCTTTGTTTCGACCTGTTGACTTCAAAGATGGACACCAGTCGAATAATCAAAGGTAAGAATTTTAACTGTAAGTTTTTTTGTGGTTGAGAAACACTCAAAATTCAACATTATTTTCAGCAGAAGAATTTCAGTGCACCTATACATTTATCAATGTTTCTGATTCTATCAGGATCCAACATGATAGGCCAGACTCTCCTGGACCTGAACCCAGCTGTGTGTCCTTTAAGAGTGATCGGTCTTTGTTTCGACCTATTGACTTCAAAGATGGACACCAGTCTAATGATCAAAGGTAAGAATTTAAACTGGAAGTTTTTTTAGTTGTGAAAACATTCAAAAGTCAACAATAATTTTCAGCAGAAGAATTTCAGTGCGCCTGTTCATTTATCAGTGTTTGTGTTCTAGCAGGATCCATCATGAGAGACCAGACTCATCTAGGTCTGAACCCAGCTGTGTGTCCTTTAAGAATGATCGGTCTATGTTTCGACCTATTGACCCCAAAGATGGACACCATTTCCACGATCAAAGGTAAGAATTAAAATGCGACGTTTTTTGTGTGTGGTAAAAACCCTCAATATTCATAATTTTCAGCAGTGTTTTATCTCTTGCACATTTATAAGTATTTGTGTTTCTTTCAGGATCCAATGTGAGAGACCATTATACCATGCACCCAACTGTATATCCATGAAAAGTAACCACTTCAGACAGTTTTATACCAAGATACAAAAAAAACATTTTACCAAGTAAAGTACTTCTTGTTTAAATTCCTAAATTGCTTTTCCCAAAAATAATTGTATTGAGCATGAAGGTCATTTTCACAGTGTATATCCTGTGTTCTTGGGAGGATGAAGCTGTGTTTCAACTAGAGCACAGCACATGTAACACTGTGTGTCATTATAACCTTCAAACCGTCAACTTTGTGCCGCAGACTTCAGCAGAGATTAGACATTCCCATTGGTCAATCTGTCCAGCAGCATCAAAGACAGCTGGACTCCATATTTATGGTGTGTAAATGTACAAACACAACAACCCTGTTTTGTACAAATTACATTTCTATGTTCTTAAACTGTTTTTGCTCTGGCAAACGTAATCTTTATCAGGAGCATGTTCACAGATGATACCATGAATCAATGAAGTGTTACATTAAAGAGTCGTAGGTCAGAGGTTGTGTAATGTTTCAGACTTCACATCCTGAGTCCTGTCTGTTGTTAATGTCAGTGAAAGATGGTGATTTCAGTTTCATGTGCTTTAAATCACTTCAGGTTTTTTTTTCTTTTTGTATGAAACCAGACCAGATCTTTCTCTAACGTTAACACAGAGCTGTGAGAGTCACAACTGAACCAGAACACAGTTTCATAATGCTGCAGTCACTCATACCGTAAAATCAGATAACTTTGATGACAACTAATAAAATATGTTGTTGGCAAACGTTTGCTGATATGTTTGGTAGCAACATTTTTGTGACTTGCTTTATCTGTTTTAAAAGCATTTAAAGCATTTTCTTCTCTCTTACAAACATATTTCATGTTGACAATTAAATGTATACAAAAGTAATTTCTTGCAGACTTGTAACAAACTAAATATGGAACCACCATTCTGAACTTAAGTCTCTTAACTTTTTTTGTGTTCCAGCTGCTTGAGGAAAACATTGTCAGTTTTGTGAAGAATGAGCTGAAGAGGATTCAGAGAGTTCTGAGGTCAGATTCCCCAGAATGCTTAGAGAGTCAGAGGGAGGATGAGGAGGTGTTGCACGGTGAGGAGGAAGAGCAGAAGAGGAGCAGTAGAGAGGCGTTTCTGAAGATCACACAACACTTCCTGAGGAGAATGAAGCAGGTGGAGCTGGCTGACTCTCTGCAGAGCAGTAAGAGGACTTTAACACATTTAACATGATGGAAAGAGGAAATGGAGGCAACATGGGAGATGTTTACATTTCCAGTCTTAGTATATTGTCATAGTTAATTTTTTATGTGATTTAGTGCAGCATCGGCCATAGCGTTTATTTAGACTCTTGTGTTTCCTGTTTTGAATAACTGCTGTCCATGCTCTGAGAGTCTGTGGCTGGGTTAGTGTGTACTGTCAGGCCATGACCCCTCTCTTCAAGGGCCTGGCCAACAACAGTTTGGGCTCTTTGCTTATTAGTGCCCACTGGCTAAGTTTTCTATTAAGCTGCTAAATCAGAGTGTTTTCTTTTGCATTAGTGTTGTGCAAAAATGCAACTGTTGTAGAAGATGAGCTAATTTGTCATCATTCAGTTGTTGTTGTTAAGCAAACAGCAAAGCTCTCTAATTCTGGGGGCAGTACATCCCTTGGGGTGACTGGAAGCACCTTGTCAGGTGTGGTGGAAAACTACTACACTTCAGCGGTGGAGGATGCCAGGTTCTGTTTTCTTCACTCCTGTCAATTGTTTGGTCTCCTTTTTCCAACCACTTCACAAGCCCTACCACTGAGTACATTTACATGGACAGTTTAATTCCCTTTTCATTCGAAATGAAAGTTCATTCCTATTACAAGTGATCTTCTAAACACCTAAATCGGAATGAAAATGGCCAATGTGATTGAAAAGACAATCCGATGTAAAGGGCTGGAATATTCCATTTCTAATTCCGAATGAAAGAATTTCTCGCACTTGTATACACTCAGTCCTCTTTAAGTTCATTCCGGTCTCTCTGCGCATGCTCGTTTCCTTGCCCTTCTGGCGCGATGACGTGTATAGCGTGCATAGCAACGGGCTGAGATAGAGCAGTCGGACTCGTTGCAGTCACCGGTTTCCATTCCCCAAAGCACGGTCTTCTATCTCCCTTCTCCTCCTCAACAGATAAAGCATTAGCAGAACAAGGTTGCTGTCGTACTGCTGCTTCAAGAATATAAGCAAAACACGCCAGAAAAAGGCACTAAGAACGGCGTCGTCAAGCATCTTTTTATCCGGAGCGAGGACTACAGTGTTTTCTTCCGGTAAACGTAAACATGTAACATCCGCCCCGCCCCCTATCCAATCAGAAACCTTCCCTGCCCCAAACCTTGCGCAGACCCGAATACAGGCGATTAAACTGATCTCCCATGTAAACCCTCATTCAGAATGAATATTTCTCATGTAAACTACCTGGAAAAACTTTAATTCCGAATGATTTCATTCAGATTTATTTCATTCCGAATGAGAAGCCATCATGTAACCGCACCCACTGTGAGCCACCTCATTACCATCAGTTAGCTCGATTGTATGTTTTGGGTTACTTAATTCATGTTCACTGCAACAGATGTCTTTTTCATGTGGCATGACAGCCCTTAACTGTACATTAGGACATCAGTTTCTGAATTAGTACTGTAAGTCGAGGGCAGTAGCGTGCACAACTGCTTAATATCAAAAGCTTTCTCAGCTTGCCACCTTGTCGCTCGTACTTTGTCTATTTCAGAATGGTTATCTTTGCATTTTTATTGTCAAAAATTGTGGATGGTCCCGACAGAACCAATCCATTCCACCCTGTTTTTTCTTCACCCCTCTGTTGAGGTACCTAGAAACACTGCAGTCTGTTAAAAGCTCAGTAGAGAATCAACACTCATGCTCAACAATGACTATTTTTAAGTATTCCATTGATTTCGACACAGACTCTATACTCCAGCCTACTACCCCATTCCATGGACAATAAGCGAGGTGCAGGCGTTCCTCTGCATCGTCGGTGAAGAGGAATTACAGCATGAGCTGGATGGAGCAGTGACATAGCTGTTACTATCTGGTAACATTGCTGCCTACATTTAATAGTACTGTCTGTGGATGACACAAAACAGTAGATACGCAAAACAGATTTATGGTTCATGTACCTGTCCATACAGGTTAGGTATGGTTCTAAGGGTACAAAGCTGAAAGTTTTTGGTGGAAATGGGGCTATAAACTTAATGCCATGATTGCCAACAAGACACAATCTTTACCTTAACCCTGGTCCACTTGTACATAGCGCAAGGTTTGGTTTCAGTCCTTTTAGGTTAAGGAGACTTTACCAACATACCTCAGTGATGACAGTTGTCATTTGTTGTCCATCAGTTTCTCAACAAAAGAGTTGCGCTTTCAACAGCACACCATTTTCACGTGTTCATAGCACTACTCTCCTCACTGGTATCTGCCACTGAGGAAGTACATAATAAACAAGGAGCAGTGATTCATTTTGGGGGTCAGTTTCTTAGCATTGTCCTATTTGTATTTCCTGTTTTTTTCTTCAGGGACATCTGCTGCAGTGAGCTGTAAACTTAAAGCTAACCTGAAGAAGAAGTTCACGTGTGTGTTTGAGGGGATTGCTAAAGCAGGAAACCCAACCCCTCTGAGTCAGATCTTCACAGAGCTCTACATCACAGAGGGAGGGGCCGCAGAGGTTAATGGTGAACATGAGGTCAGACAGATTGAAACAGCATCCAGGAAACCAGACAGACCAGAAACAACAATCAGACAAGAAGACATCTTTAAAACTGGACCTGGAAGAGATGAACCGATCAGAACAGTGATGACTAAGGGAGTGGCTGGCATTGGGAAAACAGTCTTAACACAGAAGTTCGCTTTGGACTGGGCTGAAGACAAAGCCAATCAAAACATACAGTTCACATTTCCATTTACTTTCAGAGAGCTGAATGTGCTGAAAGAGAAAAAGTACAGCTTGGTGGAACTTGTTCATGACTTCTTTACTGAAGTAAGAGAAGCAGGAATCTGCAAGTTTGAAGAGCTCCAGGTTTTGTTCATCTTTGATGGTCTGGATGAGTGTCGACTTCCTCTGGACTTCCAAAACAATAAGATCTTGACAGATGTCGAACAGTCCACCTCAGTGGATGTGCTGCTGACAAACCTCATCAAAGGGAATCTGCTTCCCTCTGCCTGCCTCTGGATAACCACAAGACCTGCAGCAGCCAATCAGATCCCTCCTGAGTGTGTTGACATGGTGACAGAGGTCAGAGGATTCACTGACCCACAGAAGGAGGAGTACTTCAGGAAGAGATTCAGAAATGAGGAGCAGGGCACCAGAATCATCTCCCACATCAAGACATCACGAAGCCTCCACATCATGTGCCACATCCCAGTCTTCTGCTGGATCACTGCTACAGTTCTGGAGGATGTGATGACAACTACAGAGGGAGGAGAGCTGCCCAAGACCCTGACTGAGATGTACATCCACTTCCTGGTGGTTCAGTCCAAAGTGAAGAACATCAAGTATGATGGAGGAGCTGAGACAGATCCACACTGGAGTGCAGAGAGCAGGAAGATGATTGGGTCTCTGGGAAAACTGGCTTATGAACAGCTGCAGAAAGGCAACCTGATCTTCTATGAATCCGACCTGACAGAGTGTGGCATCAATATCAGAGCAGCCTCGGTGTACTCAGGAGTGTTCACACAAATCTTCAGAGAAGAGAGAGGACTGTACCAGGACAAGGTGTTCTGCTTCGTCCATCTGAGCGTTCAGGAGTTTCTGGCCGCTCTTCATGTCCACCTGACATTCATCAACTCTGGTGTTAATCTGCTGTCAGAAGAACAATCAACCTCCCAGTGGCCTAAAGCCTTCAGAGACAAACCCAAACTGAAACATCTCTATCAGAGTGCTGTGGAAAAGGCCTTACAAAGTCCAAATGGACACCTGGACTTGCTCCTCCGCTTCCTCCTGGGTCTCTCACTGCAGACCAATCAGACTCTCCTACAAGATCTGCTGACACAGACAGGAAGTAGCTCCCAGACCAACCAGCAAACAGCTGAGTACATCAAGAGTAAGATCAGTGACACTACCTCTCCAGAGAAAATCATCAACCTGTTCCACTGTCTGAATGAGCTGAACGACCGTTCTCTAGTGGAGGAGATCCAACAGTACCTGAGTTCAGGAGGTCTCTTCACAGATGAACTTTCTCCTGCTCAGTGGTCAGCTCTGGTCTTCATCTTACTGTCATCAGAAAAAGATCTGGACATATTTGACCTGAAGAAATACTCCGCCACAGAGAAGACTCTTCTGTGGCTACTGCCAGTGGTCAAAGTCTCCAACAAAGCTCTGTAGGTGGATGGATCATTATATAGTCAGCAGCTACATTATTCATCATTTCTCTAAATACATTATAAAATACATTTGTGTTTATGTTTTACAGATGACATATTAAATTTGTTGTTTGTCTCACCAATCCTACAGCCTGAACTTGTGTAACATCTCAGATAGAAGCTGTGAAGCTCTGTCGTCAGCCCTCAGCTCACAGCTCTGTAGTCTGAAAGAGATGGACCTGAGTAACAACAACCTGTGGGATTCAGGAGTGGAGCTGCTTTCTGTCGGACTGGGGAGTCCACACTGTAGACTGGAAACCCTCAGGTCAGTATTCAGCTGTTTGTTAAACAGTCAAGCTTTAGGTTCATATTAGTGAATAACACCTGTAGGGTCTTCATGGTTGCATGATTTCTGTTTTTTGATACAATCACAAAAGACAGATGAAGGTAGTGTTGCAGTGATTTGATGTTAGTACGTGTGTGAGTGTAAGTGTGTGTGTGCATATCCATCTGTCTGCTGCCGTCCATCTCAAATACTACTGGACCAGTCAGCCTAATATTTTGTGTGCACATTTATGACTGTATGCTCAAGGGCCTCTTGTAGTAATGCTGATTCAAAGTTGTTTAAAAAAAACTTTCATTTTCGGTCGTATGCAGTCATTGACTGTAGACCCGTCACTCCTTTTACCCAGCCAGTAGGGGCTGCAGGTTTTCGGCACATTGGCCTCGCTAAGAACAACAATCCTTACTGTCTGTTGTCGGCCACATTTTGGTCTTCTACATGTCTCAAAACTAATCACTCATAAAAATGTTTGGTCTTATTTTGAACTGTAGCATCTGCAGATTAATTCAATACTCAATATATTCTGATCCTCCAAAGTTAGGCACATAATTCCTTTATATTTGTACTTCTACCACAGATAGCCTAGGCAAGGTTTGGTAAGTGGTTTCTCTTTTGGTCTATTTGATTGTGTGTATCATTGTTGTTTCCCACTTTGTTGTACTGTATCCTTCAGACTAAATTAATACTGTTCAAAGTCCAGTTATGCTGCAGCTCTGTCTAAAATAGACATGAGGTGTGTATTTTTCTTACCTTCTGGGAACATCTGAAATGCATCTAGGAATTATGAGAATTTTCTAGAGTAGCCGCGATCAGCTTGGGCAGCCGCTTGGCTGCCTGGCAGAGATCTGCACTCCTCTGAGGGGACTCTTTTAGTTGTGATTTATGTTTATTTGTGGTTATTGTGACTGATATTGATCCAGGTTTGGGTCGCCCCCAGACCCTTATAGAGGGGAGCTACCCCATTGTTGGCTCTATCCCCTTTATGTAACCTGAAGTAGTGGGTCTTTTGTTTTTCTCTCTCTCTCTTTTTAAGGATTGACAGTCTGATTCAGCTGTGGTCTTGGTTGAGGGGAGGAATAAGGTCACCCAGCCTTCCTCCCCCATCTGCTTACTCCGCACAGATCCGCCAGAGTGAGTCAACACACTCGAGCCGAAGATACATTTTCTAAAACTGTTTATAATGTGTTCCTAAATCTAGACTGTCAGGCTGTCTGATCACGGCAGACGGCTGTGTTTCCCTGGCCTCAGCTCTGAGCTCCAATCCCTCCCATCTGAGAGAACTGGACCTGAGCTACAATCATCCAGGAGACTCAGGAGTGAAGCTGCTGTCCGCTGTAGTGGACGATCCACGCTATAGACTGAACACTCTCAGGTATGGACAGACAACAAGAGCTCACATGCATGTTTCTCTAATGTCTCTAATTTCATATTCTTCTGCTGTGGTCTGTCATCATGAGGGGCATTTTATTTCTCTTTAATCTGTTCAGAGCAGTGAGTATACCTGAGTTAGGAAACACATGGATCTCCAGAACTTTTATCTGATTGAAACACTCATTAAAACATTTCTCATTTTAGACCTGCTAGCAACATGGCTCTAGGAATGGCAATGTTTATCAGTCCAAACCTTTAGACTGAAATATCTATTCAACTTTTTGTTCATTTATGTCCCACTCAGGATGAATTGTAATAACCATGGTGATTTTCTGACATTCCATCTAGTGCCATCATCAGATCAACATTTTAATTTGCCGAGTATTTTGGTTTCAAGTTGTTTTTTGTCATTATAGAAGAAGGAGATATACTTTATTAATCCTTGAAGGGGGGCGGCATGGTGGTGTGGTGGTTAGCACTCTCGCCTCACAGCAAGAGGGTTGCCGGTTCGATCCCGGGCGTGGGAGCCCTTCTGTGCGGAGTTTGCATGTTCTCTCCGGGCACTCCGGCTTCCTCCCACAGTCCAAAGACATGCAGATTGGGGACTAGGTTAATTGATAACTCTAAATTGTCCATAGGTGTGAATGTGAGCGTGAATGGTTGTCTGTCTCTATGTGTCAGCCCTGCGATAGTCTGGCGACCTGTCCAGGGTGTACCCTGCCTCTCGCCCGATGTCAGCTGGGATAGGCTCCAGCCCCCCCGCGACCCTCAAGAGGATGAAGCGGTTAGAAGATGAATGAATGAATGAATCCTTGAAGGGAAATTCAAATTTTTTCATTCTGTTGTCATATACACACAGGCCTGAAATACACACATACACAAACAGGACCTATACATGCTTTAATAGATAGATTTCAGAGTGAGGGCGTTGGTTTCGCTGAGCAGTTGAAAAGACACAGTGGTGGTGTCATGGCACCGTCCTATGGCGACTTGGTGTTGCTCTGTCTGTCAGTGTGTTTGTTTGCGCTGTGTTTACGTGTGGATTATGTCCTGGGGGTAATCAGGTACGAGAGACTGGCTCTCCTTCACATATGGGATAGCATGGCTAAAGTTGAGCCAAAGCTGAACTTTTACAAGGACGTTTTAATCGGACCTAGGGACACAAGTGGTAGCCGGGTGATCACCGACCCCAAACCCCAGCTGAGAACCAGGAAGCGGGGCAAAAGAGCTGGCGCTCTAGTCCGTCTGAAACAGCAGAGGCACCGAACCAAGAGGTTTACCAAGCGTTTTACTCTCCAACGTCCGATCTCTAGTAAACAAGCGCGATGAGCTCTCCATCCTCATCAACAGCAGATGGGTCATTGCGGATTGCTCTATTCTGTGCTTCACTGAAACCTGGTTCAACGCTGGCATCCCCGACAACAGGACGGCTTCACCCTCCACCGTACAGACCGTACTGAGGCGTCACAGAAGACCAAAGGTGGGGGAGTACGCTTCTATGTGAACCAGCGGTGGTGCACAGACACAACAGTGATCTCACTGACCTGCTCTACAGTCCTTGAGACATTATCCATAAAGTGCAGACTGTTTTACCTGCCAAGTAGTCTCGCTCACCAGACCTTTCTCAAGATAAGAAAGGTCTGGCTGGGCCGACTCTCAATTTAAGATTGGAGAAAAAAACGCCCCGGTTGCTTGTATTTCTTTCAACCAATCACAATCGTTCTAGCCGGTGCCACAGCAATGGTGCGCTTGCAAAAATATTGCCGGGGGGAAACAGGTTTTGGTGTAACACGCCCACAAAAATATCGCCTACAGGACGCGAACCATGGCAGAAAAATGGCTACATCCCCGCAAGATCAAACACCGCAAAAGTTAGTAAAGGATGTGTTGAAAACGGTTGAAAACTGCTACACAACCGGAGGTGGTAGGGCGGGACTTCAGCGGGTTGCTCGTTCCGCCCAATGAGAGGCTGATCTATGCAGCGAACTTCCGCCCACTCAGACTACCTGCCAAGAGACTTCACTTCCACCATACTGATCGTTGTTTACATACCTCCTCAAGCTACAGAACCCTCTCATCACGTATCAGTTTCAATTTCAGTTTCAGTTTCAGTTTATTTAGAGTGTAAAATCACCATGCTAGAAACATGGTCTGTCAGGTATTCTTACCTGGACTCTGTGGTGTTGGTTCTAGGAAACTTTAACCATGTCAATCTGAAGAGGTCCCTGCCCAGGTTTAAACAACAGATCCGAGTGCCCACCAGGTATAATAAGATCCTGGATCAATGTTACTGTGTCATTGCTAATGCCTATTATGCAGTGGCTTGGGCTCCGCTAGGGAAGTCAGACCATAACACCATCCTTCAAATCCCTAAAACTAAAAGCTGTTAAACCAACAACTACAGTGGTAAAACAATGGTCTACTTCAGCAACTGATGCACTGAAGGACTGTTTTGATAATACAGACTGGTCTGTTTTTAAAGAATCATGTCATGATCTATCATCATTTACTGAGGTGGTCAATGCTTATATAAATTTTTCTGAAAACGTATGTGTGCTTACTAAGACTGTGACTGGGTACAGCAATAACAAGCCATGGTTTAGCAGAGAGATAAAAAAAATCTCTGGAAAAACAAAAGCAATGCTTATAAGAGTGGGGACAGAGATTTATATAAAGTGGCTAAATATGAATTTGAGAAAGCTGTCACTTAGGCTAAAGCTGACTACAGACCCAAGCTTGAGAACAAACTTAACAGCAATGACAGCAGAGGAGTATGGGAAGGCTTGAGACAGATTACCAATTACACAAGCACAGCACCAGGGGTCAGTGATGATCCTGAGCACCCTGACAGTCTAAATGAGTTTTACTGTCACTTTGATAATAGTTATGCCCCTTTATGCAGCCCAGGTGTGCAAACCCTGTCAGCTCCCCTTTTGTCATCGAAGAAGATGAGGTCAGGCTCCTATTTAAAAAACAAAACTGCAGGAAAGCTGCAGGCCCTGACCTTGTATCGTCCGCCACCATCAAACACTGGGCAGTTAAGTTGGCTCCAGTTCTCACACATATTTTTAACTGGTCGTTAAGGGAATACAGAGTCCCTGACTGTTATAAGTCTGCTGTCATAGTTCCCGTGCCCAAAAACACTAAGATTAGCTGCCTGAACGATTACAGACCGGTAGCCTTAACTCCTGTAATAATGAAAATCTTTGAACACATTGTATCTGAACACCTGTCCAGAGTAGTCAGCCTAGAACCCTTCCAGTTTGCATACAGGGCAAACAGGCCCGTTAAGGATGCTGTGTCCCTATGTATTCACTCCATCCTACAGCATCTGGAGGCCCCGGGCAACTATGCTAAGATCCTTTTTTCAATTTTAGCTCTGCTTTTAATACAATTTTACCCAGCAAACTTTTTAAGAAACTTCAACAGTTGGACAGACTCCCTTTGTCACTGGGTCTTGGATTTCCTGCTGCACAGAAAACAAATTGTTAGGGTCAATAATAAGACCTCTAGGGTCATACACATTGGCACTGGCGCCCCCCAGGGGTGTGTCTTATCACCCCTGTTATATTCACTGTGCAAAAATGACTGCGTATCACACCCAGACTGTGTCAAAATGTATAAATTTGCGGATGACACAACACTGGTGGGGCTGATTTCTGGGGATGATGACACTGCTTATAGAAATGAGGTCCACACACTAATTGAATGGTGTACCCTCCACAACCTAGAGCTAAATGTCTCTAAAACTAAGGAGTTGGTAGTGGACTTCCGCAGGAGGGGAAGAGTGTCCCAGCCCCTGTCCATCAAAGGGGCCGAGGTGGAACGGGTGGGNCAACCTAGAGCTAAATGTCTCTAAAACTAAGGAGTTGTAGTGGACTTCCGCAGGAGGGGAAGAGTGTCCCAGCCCCTGTCCATCAAAGGGGCCGAGGTGGAACGGGTGGGCAGCTTTAAGTTTTTAGGCACCACAATCTCATCCTCACTGAAATGGGGAGACAACTTGAGCTGTATCACCAAAAAGCCCACCAGAGGCTCTTTTTCCTCCATCAGTTGAGGAAATTTGGGGTGGCCTGTAAGGGGATGCTGCAGTTCTATCAAGCCACTATTGAGAGTATTCTTACCTTCTCTATAACTGTCTGGTATGGCAACTCTACTGTCCAGCAGAGGCTGCAGTTAGACAGAATAGTCCACATGGCTGAGAAGATCATAGGCTGCAAACCCCCCCCCATCTCAGATATATACGAGGCCCGTATCCAATGCAAGGGCATGAGAATCCTATTGGATGAAACCCACCCTGCCAACCCCCTCCTAAGGATTAAGTGCTATCAAAACTAAGACCTCCTGCTTTTTGAATAGTACATACAGGAATGTCATCAAATTCCTTAACAGCGCTCCATCCCTGCACCAATACCGTATGGAAGTAGGAAACTCCCCTACAGCACTTGAATAATCTGCCCTCTGTTTTTTTGTCATTGTATTTTTATATGGTATTTATGCTGTAAGTATGTTGTTGTAAGCTACTGTCATTACCGTCTGTCCTGCATCTCTCTCTCTCTCTCTCTCTCCCTGTCTCATTGTGTCATACGGATTACTGTTAATTTATCATGTTGATCTGTTCTGTACGACATCTGTTGCACGTCTGTCCGTCCTGGAAGAGGGATCCCTCCTCAGGTGCTCTTCCTGAGGTTTCTACCGTTTTTTCCCCCGTTAAAGGGTTTTTTTTTTTGGAGTTTTTCCTGATCTGCTGAGAGGGTCCTAAGGACAGAGGGATGTCGTATGCTGTAAAGCCCTGTGAGGCAAACTGTGATTTGTGATATTGGGCTTTATAAATAAAATTGATTGATTGATGCTCTTATTATGCTGCGGTGTTATTTTCTTTTTATACTATTGCACATTAGAGTCAACCTGCTACATATTGTACTTTCTGAGATTTTGCACTTAAAATCTGCACTAGTCACTTTAGACTTTAGCCTCCTGGACTAACATCCAGGTTTAAAACATGTCAAGGTGTATGAGGTATGACCTGTTCTCATGCCAAATGTGACCCTGTGTAAGCCATGAAGAGTGTCCTATGTCCTATGTCTGCTATTCTTGTTTTTGTTTTCTTGTTTGGTGTTTTGTCTTGTGGTTGTCCTACTATGTAGAGCGCACTGCAGCAAATCCCTAACGACTTGTGCAAGTTATATGGCAATAAAGTATTGAATTTTGGACAGGCGCTCCAAGCAGGTGGGGGGTCAGTGCCTTGCTTCAAGGCACCTGGGCAGTGTCCAGGAGGCAAACTGGCTAAACCCAGAATATATCCCTTTGTCACTGGGTCTTGGATTTCCTGCTGCACAGAAAACAAATTGGCTAAAAAAGTCTGGCTAAACCCAGAATATATCAGGATGGGATATGTATGTTGTGATCTACAAATTATACTATACTAAGTGTCACACGGCCACACCAAATGTTGGGAATCTAAAGTGACACCGAGGGGGACCATTTGTAGGAAATGCCTAAATACGGGCCTGACCTTGTAACAGATCTCCAATTAAAGAATAAAAATGGCTATCGGAAATAATTAATAGTTATTATTAATAATTATTAATTATGTTAAACAATGTGACTTAATTTACAATAAATCACCTCATGGGGCACCATTCCCAAAAAGCGAAAAATGATAACCTGTAAATGGTATTAGTCTCATAAAGTTCACTTAACAATTAATTTGGAATTTTGATTGATAATTAAACCAATACCTAAAACCAAAATTACTATATTAATTGTAAAGGCTGAGTTCTTGACATAGCAGAGGTTGACTATTCATTCACTCTTGTGCAATATTAAACAGACAGCAGGTATGATTCCAAAGAATTATATTTATTCATAAAGAAAGAGAGAGAGAGAAACAAAGGCAGGTGTGGTAATCGAAGGGCCGTTTGGCCTACAAAACAAAATGGCTTACAACAGAGAACTACAAGATGGCTGAATCAAAGCTGGTTTCAGATCGCGGGAGGTCTTGTCTGACTGTGTGAACAAAGACAAAGGAAAAGAAGCGGGAACTTTGCGTTGCCTCTTTGGGTGTAGCTCTGTTGAAAGCCAATGTGTAAATGAGTCTATGTGAATGTGATATGTGTTGCAAATGGTCTGGATTAGTGCAGAGGATGTTTAGTTGCATGCAAGACTCTATGAACAGCATTAGCAAACTAACACCAATCAGCTTTGGCAAAGCCAACTAACCAATGATCTAACTGCAATAATCACAACAATGACTTAATAAACAACATTAAATCACAATCGACAAAGTTAAACAGTCTTGCTTAGCCTGTACGACTGTAATAAAGCTATGCCCAGTTAGTACATTACCAATCCTTGAATGGGGGGAAGAGTCGCTTTGTGCTGTGTGGTTTTTGTTAGCTGGCAGAGGAAAGCTGGAAAGAGCTGTGGTTCCAGAAGCAGTCTTTGTTGTGTGTTCCAAAAGTGCAGATCAGAGGAAGCCGGTCGCTCAGGGCCCGTGCAGAATAAGACATTGGGGTGCTAAGTTAGTTGCAAACCTTTTGTTTGCACACTAATTTCTCTGGTTCCCAGTTCTGCGCCTGCTGTGAGCGAGGGCAAGTCGTAGTCCAGGGCTGGTCAAGGGCCGAGGAGAAAGAACTACTGAGCTGGTCAACAGCCCAGCTGGAAGAGAAAGACAGATTGAAGAATCCAGAACCTCTCTTGAAGTTTGCTTGGTGACCTCACAGAGTCACATGACACTGTCCAATCAAGTTTGGAGACTTGTCTCTCACTAAGGTGTGAGGTGGGGCATCCTGTGGAGATAAGGGCCAAATGGCTGTCTCTGTTTGAAGAACAAAGAACATGAGGAGAAGCCTTCCCATGTAACAAATGTCAAATCATCTGTGGTCCAGTGAATCCCAACATGTAAATGATGATTGTTTTTAGCCGCCACATTTATTAACAGCCGATCATTCCTACACTGTGATCAGTGAGATAAGAATTCCAGAATCACACATGAACCCCACTGTAAGATCTGCACTGGTTTGCAAGATAGATTGATAAATTAGGACCATTAGGTTTAATTCATATCACTTTTTCCTTGATTGGGCAAGTGAGTTGCCAGCTTTAGTAACACCCTCTGTGGCATTTTACCTGCCCCAGGCAAACAGGCAATCCTTATTGTTGATCCCTGCTGCCAGATGTTGGTTAAAAATCATTCTGTGTTTCTTCCTCCAGGGTGGACCATTGTGGAGAGCAGAGGTTAAAACCTGGTCTGAGGAAGTGTAAGTGTGGATTCACTTTGACTTATGATGACAAAACACCACAGAGTCAGTTTCTCTTTAAAAGAGAAAACAAAGTTGAGTTGTGGTATTTATTAAGAAAAACATTACAGACAACTTGTCATCATTAAATTCTGAAATGAACAACATCAGTGCAAAAACAAAGAATAAACCCTTGTAATGTGCCCAATGATCAACTGTTGCTGTGTTGTATTTTCTCTCCATCAGATTTCTGTCATCTCACACTGGACACAAACACAGTGAACAGAAACCTCAAACTGTCCGAAAACAGCAGGAAGGTGACGTGTGTGGAGGAGGAGCAGCCATATCCTGATCATTCAGAGAGATTTGACACCTTGCCTCAGCTGCTTTGTAGAAATGCTCTGACTGGTCGCTGTTACTGGGAGGTGGAGTGGACAGGACTGGTTCGTGTAGCAGTGACATACAGAGGAATCAGAAGGAGGGGAAACAGTACTGAATGCGTGTTTGGCAGAAATAATCACTCCTGGAGTCTGTACTGCTTTGGTAATGGTTTCTCTGTCTGGCACAATAACAAAGAAACAGTCCTTCCTCTTCCTTCCTCCTACATCTCCCTCTCCTCCTCCTCCTCCTCTGCCCATCACAGAGTAGCAGTGTATGTCGACTGTCCTGCGGGGACTCTGTCCTTCTACAGTGTCTCTTCTTCTGGCAAACTGACCCACCTCCACACCTTCAACACCACATTCACATGGCCTCTTTATCCTGGGTTCAGGTTCCGCTCACACGGTTCCTCTGTGTCTTTGTGTTCTCTGTAGGATGAGACAGCCTCCAACCCTGTGGTTTAAATGTTGGTGGAGAAGGCTTCACTTTGGTTGACATTTGGCTCACTGATTGTGTCTTCAATGTCACAAATGTGATTGTCTGAGAAATCGTGAAATTACTTTCTCAGGACTGAACTTGTTTTGTACAAACTGTGATGACTTGATTTTTTTTGTTGCCGCAGCATCTAGTGGAGTTTAAGTATATTTGTTAATGTTAAAGCTGGTGTTTGCAGTTTTCCGAAACAGCAGAAAAAAAATGGCAGAATTTGAAAATACACACTCCTCCTGCAGCTCCCTCCTCTCTGTCTGAAACCCCTCCCACCAGACAGGTACAGGCTAAAGTGGGATTAATAACTGTGTGGCAGACCCTACGCCCTAGCCTGCGCACGTCGCCCAGGCATGTTGCCTACGCCGCCGTGGGCCTTTATACTTGTGCAGTGGTGTGTCTGTGTCACTCTGCAGTTACACCTCCAAAACACTTGTCAGCAGGTGGCTTTCTGTGAAGTGCTGTAGGCCTAAAGTTTAGTTGATTCAAAACACACATTAAACACACATTAAACATGGCTTAATAGACAATTTCAAACACAAGTACACAAACTGGCTTCACAATAACTCGCAGCATTCACAGACAAACACTTGTCTTTATCCGGACACATTTTCCCTACAAATACAACATGCTAACGTTATTAGCACATTGTATAAATTAGCCTAGCAGCTAGCGATCTTTCCCTCTTCTCATATAAAACCAGGGACAACATTTAACAAAGGTAACGGCACACAATTTGGCTTCATTACAACTCACAAGGTTCACCGACAAAATAACTGTCTTATACTAAACACGTTTAGCCTACATGTGCTTTCATCATTTCAAGTGTTAAAGAAATGTGTAAATGTGTAAAAAGAAATGTTAACACAAAAAATATGCATTCTCAGGAAAGTGAATAGATAATTACATCAAAGGATCCATCTGGGAATGAACCAACCAGTTACGACCACTAGGAGGTGTGTCCACAACAATCACAAACAACAACAAACAGTGTCACAAGCTAAAAGGTGTAAATATGAATTCCTACTTCTGGAAATGTAGCAAGAAATTATGTATAAGGAGTTTTAGAATCCAGATAAATAAATGAAGATGCACATAAACACAAAAGTTGCATCCAATAATGCAGAAAACTTTAAGAATATATAAGCTTACAATATGTGTATGATCACTTCTTGGAAAATTTGTGATAGAATAAAATCATGCTTAAAAGTATCCGAAATTTACGAAATATTCTGTGTAAGCAGAGAGTACAGACTACACATTTCATTAAAAAAAAATCTCAGAGGCAGGATATGTCTACAATGATGACAAATAGCATAAAAAACTACTAACAGCTACATGACCCTATTAGCCTAAATAATATAAATTATACAATAGAGCAAAGGAAAATGTAAAAGGGGAAGTTTCCAGCATGAATACATACAAGAATCCTAATATAACAAGAACTAGTCCATACCCATTGAGTACAGCATACCATACCATGACTTAGTCATACCGAAAATTAGAAAAAAAAAAACCAAACATTGGGCCACAGGGGGAGCCACAGCGATCAGTCACATTTTAGCCATTTTTAAGCATTTTTCTGTTGTTATAGCGCCACCCAGTTGCCAATTAGAGTTAAATTTCTCCAGTCACCTTGAGGCGTCCTGTTCTACATATCTACCAAGTTTAGTAAAAATCGATCAGTTTCTTCATTTAAACATGAGTTTCATGTTATAACAATATGTTATCTTGTTATTGCATCAAATATTTCATGTTAAAACAATGTGATTTATCAAGTTATAACATGAAACATTTCATGTTGTATGTCCATGTTGTAAAAAGATAAATAGTATATTGTTATAACAAGTAAAGTTTCTTGTTTGTCGATCATAATAATGTGAAAATATCTTGATGAATGTGAAAAAGTACTCGTGGCGAAACTTTTGTCATTATTAAACTGAACTGATTTGTTTTTTTATTTATGCATTTATTTATTTATTTATTTGTTCTAGCGTGACACTTCACTTCTTGAACTGTTTAATCGAAAGTAATATATAGGCAAAGTTTGACTCATGAAGCATTGTTTCAAAACTTGTATGAAGAGGAAGGCAACAACGATTCCTTTGCACATGAACACTAAGTCCTAAGTCTTATTGTCCAGTGAAAAATTGTAGCATGGGGGAAACTGATTATGAAACTACTGGATATGAAACAATTGTGGATTTTATTATATTTGAAACTTTCTTGGGCAAAACAAAGGGAAGAATTGCCAAACATTTTACTGACATATTTATAAACTTATTTATTCAGCAGTGAATTAAAACATGGATAACTGATGTAGAAATTAACCAGCAGACGAAAATTCACAAACTGATATATGTCCAATAGAAAATAATTTCAAGAATTTCTAAGACAAAAAACTGTGATCGTCTGTGAGCATCATTAAAAGAAAAGGATCTGAAAGCGAATGATCAATCACAAAAACATAAAAAGTGAGAAATACAAATTGAGGGGATGTGATTAAAGTTATTTAAAAAGTGAGCATTAGTCATGACAAGATGTGACTCCAGTCCTCGCTTCATAAACAGCACTCTGCTTTCTCTGTGGGCACTAGATACTGTCATTGGATGTCAACTGTGAACTGTAAAACGGTCCACTATGTAACTTCCATTCAGATGTTCCCCTAATGCAGCTTGAGCACAAGGTCAGATCGTACTGCGTGGTGCTTCATACAGTCGTTCATTAATAATATGTTCAGTCTTCATCATTAACAGTCAAAACAGTGAACCAAGCTGGATATTTATGTCTCGTTATTGAGACTCTTTTCATACAGCAATTTGCTTAGCATTATGTTAGCACTGTGTTATGTGGCTGTCATGTGGGATTATATATTGAGTTATAGAGGCAATGTCTTCTCACAGATCCAGAATTTTTGGGCGTCACATGGTTCATCATTCCAGCTGGTAATTAAATAAAAGTCCTTAATTTCGGCACAGTCTTCGTCTCTGTCTGGAGCACCATTTGGCTCATGGTAGGTCCAGTAGCTGAAACCCCAAACAAAATATAAGCCTTTAACAAATAACACATACCATAAAGCATTTAGATTATAATTTCAAACATCAAACATTTGTTCAACTGTACAATTGTTTTTGTTGTTGTTGTTGTTGTTGTCCTTTTTTTTTAATCAAGCAATTTAATCTGAGCAATCATTTTTCTTTTTCTCATGACCACACGCAAACACAAACTGAAGAGTCACAGCAACAAACCAAAGTCATATCAAATCACATCATTATGAATATTTGATTTGAGATTTATCTGTTTTCTCACAGTTTGCCTGAATGAGCACATCAAGCAAGAATCTGGTCACAACAAGCCATGGCAATGAAAAAGTATATGTAAACCTTGTAGTCAGCGGAGTCCCATCCACCCATTTCCATGTCCCCTCTGTTTCTCTGTCAGTCAGTCCAATCCACAGGACCGTCTGGAAACCTGCAATAAACATCTTGAAAGAAAGAAACATTAATCAATAGATATTAAACCTATACAGCGTTAGTCTATCCTCCACCTCAGTGACCTCACATTAAACCTTCTTTACTCTTTCACAGATTCATACTCATACACACACACACGCACCTGTTCGTCTCTGCTGTTGATAATAATCAGGTCTGCACCTCTTCGCACACAGTCGTCTCTACTGTCCTTCCAGGTTTTCATGTCTGAGGAAATGTAGTAGAAACTACCACTGAAATACTTCCATCCTAGTTGGGAGTAGTGATCACTTGCTGTTAATAAAAATAAGAAATATAATATGTGATTAATATCATTTGATAATATCTATTCACAAAAATATACAGATAGTCAGAAGAGGCTAAAGAACCTGTCTTAATCAATCGTGTCATACCAAGATCATCTCATAATGAGGAAATATAAATCTCTCCATTCTGAGATACAGGTCTCATACTTTAGAGATATTCTCTCATATTTATAAGATAGATCAAAATTACAAGATTAGAGCTGCGAAGTGGGCAAACATCTTATCATTTAGGATAGACTGTAGACATCTGTGAGTTGATCACTGTTGAAAAACAAGTTTTCCTGTACACTTATAGGTGTGTATGTTTGTGAATGTGGTTCTGAAAATGAAAAAATACAAAATGAAACCAACCGCTTTCACTGCATCAACGACAAAACAAGGCAAATGTCATTGTCATTGTATTTATACACTCGTCAAATTATTAAACCGAAAGAAATACTTCACTGGGTTAACTGGTGACTCCAAATTGTCCGTAGGTGTGAATGTGAGTGTGAAAGGTTGTCTGTCTCTATGTGTTAGCACTGTGATAGTCTGGTGACCTGTCCAGGGTGTACCCTGCCTCTCGCCCAATGTCAGCTGGGATAGGCTCCAGCCCCCCCCCCCACAACCCTCAAGAGGATAAGCGGTTAGAAAATGGATGGATGGATGGATGGAAATACTTTACCCCCCAAATGACAATTTGTACATCAATTACTAGCCCCATGTTAGAATAAAAAAAGGTGAAAATTCCTGATAAACTGACATAACGGGGGGCTGCAGTTAACAACAGCAAAACTATGTCAACTATTTTGGATTCTTTGTTCACCATGGAGACGTGAGAAAACTTGATGTCATGTAATGTAGACATACATTACCAAAGTATTCCATTACATTACACTGACCAGGTGTATGCAACAGATACAATTCATTTTGTGTAAATATTTATTGAATGTGAATTTATAGACCACTTCAGTCTTCACAGTGTGGCATTGTTTTCTTTGTTGTTACCTGTTATAAATGAATGATAACTGTAGAAAGTAAATGTGTAGCAGCAAGGCGTATATAGTATAGAGTTTGGGACACTTCAGGCATGTTCCCTGACCTTTCCTGCACAAATGTATTGTATGTACGTCGGCCTAAAGAGGTCCTCTGGTGCCGGCAGACACATACGTCCTTTTTAAATAGGAATTGTGCAAATTTGCAGGAAAGCCCAGTCAGTCTTTTTCAGCATTGGCAGTATAAAAACAAAATCGGGGAGTGCGGCAAAATGCCACCTACCTACTTTTGTTTATACAGAATGTGCCTTTTTCGGGGCAATGGGGGCCGTGAGCAAGTAACACAACGTGTGGCTCAGCGTGTGACGTAAACAGTGACGATGGAGAGAAGCTGCGGCTGGTCAGGCGGTTATAGTCAGCCGGCAATTCTCTCGTAAATCAGCCTGTTCTTCACCGTTCCCATCATCTGATGGTTAACGGCCTCTTCCTTTGCGAGGGCAAGGAGGGCGCGCAATTCCTTGTCTCCCCAGTTGCTCATCTTTACAGTGTCTGTCAGGTTTGCGTTTCCCTCTTGCTACTAGCTGCTCGCTAATTCCTGCTATCAGCTGTTTCCTGTTTATCCACCGCCAGTGGCTCGCACGTGCGGCGGCGTCAACAGCTCCTCCCACAAGTCTTCAACAGCCCCTCCCATGGTGGAAGGCCGCCTCGGTCTGTTTAAACTAAAAGGGTTCCACCAATATAACTACCCTACGAAGCAGAAAATTGGGCGCCTCAGATCAACTCCCCATTCCGCCTCTGTGTGTCTAAGCGCTCGCAGCTGGCCGGCAAAACGGCCCAACATTCGTGGAAAATCTGGCAGTGTAAAAGGGGCTATAGAAACCTCCTGGCAATAAAATAACAACATTTCCACATGCCAAAATTGTTGCGGAAGGGATGCCCTTTTTTTCACTTGAGCATCTGCTCCACACAATGTCTGTGCACAGCACTGCCGAGGCTAATCCAAGGCCTGATTATTAGTGTAACTACTTTTATCCTCAAACTTACTGATTTGAATCAGCTTCCTCTTCAGCTCGTCTCTCTCTTCAGTCACATTCTTGCAAATGGTCTCAAAGTCTTGTGTCTCGTCATCAGAACTGCCTGAAAGAGCAAAAAGAATTACATAACAATTCTGCAAAGAAAAAGCTAGATTCAAACAAGACGTCATTCTCAGCTGCACCAAAATCATTTTACCAATATAATTACGTAACTGCTCCTCTCTGACTGGTTGTCTGGATTCACATCTGCTTGACAAACACACACAGCATAATATAGCTACTGGTGAAGGGGGACAGGAGGTTGGCATAAGCAGACCAAAGAGTGCAGGAGGAGGAGTTCGGACAGGTAGGGGGGAGCCAGGTTGTGGAGAGCTTTGAAAGTGATGATGAGTTTGAAGTGGATACGCTGGGGGACGGGGAGCCAGTGGAGGTTATGAAGGACGGGGGTGATGTGGTCACGGTTGCAGGAGTGTGTGAGAAGACGAGCAGCTGAGCTCTGGATATACTGTAGTTTCAAACCGTAGAGGAGACTGTTGCAGTAGTCCAGTCTGGAAATAGTGGATGAGAGTGTCTGCAGTTAAAAAGGAGAGTGATGGACGGAGATTCCCGATGTTTCTGAGATGAAAGAAGGCTGTTTTGGTGATGTGTTTGATGTGTTGGTCAAAGGAGAGGGTTTGATCAAAGATGACTCCAAGGTTATGGACATGGGGGGAGGAGAGCACAGTGCAACCGTCGATGGAGAGGGAGAAGTTATGGGTGGTTTGATAAGAGATTTGGGACCAGCAATGCACACTCCAAGGCCTAATTAGTAATGTAACTACTTCATCTTTAAACGTACTCATCTCAATCTGCTTCCTCTTCAGCTTATCTCTCTCTTCAGTTAGGTTTTTTAAAATGGTCTCAAAGTCTTGTGTCTTACAATCAGAACTGTCTGAAAAAGCAAAAAAAAACAAACTTATATGACAATCCTGAAAAAAACAAAAAAACAAAACTGGATACACCTTCATGTCAAGCAAGCGGCAATTTTGTGCAGAGAGGTCATTTTCAGTGCACCAAAATAACAGCGAACCAACAACGTAGATTGTAATTGTAATTATTCTTCTGATCAGATGGTGATTTTAAGTATAAATCTGGAAACAGAGAGTTGAAGTGCAAAAACAATTTAAAACAACTCACAGAGAGCAAGACGAAGGGAAACGTTGAGAGCAGCTTGAAGGATACACAGCAGTCCAAAGCTCACAGCAACCGCTCTGTACAGTTTTCTCTCTGTGCACAAATCACACACACACACACACACACACACACACACAGACGTCACATATCGTTGCTTTGTCAGTGGCCTTTCATGTCTACATGTTACATGCATATGCTGTTGACGTTCCAGGACATTCTACCAACACCGGGCCGCCAACAAAAGCACATGGTTAGGTTCAGCATTTGGGAAGTGAACACCACGCTCCTGTGTGAAAGTCCAGGGTTTGTTCAACCCAGGGGCGTAAATATAGAGAAGGCAAACTAACCTCCGTCAATGTTTCCGCTTTTTTCTTTTGTGAAATAGTCAGTAGAAATATATCACAAAATTAGATGTTAATTTTACATAAACTATACAAATTGTTCAACAAATATTTCCTATTTTATTTGGTATTTTTGTCATATAGAGATTTGCAGTGACGATTGGTAATATGTATGCTGATGTTGTCCAGCATCAAGTCTGTATTTAATCATGTGACAATGCTATAAAATTTACGGTAGCTGTTTCGAAGCAAAATCTGGTTTGTCCTAACAGTGTGCACTGGGACCTATCTCAACTACCATACACCACTGGTTGGACTGACCCCCCTACAGAGACTTTCCAGCTCCTTATGTTGTTTTCGGCAGCATTTCAATCTGACGCTGTCCATAGGCATATGACACTGATGCTACAGATGCCGTAACAGTGTAACAACATGAAAGATTACATCAGGCCTTGTTACATAGTGATGCTGCCCAGCCACATATCATACCACTGAGAAAGGTGGCTTTTGGAGGTGGGTGTCTGAAATCAGTGACAAAGCCCCAGTATTTAATGACTTCAACATGAGAACGGGCTGGTCATTATCAGGGTGCTTCATAATAATAATGATAATAATAATAATTGTGTTCTTTGAGTATAGAAATGCAAAATAACTTTGAGGCAGAAACTCCAACTGCATGACCTAATAAATATCTTTCTGTATTTTCTAGGTAATTAAAGAGTTAGAGTTGGTCAGAAATCATTTTATGAGGATCATTTTACTCCTGTGTTTATGCTAACAATAACTTTTTTGGGTCTTGTCTCACAAGACCTGCCAACCATCTGTGCTTTGCCTTGTTTTATTAATACATACTTTCAACATATTGTACCACAGTAGCCAGAACTGTAATATTATTACTTTCAATAATGTTGTTGTAAGC
>NC_065510.1:33267720-33281580 GCF_006386435.1 Epinephelus moara | reverse complement strand
TTTTCCTTATCCGCTGCGAGGGTCATAAGGACAGAGGGATGTCGTATGCTGTAAAGCCCTGTGAGGCAAATTGTGATTTGTGATATTGGGCTTTATAAATAAAATTGATTGATTGATTGATTGATTTTGTAATGTATTTATAGGTGGTGCCATATCGTGTGTTCCAAGCAACAAATGAGCATTTTATAAATGCAGTAAAAGTCTACAGCAGTAGCGTAACAGTCATATGCCTATTTGCTTTTTCTCAGAGTTAGATGAGAGGACTGATATCAAACTCGTGTAGCACAGAGATGGGTCAGGATGTGAGAAACAGCTAACGTGATACTGTCAAACTTCAAAAATGTGTGTACCAACACTTTCAAAGCTGTATTTGGTTAATTTCCTCCAAACACAAACTGAAATCTAAAAGTTGGTGGTTATATCAGGAGTTACGTGTTTGTTTGCTGTTCAACACAGTATATTGATATATATTGAGTGGAGGAGTTTAGCAGGTTTTCTCCTGTTTGAATTATTTTCTCACAGAATTTTGAGTAGTTGCATTGTTGTGCACACACTAATATACCCAGAAAAATGTAGTACAACTTAGTGTCTATGGGACTGAAGGTCACTGAGGATGTAGTCAGGCTGAATTCAGATAAATCTCCTGTGTCCTCTGTTGACACTTAAATAAAAGTAAATATTATACTCATATCACATCCAATGAAAGTAAGCACAGCATTACAGAGGATTTTTATTATCTAATAAACATTTTTCCCCAGCTTTTCTGTGCATTTTCTTTTTAATTTCCATATATATTGAGCACTTTGAAATATACGTTACAAAGTTCTACAACTTGTTGTGCCAGAAAACATTAGAGTCTACATAACTGTTGGCTTTCAAACTTCAAACTGAACATTAAAACTACAGTTGGATTGTAGGAAATCTCTTACCAGGCACTGCAGCAGTCATTTCAGCATCTATACCTTCAAGCTCCACTGTGAACTCAGCTTTGTGGACACTCCTCGCCATATTTTGCACACTATGGTTCTGATAGTGTATTTCTCAAGACAGCCACTATCAGAGATCTGCTTCTTCTTTTTAATGTTCCTCTCTTAATATTCAGAAACCACCTTTTTGTTCTTCCTTATTTTTCAGAAACCAGCGTAATCTATGTCTCATTTATCCTGTGGTACGCTCAGCGCTTCTTAAAGAGACAGCCCTTTCCAACAGGCAGCTAAATTAAAAGAGAAGCTTTTCTATGATTTCTTCAAAGCCAGACTCCATTGACAAAAACAGTCATTTTACCTCACTGAACATGGTAGCTGCTGCTCTACCGCTGCCTCGAGAGGTAGTTTGTCTTATTGTGGGACTGCAGTGAATCCAAACTATACCTTTAACACACATCAGTGTTATATTCAGTGAATGTGGTGCAGAAATCATACATTAAAGCAACACAAAACAATTTAAAAGTGACATTAACGTTGCCCTTGTCACTATGTTGCAATGGATATTTACAAAATTGTGTTGTCACTTTAGTTACGTAAAAGGATTATCTTTTCACCCAATCTGCTAACTGACATTGTTCAACTGGAAGATAAATAATTTCTGTTATCTGAGTACTTCTGCTCTGACGCACGCAAGGACAGATCCTGACCAAATATAGACTCACTGCACGAATTGCCAACCCAGAAAAATGAGAGGATGTTGTTACTGTGTGACATAGGAGAAGCAGAACAGCCAGAGATACATTTTCTCCTATACTCTTTATGTAATAAACTGTAGGAAACAACAGAGTTATCCCAACTATCCTGATCTGACAATAGAGAGAGAATGATATACCTACTGAGGAAAAAATAAGTTATCAGAACAGTTAAAAGTAAAAAAAAAAAAAAAAAAATAGACTTTTCAAGACTGGAGATGATGTGCTCCCTAAAACTAAGCAGATGTACAGAATGTCTATTTGAATGTCTATTTAAATGTAGGTTATTCAAGTATTTTTTAATTATTATTTCTGCCTTTTAAAAAAACAAATGGTCAGAATTCGAAACAAAGTATCACAGTTAGACAAAGATGTAACCAAAATTAAGAAAGAAAGATTTCATCAAGATAATATCTGTAAAGGAAGTGAAAACATGAAGTGAAAATATAGCATACTGTCCAGACCATGACAGTGGGAACTTTGCATCAACACTGATGCTTCGGTATAGATAGGAGTTACTCAAATATGCATACATTGTCCTGTAATATAGTACTGTATTTGAATGATGATAGTGAGAAAAGGTCAAAGGTTAACTAATAGTTAAGCCAAGAAGAACAAGGTAATACACTGTGTTATCCATCGTGTTAGGATGGCAAGTTATAGATACTTATTTTGAGTGTTGCCACATTTAAAGGAGGTGTGAGAAGTTGTTCATCATAGTAGAGCGGTGGAGATATACTGTAGTTGCTGTAGGTGTACAGTTGGAAGGATAACATGCACAGGACTTTGAGCCAGGAAACAAGTGTCCATGTCCTGTGTGATACTAAAAGTAAACACTGAGATATTTTGTCACGTCAGGCATTAGTCACATAAGTCTACTTACAAGAGTCTAACAACTACCACAATCTTTTCCTAACCCTAACCAAGAAGTTTTGTTGGCAAAACCTAACTACCAACTCCTTGTTAGTCATGTGAGTCAACTTATGACACACCACCAACCTCTTGTGCATCAAGGCTGTGTTTGTGTGAGAGGATTACAGGCACAGGTAAGATTTGTTACTATGTCCTAATTCATGTCGATATTCCCTAAATTTTGTCATTCTGTTATTGTGGAGTATCATGATGTCAGCCCTCTAAAGACATCATCCACATCACCACAACATTCATACACATATTCATGTCAACACAAGACCAATAACATGCTGCTGATCTTTCTCAAGGCTGTAATTAGAGGATCAATATTATATTGATTTTAATATATATATTGTTGCATTTGGGGGGCGACCTCTAGCTTACCTGGCAGAGGATGCACCGGATATAGGCTGTGTCCTTTGCAGCTGCCCAGATTTGATTCCAACCTGCGGCTCTTTGCTACAGGTCATACCCCACCTTTCCTGTCAGTCCTCAGCTGTACTATCATTAAGGCAAACGTGCCCCAAAAATGATCTTTTAAAAGCTGCAGTTGGAAATAAGCTTTGATCTCTCTGTATTCTTCATAGGAAAAGACAGAAACCATGACCATTTACCAAGAATTCTAACATGAATTTATTTAAACAACTAATAGTGAACATTTTCTTTAAGAAACACTAGTCTTTTGTGACTGCAGACTAAACTGAGTGAAAGAAAAAGAAAAATATGACTTAATGGACGTAAGTCATGTTTGCACATAAAACAGATTCCATTGCTAATTAAACATTTAAGATCTACAAAGTTAACAGTCAGTGAATTGACCTCAGAGTCTCCAGTCTACAGAATGGTCTCTCCAGAAAACCACACAGCAGCTTCACTCCTGAATCAAACAGGTCGTTGTCACTCAGCTCCAGCTCTCTCAGATGGGAGGGGTTGGACTTCAAAGCTGAAGCTAGAGAAACACAGCTGATCTCTGACAACCTGCACCAACACAGTCTGAATAAAGAAAAAATACATTTTAGAAAACTGACTCCGCAGGACGCAGGTTACGAACTGTAAAATACAAAAAGTGAAAAAGAGCTCTCACTACTATTAATGAAAATGTGCCACTAATAAATTCATAGTTACTTCACCTCTTAAATTTTGCCAGCCTCACCAGTAACTCCATCTATACAAACTTATGTTGTGCAGCCAAAAGCAAATAAAAATCCACAGAAAGTGATTTAACATTTGACTTAAGATCCCCAAGGAAAACATAAAGCAGCATTTGAAGACTGTACTGCTTGTCTTTGATCAAGTTCAACTCCCTGAACGGAAGCCGTGAACACCGGACTGACATCTTGGTTTTCCAAACCCTCTGCCCAGTCCAGAGTGAGTGAGAACTTCTGCAGTGAGAAGGTTTGTCCAACGCCAGCAAAGCCACTCATCAAAACAACTTCCGGTTCTTGATTGGAGTGTCATGGAGGGACTTCATCTTAGAGGCTGTCTCAAGCTGCTTTATCTCATGTTGGGTATTAACCTCTTCGCTCTGTCCCTCTGTGATGTAGAGCTCAGTGTAGATCCTGCTGAGGAGAGTTTTACCTCTGCCTCATCAGTTCCTTCAGTCACTCATTCGCATCTCCTGCTCAGACTCATCTTATGTTCATCTTAAACCCCCTGCAGACCTACTGAAAAGTCAAAAAAAAAAAAGTGAGCCACAACCACAAAAATTTGACAATCTGGTGAATTATTGCATTACAATTAAAAAAAATAAAATGGATGGATTACTGAATGGGTCTATCAAGTACAAACCCAGGGGCCCAGATGGTCAGGGGCCCCCGGAGTTCACCTGAAAAATGTCACTCAAACTAACATGTACTGACCAGCAAGCATCAAAATTACTTCTCAAACACACACAAAATAACCACAAACGGCATAAAACTACAAAATGTTTGTGCGTCTTGCTCCTATGTAGAAGAGGTGGTTGAACCTTTTGCATATCTGTGCCCAGGGGCCTGTTGTCTCATAATGTCCATGACTAGAAGAAAATATAAATGAGTAAAGGTTATAAAATCCAGCTTTGGGGAGAGCACAGAAATGCTCCTGTGTCTCTCAGCCTCTGACTGTGTGTCAGTGTACATGTTTTATTGACAGCAGTGGTGACAGACTGAGCCTCAGCCTCTTTTTAAACCTGATAAACAGTTCGAATAATGTACAGTATGTTTATATCTTGTTGTGTAGTCATGTTTTTTTATATTGAACAAAGCCGCTAACAAAGCACTGCAAATTTCTGTGACAAATTCACTCAGTGACAAGTTCATTTGCTACAGCTGCTTCACTGATAAAGCTTCCTGTTGGTGGACAAATTTCATGTGAAGTAGCAGCAGGAAATGTTGCGATAACGTCAGCGGTAAGTTTACACAGTTATCAGAGTGATCAAAAGTAAAATAAGCGTGATATCTGAAAGTACAAACAGGAACAGAGGAGGGAAAGGAAACTCAAAACCACAGAAATTCATTTAGAGGCTACAAACGTAGCCACAGCTGAACACAGAGCACAGAGGCATGTGTGGAATCAGTTACGCCACAGACAAGGCTTTGGTTTGAGAGAGGAGGCCATCTCAGATTGACCATGCTACCAAGCTGAGTCACAGCAGTTCAACTCAGTTTGTCCTGCTGTGAAAGCTGCAGTTGAAATGCATGTATTCATGGCTTGGCATGTGGCACACAAAACAGCAAGGGACAAAGTGAACAAGCACACGCTGAAAACTGTAGCTTACAAGCTGAGGACAGACTGTGTTGCATCTGGTGCTAGCTCACATAGCACCATGAGCTAGCTAATGTTACAGCTCAGCAGAGGAGGATGCCGTTAATGTGTAAATCTTGACACGAGCCTCTAATCCATGAGTAGATGCACGCTTCCTTCTGCCCAGTGATACAGTTGGCAGGTGTTGTTCATTGGAGAGAAAACAGTTCCTACATGAAACTGCTCACAACAAGGTCTGTGGATTATCTTGTCCAACCAGGTCATGATTTCTGGAAAGAGACATTGCTGTTGGGTTTTTTGCTTTTTTGTTTTGTTTTCTGGCACCTTGAACACCACAAGCTGAGTGCCATCTAGTTCCATAATATTAAAGAGAAGGCAGAAATCTCAAAGGTGGATATTTCCAACATTCAACAACTCACACCAAAACAATCTAGATTGATAAACAGCACTAAAAATAAGAGGAAAAATATGTATTTTTGATTGTGGGGACTGTTCTCAGTCTGCAGTCCATGTCTTTTTCTGGATCTTTCTTCACATAGGGGACAGGAGGAGTATTCTGATGAACCAGACTGGTTCCAGTATGAGCTGATGCACTGTCTGCAGAACCAGTGTCCACAGCTGGTAGAGACTGGTTGCCGCAGGACAGCTGCTCCTCCACAGAAATACCACTCCTCTTCCTCTTTCTGTGAAGTCATTTCTTTATAACTAAAATAATTTGTTGATTGTTGTTGAAAAACATCAGGATTTGGCCAACACTGTCTAGAAACTGAGATGTTCCTTTTATTTTATGTGTCCTGCTTCCATAAACACCTTTTTAACTGCTTTTATTATCTGTCTGTTCAACATTTAGTAATATGACTGTATTTTGTATTGATCCAAACTCAAAACTTTCTGCAGCTATTTCACAGAGAAAGTCTTCCATTAAAGAGATTCTGTCCTTTACATCCGTTAATGTTATACACTTCACCTGTCAGTGGTTTTAATCTTGTGGCTGATCAGTGTATAGCTCTAGTTTTAGCCATGCCAACTATAAAACACTGATACAAAAACCTTAGCCAATGCTTGACTCATGCAGAAATGTGTCAATACTTAAACGATGATGTAGAAGGAGGAAAAGTAAGTTCCTGAAACTGATTGTGAAATTATTGGCTATTAAACACTGTGGATGTGATCATATTTTATTCTTTATTGAGCAAAGTATTTTTAAAAAAAATGGCAAAGCACACAGTAACAAAGCAGTGGATTACAATATGAATAACTGATGTACCATTTTTAAAATATTTTATTCTGCAGAAGTTACACACACATACACACATGTATATTTCTAATACAAAATAAAATATAAACATCTTGAGATATGATCATCTGTTGACATAACTGAATTAAGAGTGAACCATAATGTTAGTGCAGTCTTAGCAATTTTAGCTGAAACTGGGAAATGCAAATTATTTTCAGGTATTTTGGGATTTTACATTGAGTTACACAGGCCATGTCTTCTCACAGATCCATGATTTCCGATGGTTGCACCAGTTATCATTCCAGCTGTTTTCCAACTTATAGTTCATTATTTCTGCACAGTCTTCATCTCTGCCAAAATGATTTCCATTTGGCTCATGAGGGGCCCAGTAGCTAAAACACAAAAACAGAACTTTTTAATTGAAAGTGGCTGGCCCCAGCTCATCATGGCAATACAAAAGTTAGTATTGTGTAAACCTGGTAGTCAGCGGAGTCCCATCCACCCATTTCCATCTCCCCTCTGTCTCTGTGTCAGTCAGTCCAATCCACAGGACCTTTTGGAAACGCCTTACGAATTCCTTATTCACAGAAAAAAGCGTCAACATACTTCACATGTAATAGTTTCATTCTGTCGTCCACTTCTGCAACATTGCAATTATTCAGTTTTTCGCTTTCTTTTCCCAACTACATCTCACACACAGATTCACACACACACACACACACACACACACACACATACAGACACATACCTGTTCTTCTTTGCTGTTAATAATCACCAGGTCTGCACCTCTTTGCTGACAGTCACTTCTGCTTTGTTGCCAGGGTGCCGTCGTAGAAGAAATGTAATATAAACTACCTCTGAAATATGGCCATCCTTGTTGGGGATAGCAATCTGTTTTAAACCGGAGAGGGGGGGAAACACAATTTCTCGGTTGTTTTAGGTTAAAACACGCTCTGTGAATATTAGAGATTGTATGAACTTATTTCCATTAGGACAACATAGAGTACAGATAATGTGGAGAACACAGTGTAAGCACTGATTTTGAAAGCTGACACTTGATTAAATGGGCTCTGGTAGTGGCTATCAAGATATGAGTTAGTACAGTGACTAGTATGTGTGTTATTACAGAATTGACAATATTGCTCCGGCCACTAAATATTACAAAATCCATGAGCCTCGACTGCTAAATGCTTCAGTACCCTTTAGCCACAGCCTTCACTGCCATGGAGAGAAAGCCATTCAGAGTGGTGAATCAGAGCCAATTCAGATGGCTTCATTGTTGCATCTGTGAACCAAATGTGACGCCAGAATGGCTGAATCAAAAACTATATCAGAATCCAGTAAAAGTAACTAAATACGCTGCAGACTGTAATGTTAGTTTTCTAGACACTGTAATTTTGGCACACACCAGGGAATTTTTAGTTCTGTGACTAGATGTTTCTTTCTGTCTGAGTTTGAAAGAAGAGATCTTAGCAGACCTCTGNTGTTTGCATGTGTTCATTACCTGAGAGTGCAGGTCCAGTTCTGTTTGGCTCCAGACTGTGGATCATCACATTTTCATAAATACTTTCTGTACTGTTTTCCAAACTCTTCCTTTTGTGAGGATAACCTGATGGTCCCTCTTCATTGATATAGACATCCATCAGTTGATCCTTGATGTTCAGCTGTATTGACTGCAGTTTGGTCCTCAAAGTCCTGATGTCTTGAGCGTGTGCCTCTGAAATGACAGATGATGTTCTGAACTGTTCCCATACGAAGCAACAAACATAGTAACACAGATGGCAACATCTTCATGTGAAACAGGAAACTGAGGGCTGCTGGGATGAATTATTTTAGGTGACCACCTTTACCTGTTTGGCCTTGCAGCTGCATGATGATGCTTTCCATTTGGTTTCAAGCTATGTTGCAAAATCCCTGAAAACTTAAAGGGACAGTTCACCCAAAAAACAAATATACATATATTTCATTCTCTCACCTGTACTGCTATTTATCAACCTAGATTGTTTTGATGTGAGTTGCAGAGTGTTGCCGTCTCTCCAATATAATGGAGCACCACAACAGTACATTTTAAAACCTCAACAGTAATGTCTCTTTCCAGAAATCATGACCCAGTTACTCAAGATAATCCACACTGCTCACACTTGTTGTGAGCAGTTTTACATATGAACTTTTTTCTTTCCACCACACTACACCTGTCACCCATATCACCACAGTAAGGGAGGCGTGCATCTACTGCTAGCTCGCTGAGCACCACTGAGCTTGCTAACGTTACAGCTCAGCTGAGGAAGACGCCATTGACACTTCTTTCTGTCTGCAGTCCATGTCTTTTTCTGGATCTTTCTTCACATAGGGGACAGGAGGAGTATTCTGATGAACCAGACTGGTCCCAGTATGAGCTGATGCACTGTCTGCAGAACCAGTGACCACAGCTGGTAGAGACTGGTTGCCGCAGGACAGCTGCCCCTCCACAGAAATACCACTCCTCTTCCTCTTTCTGTGAAGACATTTCTTTAAAGCTAAAATAATTTGTTGATTGTTGTTGAAAAATATCAGGATTTGGCCAACACTGCCTAGAGTCTGAGATGAATTGTTTCTTTTATTTTATGTGTCCTGCTTCCATAAACACCTTTTTAACTGCTTTTATTATCTGTCTGTTAAACATCTTTTAAAAAATTGAGTGGCTGTCTGACCCCTGCTCAGAAAAGCTGTCCTCCATCAGGATGTTGTGGCAGTCATCCACCACCTGAGGGTGCAGCAGAACAAAACATGTCTGGTGCAGAATCACAATTTAGGAGTTGAATAAAGGAAAAAGAGTAAAATCTGGAAGTGATAATGGACCTCCATGAGAGCAGGTGCATACCTTACTGGATGAATAGTTTTAGTGAAACAACCTTGGGCTGACCTCATGTCTAAGTATCCCTCCCTCATGGCAAACCCCTCCACCCTCAGCAGGACCATGCACCATGCTACACTTAACGTGACTCTGATTCCAAGGCATCGTCCTGGTCTTTATATTCCCCAGATCCCAATCTGATCAAGCATCCGTTGGACATACCCCACCTCGCCATCCACAGGACTCAAAGGATCTACCTCCAGTGCCCTGGTGCCAGACACCACAGGATGCCCCCAGAGGGCCTGTGTCCATACCTTGACAGGTCAGAGGCCCCACCGTGGATGAGATGTAACAGGGTCAATTATACAGCAGTAATATGTGTGACTATACATATATGTATACATATATATATATATATATATATAAATAGAGAGAGAGAGAGAGAGAGAGAGAGAGAGAGAGAGAGAGACTTGTACTATATGTGTGTGTGATTGTGAAATTATTGGATATGGAACAATTGTGGATGTGATCATATTTTATTCTTTATTGAGCAATGTATTTTAAAAAATGGCAAAACATAGTAACAAAGCAGTGGATTACAATATGAATAACTGACGTAGACATGAAGCATTTTTAATTTCTTTTATTCAGCAGATGATACACACACAGACACATATAAAATATAAACATCTTGAGATATGATCATCTGTTGACATAACTGAATTAAGAGTGAACCATAATGTTAGTGCAGTCTTAGCAATTTTAGCTGAAACTGGGAAATGCAAATTATTTTCATGTATTATATAGTTGCCTCCTGGGATTTTACATTGAGTTACACAGGCCATGTCTTCTCACAGATCCATGATTTTCGCTGGTAACAAAAGTCATCATTCCAGCCGTTTACCAAATTATAATTCATTATTTCTGCACAGTCTTCATCTCTGCCAAAATGATTTCCATTTGGCTCATGAGGGGCCCAGTAGCTAAAACACAAAAACAGAACTTTTTAATTGAAAGTGGCTGGCCCCAGCTCATCATGGCAATACAAAAGTTAGTATTGTGTAAACCTGGTAGTCAGCGGAGTCCCATCCACCCATTTCCATCTCCCCTCTGTCTCTGTGTCAGTCAGTCCAATCCACAGGACCTTTTGGAAACGCCTTACGAATTCCTTATTCACAGAAAAAAGCGTCAACATACTTCACATGTAATAGTTTCATTCTGTCGTCCACTTCTGCAACATTGCAATTATTCAGTTTTTCGCTTTCTTTTCCCAACTACATCTCACACACAGATTCACACACACACACACACACACACACACACACACACAGACACATACCTGTTCTTCTTTGCTGTTAATAATCACCAGGTCTGCACCTCTTTGCTGACAGTCACTTCTGCTTTGTTGCCAGGGTGCCGTCGTAGAAGAAATGTAATATAAACTACCTCTGAAATATGTCCATCCTTGTTGGGGATAGTGATCTGTTTCAGATTGGAGAGGGGGGGGGGTGTAATATCTCAGTTGTTTTGAGTTGAAACATTCTCTGAATGTAAGCTGACACTTGATTAAATGGGCTCTGGTAGTGGCTATCAAGATATGAGTTAGTACAGTGACTAGTATGTGTGTTATTACAGAATTGACAATATTGCTCCGGCCACTAAATATTACAAAATCCATGAGCCTCGACTGCTAAATGCTTCAGGACCCTTTAGCCACAGCCTTCACTGCCATGGAGAGAAAGCCATTCAGAGTGGTGAATCAGAGCCAATTCAGATGGCTTCATTGTTGCATCTGTGAACCAAATGTGACGCCAGAATGGCTGAATCAAAAACTATATCAGAATCCAGTAAAAGTAACTAAATACGCTGCAGACTGTAATGTTAGTTTTCTAGACACTGTAATTTTGGCACACACCAGGGAATTTTTAGTTCTGTGACTAGATGTTTCTTTCTGTCTGAGTTTGAAAGAAGAGATCTTAGCAGACCTCTGTAGCCCACTCCTTATCTTTGCTTTAGGCTAGCAGCTCAATCCTACTTTAGCTGCTACTAGTATAACACACCTGGATCTCTGACTGAACCATAATGAAGAAGAGTGATTACTGTAAGTGAGGACTAACTAACCTTGAAGCTTTCTATGAAGATCATTTATCTTTTTGGTCATGTCTTCAGCTCCTTTATGGAGCCGGTCACGTTCGTCAGCCAGGATGCTGTAACTGGTCTGTAACTGGTCTCTATCTTTAGTCAGGATGTTGTAACTGGTCTGTAACTGGTCTCTCTCCATAGTCAGGTTGTTGTTACTGTTGTGAACCAGGACCAACTCCATTTTCCACTCAGAGTTGCTTTTGGTGACTGTGTTGTACACAAAAACAACAAACAAATTAAGAAAATCTGTTAATCAGCATCACCTGCTCAGTGTTTATCAGCATGCTGAAATACTCACACAGGCAAACCAGAGTTATGAGTCCAGTCAGAAGGAGAAGACACAGCAGACTCAGACACACTGCAGCAGCTCTGCAGGGGCTCTTCTTCACATCTGCAGCACCTGAGGGTGGAAGTCACAACACCTGTTTGTCATGTGTTAGTTCATTAATGTGAAACCAAATTAAATTAACTCATTCACATATTATTGTTCATGTTTTAGCCAGACAAAAGGCACCACACACTATCTGAATGACTGTATGATTCACATATTCACATTAACATGTAGTCAACATCCTGTTACAGTATACGTATACACATAACAACCTGTTTGCATGTGTTCATTACCTGAGAGTGCAGGTCCAGTTCTGTTTGGCTCCAGACTGTGGATCATCACATTTTCATAAATACTTTCTGTACTGTTTTCCAAACTCTTCCTTTTGTGAGGATAACCTGATGGTCCCTCTTCATTGATATAGACATCCATCAGTTGATCCTTGATGTTCAGCTGTATTGACTGCAGTTTGGTCCTCAAAGTCCTGATGTCTTGAGCGTGTGCCTCTGAAATGACAGATGATGTTCTGAGCTGTTCCCATACGAAGCAACAAACATAGTAACACAGATGGCAACATCTTCATGTGAAACAGGAAACTGAGGGCTGCTGGGATGAATTATTTTAGGTGACCACCTTTACCTGTTTGGCCTTGCAGCTGCATGATGATGCTTTCCATTTGGTTTCAAGCTATGTTGCAAAATCCCTGAAAACTTAAAGGGACAGTTCACCCAAAAAAACAAATATACATATATTTCATTCTCTCACCTATACAGCTATTTCAACCTAGACTGAGTTGCTAATGTTACAGCTCAGCTGAGGAGGATGTCATTGACGCTTCTTTCTGTGTGGTGATGCGGATGGAGGGTGTAGTTCGGGTTGAAAGAAAATTGTTCCTGTGTGAAACTGCTCACAAGGTCTGTGGATTATCTTGTGTAACCGGGTCATGATTTCTGTACAGAGATATTGCTGTATGTATTGCTGTTTTTCAAACGTATTCTTTCAGTGCTTTGAGCACCACAAGCAGATCTGGTTCCATTATATTTGAGAGAAGGCAGACATCTCTACGGATTATATATCCAACACTCTGTAACTCACACTAAAACAATCTAGACTGATAAATGGCACTACAGTTAAAAAGAAAAATATATATTTTTAAAATTTGGGGTGAACTGTCCCTTTAATTCATCACTGCCTGAAATGAATGAGTATTTACACAAGAAGACAAGATGGATACTGACTTTTAAAAAAATCCACTACCCTGGGCAAGAGAACAGAGAAGTCCCACACACTGCCCTTTTACTTGCAATAAACTTTATGGGAGATCTCCCATAAGTTTATTGTGAGGTAAAGAACAGTGTGCAGGACTTCTCTCTTCTTTTGCCTATAGATATTTCCTCCTATGCATCTGTCTACAAGAAACTGAAGGTGTGCTTTAGCCTTTACAGTTAAAAAATCCACTACCACAATTTTAAGAAGTTGGACATAGAGTTAATGATAGGGTTTATTTAAAAAATAATTAACAATAATGATGGGGTGTAATAATGGCTTAGAGCTTTGCATCTCCTCCTCTTCCACGTTTACTTCCTCTATTTTCTTCCCTTTAATAAAACCCTTGTGGCCCACCCAAGAGATATGTACAGTAAGTGACCTTTACAGTGATATAAATGCTAAAATTCTGTGGGACTGGTCTAATCAGAAAGGATTACATCTGAGTTGAATTAGATGAAGTGAGAAAACATGGCTGAGGATATCTATGCCAAGCCAGACCTCACCAAAAAAGTTAGATTTCAGACAGGTGAGAAGGACGACAGACAAACAGACGTCTGTGATAATGTTGATACTGTGAGGATTTATGACAACTGCTGGGCAGAGGAGAGTACGCCGCCGGACAAATCACAGGACAACACTACTGAGAATCAACCGCAAAGTATCTGTCTGTGTCTGTCTGCCTGTCTAGAATTTACTGTAAGATTAAATAGATGAGT
>NC_065510.1:33246996-33267220 GCF_006386435.1 Epinephelus moara | reverse complement strand
TAGCTTAACTTTTTGTCCCATTTTCCTGAATGCATTTAGTACACACTCAAAACTATTTCGCACAAAAAGTAAAGTGTACTGTGAAAATATTTTGATAATAGGTCAGGCAATTGATAAAGTGCAACATCCTGCAACCATTTTTGTAGATATACCAGTATTGTATTAGCTGCAGAACTGTTATTACAAAATGAGGAAATCAACATGCCACATGGCTTTACTGGCTCATTCTCAGATTAGTGATTTTTTTTAATCTTTGGTGTGCCCACACTAGTTAGCTTAGACTAATAAAATGCTTGTTTCATGTTAAGGACATTTGTATTCATTAACAATCCAATAATATGGTTGGTGATTGGTTGCTAATTTTTAAAGAGCACAAAATGTAAAACCTTATTTTTCCCATTTTACGTGATGTCCCAAACCATCTGACCTCACCCTGCCAAATATAATGATTGCTATGGCAAAGTACTGTTTAAAAGGGACAAAATCTTATTTCTAGGGCTTGTTAATGTTGATAAATAATCTGAAGTCTATAGTTTATGAACATTTACAGTGGCCTGATCAATATTATATTACACCCAGTAGAAAGTAGCATCTCTGGAAATAACGTTACAATGTGGATGCATTACTTGACAGATGAATATTTTAATACATGCCAAGAATTGCCTCACCTCCTTCCTCAGACCAGGTGAGCGTTACATGTATGAAGTTCAGACCATCCTGTCTAAACAGCCCAAAATATCAGCTGTGTTAAATGCCAAAGTATCTGAATGGGAACTTAAGAGGTGAATGCATTATGAGAATACTGATATTGTACCAGCTGAGATTTGCCTCCCCTTGTTATTTAAGCCTGATTGTGAGTGTGAGTTGTATGAAATTCACACTATTGAGCCAAAACAGCCCACAATAAAGCTGGCACACATTTTACATACATGTAACACTCACCTGGTCTGAGAAAGGAGGGGATGTGAATCTCATTTGGTACAAATTCTGTATTGCAGTATAAATGTTTTCACCTATTAAGTCACAAATACAAGTTACCTACACATAATTATATCCAAACAGTTCAAGAGGTTTTTCTCTTTTTTTTGAGAAATTTAATCAAAAACTAAAACTGTTACAATTCCTCCTGGTCTCCCCTTGATCCATTAAAGCTTGTATAAAAGGCAGCATGAGTTCACCAGTGTATCACAGGGCTTTCCACAAAAGATTGGTTGGCATTTTTAACTGATTAAGATATACACATACTATATACTGCTGTTTCCTGCCATACAAACGACAGTGACACAAACAGGACACAGTTGTGAATATAAGTCAATAAATCTGAGTCGGCCACTAGGTGGAGACCATCAGCCATCAATGGATGACTCTACATATACTCAGACATAACGCTTGACTGAGTTGCCTCATTGGAGACTATGAAGAGCAATGCTGTATTTTTATGAGATTTATCTTATGTTTTGGTGACTTTGAATTCTATTGTTTTGCCCCAGTGATCATTAGAAGTAGATAAATTGTATCTGTTCTTCAAAGATCTGGAGAAGCAATAGTCTGATGCACTTGGGCTGGAGCCTTTGGATGGACCTGATGCATTGAGTGAAAAGGAACTGAAGGGAGGGAATCTGCCTGGGTATAAAAGATTTATATCACCTAATCCGTGTAAAGGCTTCCAGACGGGTGAAGGAGAGAGGTTTGTTTCCACTGGTGGACCACATCAGAGCAAACAAGAGTAACTATTGGGCGGTCTGATTCTTTTCACAGTATCGGTTCCCTCAAGTTGATTTATGTAACTGTTACATGTACATGCATGTTTGACAGCTAATTATAACTACCCCACATTTGTTATTTTTCCTTCCTTACAAAAAGATATATGGATACTTGTGGTTGTTTGTGCTTCCCTCACTGGTTTGAAGTGGTCAGGACCTTGTTACAAAAAATTATTGTCACGAATTTCAGTGCAAAGTTTAAATCAAATAATGGCAGTTTCGACCGGCCACTGTCAATCATATCTAATCAAACCACACCCGGGCAGTGCTGATGAAACAGATCAGCCAAACTTTGGTGTTAAACTCCTTGTAAATATTAAAAATGTTTTGTCCTCTCCGATCTTTAGATTCTTTAGTCCATAATATTGAATGTTAAAGAGCAGTGTTATAGGCAAATAATGGCCTATGGGCCCCAACCCTGACAAAAGTCTTCAATTAAAGTACCCACTGTGTAGCACTAACAATGTTTTTCTGTTATTTTATTGGCTGCTATTGGTATAACCACAGACTCCCCATTTCCTATGATTATAAGGAAGATGTAACAAAAGAAATGACATTTCCCCAATTTCCATCAACCCACAACCAAAAACACAACCCAGTTTACATTTCACACAATACTCATGATTCTGTTAACAAAAGCATCTTGTTTAAATTATTTGTACTTTAACAGTGTGGTATCAATACTCTGACAAACCAAAGTTGACATCATGTAAATATATTATTGTTAAATTCTAAAAATCTTCTGTTTCTCTTCTTTGAAGGTATAAAACAAATTCATATCATGTGAGAGAGATTTTCATAAATATATGGTTGTTCAGGTAAAGGTAGATATTATTTAATATTTACGCTGTTATTATAAATTCCTAAAAAGTGAATCCACTTGCAGTTGTATGATCTGTTGACCTACTATACAATGAAAGAACCTCCCCCTCACTGCATAAAAACAGTATCTGGTATAAAAAACAACATCCCAGGAGGAATTTTAAGACATATTCACATGTTTTTGTTTAAACCTACTGTGAGAAAGAACAAAACCTTTGGCAGTAAACCACAATTAGAAGAAGCATCACAGATTACAGTGTGCTACGTCTCACACATCCACAGTTAACAACACATTTCAAACAGAGAATGTAGATGAGCAGAGACAAGTGTTCAACAATTGGGGTAATATCTACCTGTAAATATATACATATAATTCTCACATAACTCTCAATGTCCTGTAAATAACATGTACAAGCTGCAAACCAGTGAACTTCATTTGGCATCCATGATTTACATCCTGACAAAGCCTTCCATGATCGTTGTTTAAGTAAAAAATGTATCAGTGACAGATGGCCAATAAATATCCTCATATAAATACATAGTCATGTCACATTATCAAACTTTATGAGTTACTGAGGATCACCTGAAAGCTCTGTTAAACAACTGGATGGTGCATAGTTGATTGTGAGACAGTGAGGGCTGCAAAGGATACATCATACAACAGCTACTCCCCAAGCAGCATGAACCAGCCCCTGCACAGAGGCATAGCCTGCTTTTAAAGTTTTTGGAGTTACCTTCGCATATCTGTCAATACAATGTAGGCTAAGGCTGAAGCCAGCATCCAGTTAGCTTAGCATAAAGACTGGCTCTGTTCAAAGGCAACAGTTTCCTACCAGAACTCTAAGCTCACTAATTAATATGTTATATTTCAATGTATAAAATGTAAAAAAACAAAACAAAAACATGTAAAATTTGAGGTTTCCTGAATCTCCTTTGGTTAGTGATTTCCTGTATCTCACGAAAGACTGCTTGACAATCCCAAGACATGGGGCATGAGGTTGTATGTCTTAAGTGTGATCATCCAGCAATGGTTATTTGTAATATACAAACCCAACATTGCTTGGAGCTGCTTTTCACCCATTTCTGTTTCTTTTGTGCTCACCCAACATTCACGAATTAAAAAACTAGATAAAACTGTGGTTAGTTAAGTCCATGCATGGCCAACGCATTCTTAAACCAACTCGTCAAATATCGTCACTTTGTCAGTTGCCTTCATGTCTGAATATGATGCACCAGTTGTTGACGTTCCGGGATGGTGTGTCACTTTATGCTTGTTAACAGACTTCTGTTTTCACATGAAATGTACAGTTTCTGCTCGTTAGACGCATAAGGTCTTTTTCAAAATACACATACGTCGGTAAAGCACCTTGTTTTTATGTTTATTTCCTTGTGTAACAAAATCACATGGTTAAGTTTAGAAAAAAAACATCATGGTTTGCCCCACCATTCACATGGGAAGCAAAGAGTGGACTCCCGTGTGAAAGTCCAGGGTTGGTTGAACCCAGCCACCTCCCCTGCCCCCACCCTATTGGGACTTTCCAGCTCCTTATATCTCATTGTTGCTGGCAGCGTTTCAAACCGACGTTGTATCACACCACTGCAAAGAGTACTTTTTTGCATCGGTGCCTGGCGTCAAAATCACTGACAAAGCGGCAATATTTGACAAGTGCGGAATGAGAATGGGCTGGCATGGACTGCTGAAGGAAACATTTAGCTTGGTAAGAACACAGATGTATGAAAACTCAGCTTGTGATTGAATCCGACTCCCCCCAACAAATTCACATCTAGCCGCACTATTTAGGGCACACATACGACAAGAGAACACCAATCATGTCCTTAATAATGGGACGTAGTGGGTGGAGGTTGTGCGGCAGTTGGTGGGCCATGACCATCTCCCAGGCATAGACCCAATGCACATTCATTCCTTTGAACATGGTTCTGAGCACTTTGTCAATCTGCAGCGTGTACCAGTCACTGTTGGTTAGCGCATAAAAAAGTGTCAGAGCTTTAGGGTTCCCAGTCCGGATGATGACCTTCGTGGCTGGAGCCCTGTTCAGTAGCCGCACCACTGCCCTGCGGACACTCTGCATCCGCCGGATGTAGACCTCAATGGGGAAAGTGCCAAAGTGAGCCCAGATGCCAATAACTACGACAGTGTTAGGGCCTCCGATTAAGCCATCTATTTCACTGGCAGCGAAACGCACCTCGTTGGATGAGACAGAGTTAATACGGATAGGAACCCCATGGAAGCGGGACATCACCAAGATTTTGTTTACATGGTCTACGGACATGTGAGGTCCAGCTTTCCCAGGATTGTACAGGGCAATCTCCTTAAGATCTAAAATGTTTAAAGAGAGAAAAGATAATGAACTGCAGTGTGAACAAAATCAAAACCGTTGCCAGGAATCTCTGTGGATCAGCTCACCTGGTATCACTGACGTGATGAATTCAAACCACTGCCTGACGGTAGAGTCTCCAAAGATGTGGACCTCCTTGCTTCTCAGACACTGAATGGTGGCAGGGGTGTCAAATTGGCGAACTGCTGTGCCATCTAGTGCTCGCCACACACCCTGGTGGTAATAGCCAAAGAGTCCAGATGTCTCAATGCTGCTCTTCACCTGTGGCTGACCTGAGAGGAAGTTAAAGGAATAGGGTGAGTTTATTTTCTACTTCTGTTATTGTCGATAAAGCCCACAAAAAGACAAAAACTAAGGTCTCTTCCTGTTTGTTGCAGTCAGTCTCAAGTCAAGTTGTTATTATGAGGACCTAAAACTTTTTGTGTCATGATACAGTTTTGTTTATTACAGGCTTAGTAATTTCTATTTTTTTTATTATTATTTATTAAACACTACTTGAATAGGAGTATATAGTAAATTTGGGATTATTTTCAACAGCGGATTAATACAGATTTGGTGTATTAATAATTAGCAGGACAGTGCATATGTAATTATAAAGAAATAAACTATGCTGCCCATTTAAATTTTGATAAAAGGACACGCTCTTCAGTGCAACAGTGCAGCTCATTAGTTTTGAACGACAATGAAGCTTTGTGGCACTGAGGAATAAGACATATCAAGCTTTGTTCAAACAGGCAAAACTTGTTGGTGGGATCAATTCATTGTTGGTTTTGGTCTTTTAATTGGATTTGTTGACAATAGGAAACCTATAAGTAAACACTGTCCATACTGTTGGACCAAACCAAGTATTTATGGTCCTAAATGGTGTAAAACTTGTGTAGTTTCAAAACCTTATTGGACTTTATATACATCAACCTCATCATACCTCACCAGATGTGACTTTAGAAAACTGGTCTTTAAAACTTGAAGAAACAATGATGATGCCAACACCAGCATGAGAGCACCTGTTTCAACTGCTCAATGTGGCTTGTGTACCTGCTGTCTGCTAAAATTATTAGAAAAGCTAATTTTCAAAAGCACAAAAGTGGCACTTTTTTCTGAGAAACAAAGTGTGAGCATTTTTAGCTCAAATCAAGTGACCAGCTGTCATCCCTTAAATAAGGAGAAGCTGCAGCTGGCAGCTTCTCCTTATTTAAGGGATGACAGCTGGTATAAAGAGATTTTATGAACATGGGCTGTGACAGATACACTGCTAACAGCCAGTGCTAAGTTTATGAACTTTGCTCCATGCTCCCATCGCTCTTCTAAAAGTGGGCTGGATAAATCTCTTTTCAGAGGAATGTTACCCTGAGGAAAGTGGTAAGTTGTTTGCAAATGTTGTGTTTTTTTCCTGCCTGCTTTACTTTTATTTTTGTTTGCAGCACATTCAGTTTTGAATTATTATTATTATAGATAATAATGGCAGTAGAAAAAAAAGCTTTACCCTCCTCTTTTGGAAACACGTCAATAGTGAAAGGTCCTGTAGCCTTAATGTTGACTTTCATGTTGATATCACTGAAGAAGAACACACACAGTAAAATATCTCGTACGCACAACATAACATCATCAACATAAGTACAAGAAGGGACAAAAAGCTGAAATCATTTCATTAAAAAACTAGAGAGATCAAGCACTAAAATGAGAAAGGTTTGAAGGTTTATTCAACATTACGCTAAACTTAGTTGCTAAGTCTCCATTTTGTGAATTTAAGCTGCACTAATTAATATTCTCATATAAACAATGGATCCAATGACTATGTGTAATGGGCAAGGTTAACCCACATTACCCACATTATCACCTGACACTGGCTGTTCTCATGCACTATTTATACGTATATCTATGAAAAATAATGCACCGAAATTCATATTTATGCCACGTAATCATGAGCCAGTAATTTGTGTATAACCCATGATTTGGTACAGCTATGATCATATGACCAGTGCGCTGATGGTAGTAAAGAAGGAAGCAGTCCATGGCAGGAGGCAGGTTGAGGTGGGTACCTTAACTTGCCTAAACCTGACCTCAGTAACTTGATGTCATATGTTAAATATGTAACTTTACAGTACGTAATGTCATTCTTGGGGTGCTAACTCATTAGATATCATATGGACTGTTGTATGGGGATACATTGTGTAACTTCAGAGTTCACCTGAACTCTGAAGTTACGTTATTGCATTTTCAGCTCATTGTTTTGACAAAGTTGGCAACTAGCTGGTGAACTCAGTGAAGCATTTAGCAACTAAGACAGATATTTCTCTCCAGTGTGGTGAAGACCAAACAAGAGCTAAAAGGACAGTGAATATTGGTCTTACATCTGCTGATTAACACAATTACAAATGAATGCTTATGTTGCATCATGTCTACTGGATATAAATAGGCCACTGTTTGCTAACATTTTAGCCCTATCAACTTTATAAGGTTGCAAAGAATAATAAATGTGCATCTTAAAGTTCCTGAAAAGACCACACCCCAAATAAAATGTAGCTATGAAATACAACAAAACATGAATGAATCACAGCAAAAACCATCCACTAGTATGATCTGAACTGATAAGTTTGATTTGTATTATCTTTCAAACTTTAAACATCTGTACAGTCTTAACAGCCTGTCTTTACAAACTTCTGAAACATCCTAACAAGGAAATACATAGGTAACACTTGATGTATATTAGAAAAGTACAGTAAAGGACAGTCCTGTCCCTCTGTCCCCTCACCTTTGAAAAAGCGTCTCCTCCCCTGCCTTGATGTCTTGTACGAATCTTTCCGTGCCGTGAGTCATCCTGGTATCACAGTTTAGGCTCTTTGGCTTGTAGCAGAACCAAGGCTCACCTGTACGGGGGTCAGTGAAGTTGCACAGTGGATACTGGGGTTGACGTAGGCAGACGTTACAGGTGGTAGTTTCAGAGACTGAACCTGCGCGGAAAGTGCTTTGGAAGCGCATCCTGTCAGGTTGTTCGACGTTCAGCCTAGTCAGCACTGTGATAGCCTCACTAGAGTGAACCAGCATCACCTGATTGGATAGAGAACTACAGTTTTCATCAAGTCCAATCATGTTCAGTTATATTAATAAAGACAAAGTGAATACTTAAAGCTCCATAGTTTGACACATTTATATTGATTTCTGTCTTCGTAAACCAGATTGATCATCAGACGACAGGCACAGCAGATCTGTCAAACTTTGGATTTTCCCTCTTATTGAAGAGGTGTGCATGTGGCTGTGGTTAGGCCTATACTCTGCATTTCAAGTGTTTGTAGCCTTTCAAAATCAAAAACACAAGTGGGAAAGTGCAACTAATCAGTTTATTAAGGGAAGTAGTTCTGTTTGTCTGCTCTAATTTAATCTGCAAATTGTAGCATTAACAGCTAACAGCTCACTACCTCCAGTAGCAACCTAGACTGACCTCCAACGCCAAGGAGTTGCTAACAAGTTGCTAAATGAAACCACAGAGTGTCATCACGCCAAAAACATCTTTACACCCTTGTCGTAGTAGTGGTGCAACTGTGCAACATGCTGGTGTAGTTCATTTATCGAGCATTAGCTTTTTATTTCTGGCATTGCACCTATGCTTCAAAAATCATAAAATGGTGTTCATTTGTGGAGATTATCTTGCTGAACAAATGTGTAAGTATCATGAACTTTTGTTTGCCACAGTGCTTTTTTAAACAAAAATCCAAAATCCAATTGAAAAATCCCATTGGCTTTTTGTAGAGGGAACCAGGGCAATGTTAATGTCTCTGTTGGCCTACAGAAAAACGTCATCCCTACAGCACTCACTACTGCATGTATGCTGTGCAAGAAGTGAAAGCAACAGGCGTAGCAACAGTGACTAGGGGTGGGGCTTAGTGAACAATCAGCTAGAAGGTACATAAAAAACACCTACAGTAATCACATGTATCATGACAGTTTTTAGCATTACCTCAACCTGTGCTCTTCCTTCCCAGAGTAAAGACAACACAGCAGAATAGCTGCCATTGAGGTGATCCACGACTTGCCCAGCCACACCTGCAGCAAGATTCGGGTTGTTCAGGCGGGCGAGTAAGAAGTCCCCACCGGACTTCTTTGGGCGGCCCTTGAAGTCAGAAATTTTGATCACGACCTCCAGCTGATCCCCTACACGCCACTGTCCTCCTCCCCTTCTTGGGAGAATGGTGAAGGTGCTGTGAGCTGGATCACTGGTCTCCTCCAGGCGAAAAGGATTTGGCAAAAGTGGAGTTTCAGGCCAAGCAATTAAGTCTATTAGGTGGCGTTCCTCCCGAGCATCCTCAGGAGGCAGTGGCTGGAATTTGCAGAGGCCGCGATTCATGTCCAGGGCAGTGGGAACACTTGGGTAGATGATGGTGGAGTTCACTTTATTCTGAAACTGGCAGAGGGTCAAGAGAAACATTGTGACAAAGATGCATCAAACAAATGCACTGAAAGCAAAATAACTAAATAAACCAAAAGATCCAAAATGGAAGAATATTTTTCCCATGCCAAAGCACAAAATGATTTTGGGGAGTTGATAAGAACAGTTAATGTGTCTGATGCAGGAATTTCTGTCTGTCCCATTTGACATTGACATTGACCCACAGAAAAAATGCACAAGACAAGAACATAAAATGGTAACTCGAGTATTTTTTGCAACCTCTTTTCCAGTGTTTTTGAGCCTAAGTAATTACTGCAGACAAACAGTTTTGGAATTTGTACAGTATTGAGCAAGAGTGCTGCAGCCACTGCGTACTTCCTGTTTAACTGTTAACATTGTTAAACAGTGAATGGAGGCAGGGGCATGGCCATCTTTATAGAAGTGAGGGCGACGGATTGTCAGGAGGAAGACAATTTTTTTTAACGATTTATTGAAATATTCTCTCTCATTCATTCATGCTTCTACTTAGCAGCTAAGGAACCAAACCAAATACTTCTACTCTATTCTAATACCTCTCCCCAACTGTGAAGCCTAATGGTTGTCAGTGCTGCTGTAGTCTGAGTTGGCGGAAGTTCGCTGCATAGATCAGCCTCTCATTGGGCGGAACGAGCCACCCGCTGAAGTCCCACCCTACCACCTCCGGTTGTGTATCCTCCTTTACTAACTTCTGTGGTGTTTGATCTTGCGGGGATGTAGCCATTTTTCTGCCATGGTGCGCGTCCTGTAGGCGATATTTTTGTGGGCGTGTTACACCAAAACCTGTTTCCCCCCGGCAATATTTCTGCAAGCGCACCATTGCTGTGGCACCGCCCAGAACGATTGTGATTGGTTGAAAGAAATACAAGCAGCCGGGGCGTTTTTTTCTCCAATCTTAAAGTGAGAGTTGGCCCAGCGAAAAGAAAGGTCTGGTGAGCGAGACTAGTGCTGCTGCTGCTGCAGCTGCTGCTGCTGCCTGCTCCCTGTTTCTATTGCAGTAACACAGAGTAAAAGGAAAAAATATGTGCAAAGAAATTTTAAATATAGAGAGGTAATAAAAAGAGCAGTTTTGATATAGCTGTGGAAATTAATTTCAAAGTCATTCTTATCCTATAAATATTTCTTTCACCAATCAATATCTCTCCTCACCTGTGAAGCCTCTTGACTGTCAGTAGTGTTGCTGCCTGCTCCCTGTTGTGATCCCTCAGAGCTGCCTTGTGCCTCTTTCTATTGCAATAATACAGATTAAGAAATATATATAAATATATATGTGTGCAAAGAAATTTTAGATTTAGAGTAGAACTTAAAAACAGTAATCCTGATATAGCTGTGGGAATTAATTTACATGTCACTCAGCTTTTCTTCAGCCACTTAATATTTCTCCTCGCCTGTGTCTGTGAAGCCCCTTGACTGTCAGTGGTGCTGCTGCTTGCTCCCTGTCATAATCCCTCAAAGCTGCCTTGTTGTCCCTCTTTCTATCACAGTGATTTTGACTAAAAAATATGTGCAAATAAATAGTGATTACAAATTAGGGAGAGTGGGTCTATTACTAGCATGAAGCCATCTAGTGAGCCACAACTGTTCGAGGTAACAATTAGCTAGTAAAGTATGCGTTTTAACTTAGCTAAAGTGAAATAAACTCCTCCAGTGTATTTTGACATTTTTATATTTCATATTTTTCTGAGTCATGTCCTGACAATGTTGATTAACAACACTGTTCACCATTTTTTTTGACAAATTACTTAAGTTTATGCTCATAGTTAAAAAAAAAAAGAAGGTTGTTGATGAAAAAGGAAGATGGCGTATGACTATAGCAGAATCTGCAAGTCATACGTCATCCTCCAAGCTTGCACAGGGGCACTGTCATAAACACCATAAAAATCATAGTAAGCTAACCAGTCAACTTATCTTGTATTTAATCATAATTGTAGCATGATAGCCTTACGTATATCTCTCTCTGTAGTTGTCCTCCACCTTAGCTTTAATGTGTTTTTAATTTCATAATGGCAATTGTAGCCTATGTGCAGTGAACGGCTGCAATCAACACAGTAAATTACACCAAATCCCACTGGCATAAATATCACAACACATATGTCTATGGTGTCTCTCAGTTGCTGTCTTCTTTTACCATCTCTTGGCCACAGCGCACCACAGGATGGACAGACATATTACAGAGGTTCAACGTCTGAAATGAAGTTTCGGGACTAATGTTGAAAGTTTTCACCGCCCACCAGCATTTGCCTTTAACTGGTCCGCATAGGCGTTTCTAGCCCATTTTTGGGGGTGCTGAAGCACCCCTAAATTGAATCCCAGCACCCCTAAAATTTGAGAGTTTTTTTTTTTTTTACTGTATGTCCCTTTTTAACAAGCTAGAAAAGTGTCAAAACCATATAGTACTTGGTTGCAATGTAATATTTTAACAACAAAAATACAGCAGCACAACCCCCTTGCAAAAATGGTTTGATCCACCCCATCCCTCCCACCCTTCCCCCACTCGGGCTCTGAGTGCTCTATCTGCACAGAGCAATGCGCTGCCTTTTAGAGTGGGTGATATGCAGTAGTGGTGTAAGTACCTGGCTTAAACCAGGATATGTGGCACATTTCTTAACTTCTACCACTCAATACCAACACATTATTATCATTACCAGTCCTCATTTCTGCTGCATTTAATCGTAGGTCACTGTTTATGTTGTTAGGTAGGAGTTAGCTGACGTTTTTTCTAGCTAGGAAACGTTACAGGTGGTCAGTACCACTGTCCTCTGTTTGAATTGGAATGAGAGAAGCTAGCTGTTGTGTCATGTGCATGTGTTAATATTAAAGCCAAGGTGCTACTGACTAGCTAACTGACTGGATGCCCATTAACATTATAACTCCTATTGTGTGTATTTATTATTATTATTTTGTAGATTTCAAGCACTTTTCTTTTTTGAAGTGTATTTTTATTTATGTATTTGTATTATATAATACAGACAAGAAGGAAAAAGGCAGAGACAAACATTGAAAAAGTCAATTACTGTTAATGTGTTAATGTTACATGTTGTGCATTGCATTTCAAATAAAAGTCCAAAAAATAAGTCCAAGGTCCATTTTTGGTATTTTTGGTACTCACTATAGGGGGCTGGTTTACTCCAGAAACATACATACTGTTTATGTGTATGTTGAGGAGCTGCTGTATCAAAATGAGTTGTCTTCCCCCAGAAATTAGGGTTACGATATGTTTCTTTTATGATTCCAATCCATTCCTCTTTTGCTGTGGCTCAGCATTTAAATAACCTTTATCAGATTTGATGGTTTAGTCACAGACCTTCCCAAAAAGTGTTGTGCTTTACTTTCACAAATGTGGGAATGAAATTGAGTTAAAATGTACAAAACAGTAAAATTTATCTTGCCTGGCCAGGCAGCTCTCTGGGTGCTCAGCACCCCTAAACCTCTGATCCTAGAATTGCCCCTGCTGGTCCGGATACTGGCAAGTGCACAACTGTCAGTCAAAAAGTTAAAAAGTCCCTTTAGAAAAACAAAAAGAATCACAGTGCTGCCCAGGGTGGTATTGGTGCTGAACTGGGGCGATAGTGGCTCATGCTGATATACAGTATCACTGACAGTGTCACTTATACACAAAAACACGGGAGAATAGGGTCCAGGTTGAAAAAAAAGAAGTTACCCTTTAATATTAAATTCAAATTCCAAGATTTTTTGGTGTGCATTACCAGGTCTTGTTTGGACTAAAATACATGCTTTAGGATAGCTCATGTTCGCTTGTTTCACGTCTGATGATTTGACACATTCTTACTCCCATCTCGTGAAATACTGAGGTTTGGTCAGTGGCCCTTCACGTCAAACTATGACACTCCACACCCCTCTGGTATCAGTTTTGGACACTCAGGGACAGCCTGTCGATTTACGCTGGTTACATGCATTGTCTTTTTAAAATTTACCATAATATAACTATAATAAACTCAGAACGTCGACAAAAAAAACTTCTGTTTTAGGTTTACTTCCTTCGATTTAAGCAACATGGCTAGGTTCAGGCAACAAAAGCTTGTCATTGGATTTAGAAAAAAACCCAATGTTTGGCTTAAAATGGATATGGTTCTTACGAACGTAATGTTATGTCACGTGACATATATCATTAGCGTAGTATGCTATACTGCTAGCACAATTCGTTCTTTAATAACTCATTGGACTTTTGGTTTCACATGGGAATAAGAAGAGCAGTCTCCCAGGTATAAAAGTCGAGAGCACCTATTATATGCAGACATTCTTGCTCTTTATACTATCGCAGTTACTCGGAGCATTAAAAAAATCTGGCTGCTGAGTGTGTCTCATACCACTGCTAAAGGGTCAGTGTGTCGGTGTCAGACACCAAAGGTCACTGACCAAGCATCAGTATTTGAGTTGGGAGTGACACGACGATAGAGGATTTTTTTTTATGGCTGAAAGACACATTGAATTTTGATGCATACACATTGAATTGAAACACACTAGAGGTACAAAACATCAGGGACTCCAAGCATTTTCACAAACTTCACTGATGCATATTTGCAGTGAATAACATTGCTGTTGCTGGGCCACATTGAAACATACATTTAAAACCATATCCTTAAATGTGACTAACATAAATCATTTCAAATAAGGTCTACCCTTCAAGCGATCCCACCAAAACCAAGTTCTCACCTGCAGGATCTCCATGTTATGTAGCACAAAGACTACGACAGCCACTGCCAGAAAGAGGAAAATGGCGCTGTACTCCCGTCTTGCACAAGCTACGAGCGTCATGTTAGTCTTCAGTGCAGCACTGTGACCACTTCCTCAGGTCCTGGATCAAAAACTAAAAACAAAGAAAACAAAGGGGTCTCTGACATCAAAGAATGCCAGAGAATATTACTATTATGACAAAGCTACATCCACTCACCCAGGAAATTCCTTTTAACCATTAAACATGATTATTCACACTGTGGTGACCCCATCATGTGCTCTTTACCATATAATGTAAATATTTTAATACATTTGGACACTCTTTTGGCAATCTGTAACCACACTCTGTAAAGTTACCCGAACAAATATCTGTTTTCACTCGCATTACACAGATCAGAGATGCTTGTGTTGTCCTGCTATTTTTTTTTTTTTTTACTAGTGTTCAAATTACTGCAAGTGATGTTATCATCAAAACTGAATTTCTAATGGTGTCTGGTTCTCCACACACAAATCCCTTTACTTTTTTAACGGCACTAGCAGTGTGGGTCTGCCACTTTGGTTCAGACTGAGATGTCACAGCAAATAGTGGATGGACTGTCATGAAACGTGGTATGGCGCCCAGAGGACAAAGTCTCATGATGTCACTGATCCCATGACTTCTCTGTAGCACAGGCCAACATTAAGTGAAATATCTCAATATCTACTGGCATGCACCAGAATACAATCTTTACCATTATGTAAAAAATAAACATGAAATGTGAGACTGTTTTTTATTAGTGGATAATGATTCATAATATACCCTTTCTAACTATATTTCCATACAATATGAGCATCAAAAAAATCTTATATTTACCATATGATATACCATAAGTGTGTACCTTATAAATGCCCATTTATAAATACAGTTACATTGGTGTCTCCATTAAGTTCATACAGAAATCTAAATGATTTTTTGCAAACAGAAATAAAGTGGTTGAGCAGACATTTAACAATATACATACAGCATAAAATAAAGTACAATTACTGTAAGGCGCACTGCCTTGTTAGGGTCTTTGAACTCCAGCTCTCCGTGAGCCGCTGTTCCTAAACCTAATTCTGTTTTATAAATCTCAACCATATGGAACTAGGCGTGCATGCACAAGCTTCAAATCTGCTTCTACAAGTAGCCAGAGGGATGTAGAAACAACCTTTAACGTCTTTGCATATGGAAATTGCAGCTGCTCGCTCCACTATATTACCTGTCAGTTTGCAGCATCTTGACCGCTAAGCTGACAGATATGAAAGATGTGCTCTCACTTGTGGAAATTAGCTTTTATTTTGTATCGTCACAGCCGGGTGTCAATAAAGTTTTCCTTCCTTGTAACAGTGGACAGTACTACTTGTAGTAACAGTACTACTGATCGAGTAGGTATAGCTGTGTCTGGAGCAGCTACGTCACCCACCCACCAGCTACATGACCTATGTCAGTCCAGGATCAGCCCCCTTCACCTCTTGGAATGAAAGTGAAAAACTTGTAGAAAATGCTGAGTTAGCTTTTAGGTAACTATGAAGTGTTGCGTTTAAAAAGAGGCCGTTAAGGTTAGGGTAGCTACTTGAAATAGGTACATCTTGCTACTCATAATATGAATCAAGTCTTCATGTATAATGAATAAAGTAAATGAATGAAGTGCATTATTGCTGCGTTTGGCCTCACATTTATTTACTCAAATGCAGCGTTGGTTCCAAGCGGTTGCATTGGCGGGTTTGTCTTGTACTTATGGTGGGTGCAGGGGTATCAAACATATGGCCTGGGGGCCAGAACCAGCCCTCCAGAGGGTCCAATCTGGCCCTCTAGATGACTTTGCACACCTAATGTTGATGCACATGTGACAGCTGAGAGGTTTCAGAAGCAATTTAAACAGTGAGCAGATACTTCATGTAAAACACTGCCTTAGAGGCTTTCCACTCTGACCAGAATACAGCTCTCTGAAATAACAATAAGTACTTTCTATGGTCATATTTAAAGATTTTGAACAGTGTGCAAACTATTGTCAACCAGCAGCTTCAGTTCAAAAGAATCTGTATCAGACTAATATCTTAAAACAGTATTATAGGAACCCTGCTGCTGAGGCACTGACAAAACTCCCGATTGTAAGGCAGGGGATGACTTAACGTGCTTCTTCAGTAGCTGGAAAAGTGGAAAAGTATGGAAAAAAGTCATGTGATGAAAGTAATTGGCAGACTGACTGAATATGAAAAATCTAAGACATACTGTTGAATTTGCACAATTTTTTTCTTTCTTCTTCGTTTGGTAAATGGATGAACATTTTCAGAGTGAAATAAAAATTTGAAGGGGTTGATATTTATAGGTTATAATGCAGTGGTTTCAGGGGTCATGTCCACTTGAGATCAAAGTGGCCCCTGAACTAAAATGAGTTTGATACCCCTGTCTTAAGGGCATGTTGTACAGGCTTTCCCACAGAATGAATGACGTGTTTTTTTGTAGGCAGACCCAGAGGCTGGCTTCACCCTGGTTCCCTCCTCAAAAGGCCAATGGGACTTTTCCCATTGAATTCTGGATAACTGCATAAAATAAGCTCTGTGGCAAACACAAGTTTATCATACTTACAAATTTTTCTCAGCAAGATAATCTTCACAAATTAACTCCACTTTTGTGATTTTTGAAGAGTAAATGTAGTGGCCAGAGGCAAAAAGCTAATATGCTATAAAGGAACTATGCTACGGTTGAATGACTTAACGTCACCACAACAACACAGCTGTAAAGCCATGTTTGGCATGATGGAGTTCTGTCTTATTTAACCACTTGTTAGATACAAGTAAAAGCTTCAAAATTCACAAGTGGGGTGTTTACTTTACTACTCTATATTATTTATTTTGTGTTAACTACAGACGTTATTTCAGGCATCTACACAAAAACCCATTCAGAAAGCCAAGCCGGGAGTGCTAAAACTCATTTTCAGGTATTTGGACTCATTCCTGCACCACTTTATATGGCTGCAGCTATACTGTCTCAAACTAATGCCCCACAGTGTGTATATTCCTCTGCAATTTCAGACTTTATTATATAAATGATGTTAGGGACAGTATATCAGCTCCTAGAAAATACAACTTATCTCTGTCTGTAAAAAGCATCTCCCTTTGGCACTGCAAGTAGCAAATGCTGAATGTGGACTGGATAAACTAGTTTGTCTGTTTCAGACAATCAGCCCACTGAATTCAAGACGAGGGAGCCGGGAGTGATAAAACTCGTTTTCAGGTATTAGGACTCATTCCTGCACCACTCTATATGGCTGCAGCTATACTGTCTCAAACTGACGCCCTGCAGTGTGTATATTCCTCTGCAATTAATTGTGGTCCGGCACTGGGTACGCATGCCAGAATTACTGTACATTTAGCCTCTGCTAACACACTAATTCATCACGTTTCTGCAAACCATCATGACGGTGAAATCTTAATCATCATTATTATTAAATGTTAGAGGGATGATCAATGATTCAGTAAATTTTCTGTGGACACTTTTTTTTTTTTTTTTTAATTTTCAGACTTTATTATATAAATGATGTTAGGGACAGTATATCAGCTCCTAGAAAATATAGCTTTGGAGTCTGTAAAAAGCATCTCCCTTTGGCATTGCAAGTAGCAAATGCTGAATGTGGACTGGATAAACTAGTTTGTCTGTTTCAGACAATCAGCCCATTGAATTCAAGACGAGGGAGCCGGGAGTGATAAAACATACATATATATATATATACATATATATATATAGCCTACCATACATATACAGGTAACACATGCACATAATCAAAGGAAAAACATCAATTATAACATTAAATGTGCTTCGACACACTTTAAATAACATACTAATGTAAATAAGTTCAAATAAATTGCGTACTGAATAGCAAGAGTAAGAAGAAAAATGCCACAAGCATAATGTTTGAGGTACTAGTACATTACTTGAGTGTCTCCATTTCATGTGATTTTATACTTCTGCTCCACTACATCTCAGAGGCAAATGCTCTACTTCTTTACTCGACAGTACAGATTCAGATTAATACAAAAACATCAATCATCAAATAAATTATGATGTATTACTACAGATAAAGTATTTAAAGTAGTTGCCATTAAAGTCATATGTATGCAATAATATAATACAATAATATTAGATAGCATTCTGAAATGGGCAAATAGGCCTATTCATAATGAGTATCTTTACTTTTGGTACTCGAAATACATTTTTACGTCAGTACTTTTAAACGTATACTTTTCTATAAACTGATCATATTTTTTAACTGCTTGTTAATCTTAAATGCCAAAGTATTGAGTAACTATTGTCAAGTAAACGTACTGGAGTACAGATCAGTATATTTCCCTCTGAAATGTAGTGGAGCAGGAGTGCAAAGTAGCATAAAATGGAAGTAGTAAAAGTAAAATACAGGTACCTCAAGGCTTTATTAGAATGGTGGTTAATGGCAACATTTAGCCTAATTTTCAGGATGAAATAAAACTTTAAATAAACTTTATGAAAGCATATTATGTGTCTTACCTCAGCAGAGATCAATCTGGAGAGAACACAGTGATGAAATCTTGCCTGTTTGCAGGGGGGTTTGTTCTCCTTGCTTGACTTTCAGGTAGTGAAGCTTCACTGATATTCAGTCAGGAAGACCCTATATGTTCTCAACCATTAACACATCTGTGTGTGTGTGTGTGTGTGTGTGTGTGTGTGNGTGGTAGGTTTCAGGTGGAGGGTGCTGTGTAAGCCTCCTCTGCCAAACAGGTCAGGAGATCTTCAGTGGAGGGTGTTGCAAGGGGCCCTTGCGACAAATGTGTTTCTAAGGTGGATCCTAATGTGGGGGAGGGCTGTGTGTTCTGTGACACGCCTTAGTCTGTTCATCATGTGTTTGTTGAATGTCATTGTGTGTCATCTCTACTGTCTGCACTCTCAGCTGTCTGTGGGAAGATGTTCCTGGGGTTCTCTACGGGGCTCTACATATTAGGGCCCAGGTATTCTGTGAGGACCAAAGGAAAAAAGTGTTCTGGTTAACTTTCTGTTTGGCCACTATGAGAATAATGCGACTGAGTTTGCTCAAATGTTGGTAGAGACAAGTCTCTCCTCCCAAAATATTGTCCCTAACTTACATGCCTGGAATTTCGTCATTTTATGGGCAAGGCCACTTGGCCTTTCGTGTTGTCAATTTTTTGAGGGCACAAAGGCCAAAAGCCAGGGCAGCAAGGCCATAAAATAAAACAATGATTTTAAGTTCACATTCATAATGAATTTAAGGACTAACGATGTATAACTATCTGTGAAATGAATAAATAAAACAAGCTCAAGTAGTAATGAGTATAATAAGTAATAATGGGATTTATTTAATAGCACTAATAAACCCAATGTGTTATAGAACAACCAGATTCATGTATTTATAAGCAAACAATCTTAAATATTAGGCCTAAATATTTTTTGAGTGTACATGATAAACTGATTCACTGAACAAGACTGGCTTACAATTAGCCCATTTTTGATGTGTTGTTAGATAGCTAACAAACAAACAAACTACAGCAGGACTATTCAATTACTATTTCAATTGGGCTGCATTTCAAAACCAGATCATGTTGACGGGCCACATTTTTAGCAGCCAGCAACCAATCCACTTTTTTTTGCATACATATATATTTATATATACACAGCATGGCCCTCCTCAACATGATGCAGAAACAGACTAAAAGAGAGCTATCAATGCACAGAAGCATAATAAGTGACATTAACAGTATCTAACAACACACACTATCTCTCTACCAGCATCTCCCNATATATATATATATATATATATATTTATATACAGGCTTGGCCCTCCTCAACATGATGCAGAAACAGACTAAAAAGAGATGCACAGAAGCATAATAAGTGACATTAACAGTATCTAACAACACACTATCTCTCTACCAGCATCTCCCTCTCCCTCTCTCCTCTCCTCCACACACACACACATGCACACACCTCACCTCCTGATGCTTTCCTTATAGGTCAGTTACACAGGATATAGTTTTATACAGTCCATGGCAGCAACAGTCATGTTTACAACAACAAAGTCACTATTTAAAACCCAATAATATCTGACTGGAATATAAATACTCCTCCTGACATCACAATACTGAGTGAAGAAAGTCAC
>NC_065510.1:33176635-33246806 GCF_006386435.1 Epinephelus moara | reverse complement strand
TATCACGGGTACAGTTGAGACATTGTGTCTCAACTGTACCCCGCTAACCACCTTGTGTATTTCTCTAGATTATGCAGTGACCTAACATGCTAGGATAGCATGAAATATGTGAGTTTTTAGGGCACAGAATAATGTTTGCAATGATGTAAGTTATGTTTGATGGTCACAAAAGGATAATAAGCTATTCATTGTGGAAGGGACATGGTAAAGTGAAATTCTTATCTTAGTAAAAAGACTTTTGCTGATATCTTCAGACTGGAGATGCTAACACTCTTCAAATTTCCCACCACCAAAGAGGATGCTAATAGGCATGTGCTGAGTAAAAATCACGGCTCAGGCTTGCAGCGCAGGCAAGATATTAAGGGTGTTTCAACTGTACACATGTCTCAACTATGCTCAGTCTACCCTACAGTCCATGGCAGCTACAGTCATGTTTACAACAACGTCACTATTTAAAACCCAATAATATCTCACTGTAATATAGATATTCCTCCTGACATCACAATACTGAGTGAAGAAAGTCACGTTATCTCAGCATGAAGACAAACATCAGTGTCAGTCATTCATCCTGCTCTCTGTCCCTCCTCTACTGAGGACACTCACTGTCTGCAGGTCGGCTGCCTCAGGTACATGTTCAGATAAAGTGTTAGCCTACATACAGACAGCTTTCATTTAGTTTGTCTTTAACACTTTGCTGTTAGCACCGCGAGCGCGATGTGCTTGTGTCGACCGCGATCATAAATCATAAAAGCGGTGAATGAGAGACTGTGGACAGAGCAGATTGAAATATTCTACATGCTGATCACATGTAGGCTATTGATAAAGTATTGGCTTGGCTGGCAGAGGTTTTATCGCACTTATTCAAAGTAACAAGTGTAGCTGTCGTTAACTAGAGTAATCTTGAAGTTATATTCCCTTCATCAGCACCGCGGCCCCACCGCTGCACAATGATGATAGGCCTACATGAAACTGAAACTTTAAAAAGTAACGCCGATATAATGTTGGAGCTTAGGCTACTATTATTATGGTGTTGATTAAACTTGCCTTGGGTTGGTTAATATCGGGTCTCGGTACTGATCCCTGCCCGGGCGTTTGATGAAGTCTCCTGGTTGGCCGGTGATAGATTGGTGTCAAACTGTCGTTACAGCCCGTCCGAGCGGTTCATGCCAGGCTCGAATCAAACCCACCACTGGTGATGTACGCATCGTCTCATTTGAAGTTGCTCAGTAAGACTCCAGAATGTCATCGCATTTTTTTCTCAATACACGCAGGTGTCGAAGCCGTGTTGACAGGAAAGAGGCAGAGGAGAAAACCGCAAAATCAACTGGGGCAGTGCGGGCGGGGCATCAAGGCCACTGTGGCCTTAGGGCAGATATTTTTTTTTAAGGGCACAGGGCCAAATGAGGAGGGCACGAGGGTCATGGCCCTCGTGGCCCTCGTGAAATTCCTGCCCAATGGCACCATGTAAAATATGTAACTGATAACTCTTGATGGGTATCTCATCCAGCTATCTGAATGTTGGCAAGAGGTGTGAAGTACTTATGTACTTAAGTACTTATGGCCCGCTTGTTCACACTACACCCACCTAACTTGACTTTCATCTTGATCTTTACTACACACCAAAAAGTTTCAAGACTTCATCTTGCGTGCAACGTTATCGCATTGACAAAATCTGTCCACAGACAGACAGACATATAATGACCTGGCAAAATACTCACAGCAGCGTCTGTGGTAGGTCCTGGTACAACTACTGTCACCTGGACCACATTGTGCCATGATGACAAACACAGACACAGACTCACAAGGTGAAAACAATACCAAGTGTCGCAACGTATTTGCAAGTGGAAATGACACGAACAGTGATAATTAGGTGAGTATTAACCTGGGGCTACAAGCCTGAGGGCTCCTGCCTATTCACCTGCTTATTACAGCTCACCCTATGGCTATTATATGCTTTCAAATGTAGTCAGCAGAAGAATGTTGTCTATCTGCATGGTAAAACACTTCTATGCAAAGGCATAGCCAGGGGAGGGGGAAATGGAACAAACTACGAGTTAACATCAAGTCAGCTGAGTCAGTCCCTCAGTTCAAAAAGGTGTTAAAAACCCACCTGTACACACTGGCATTCATATAAAATTGTATGATTTTGTATGTGTGTGTGTATGTGCACAAATGTACGTATGTATACATATGTGTGTATGTTTACATGTATGTGTGCGTTTATGTACGTATGTGAAGCCTGTGTATGCACGTGTGGATATATATGGATGTATGTATATAAGTGTATATGTTTGTATGGGCATATGTATGTATATATTATATTCGTATATATGTATAATTCTTAAATTGCATTTTCTGTGAATGATGTTTTTGTTTTTCATATTGTTAGGTATTGTACTGTAAAGCACTTTGTAACTCTGGTTTGAGAAGCACTATAGAAACAAAGTTTATTATTATTATCATTATCATTATCATTATCATTATTATAGACCTTTATGACCCTATAACAAAGATTTTTTGAAAGCTGTTACATATATAAAATATAATAATATGTATGTGCCTGAAAACCAAACAAATATGGACACCTTCCAGTCAAATGGCATCAATGAAAGGACCTACATTTTATGTGGTGTTATATTGTAAATACAGTGTTTTAATCCTCACACAACCAACTCTATAATCATATATCCATAGACTGGAAAAAAGTAGTGGACACAGTAATTGTGATGTCACCCGTTGGTTTGTGGACCACCATTTTGGCCGTCATCATCTTCTTTTTTTGGAGCCAGAAGACCTTTACAATGAAAAATATAACATTCTTAAAAATATGAGCTTCCAAAAGACTTAAACAGCTTTATTCATAATGCTGAATTTAGGGGGGCATTGTCTCGAAGGGTCCGCCCTAAAGTAAGCAGACTTCCTTCCATACCTGCAATTAACACACGTTATTTCAGTGGATGGTTGACTTAAAGGGCGACTTTGCAAACATACCTCCAGATCCGGAGTAGTCTTCTCTGTGCAGGATCCCACAACAATGTACTGCTTGTTCAACACCCTGAGTAATAGTTGTTATATTACTTATTTATCTCTGTTCACACGATCATTTATCATGAGGATTTTTTTTTAGGTTTTCAGTTTTGGTTTTCTTTGTTTCATTTATTTAGTAAGTCATATTTACTGTTTTATTATGTCATACACACCATATGTGGTTGTGTTGTGTCTTGTTTCACCTCCTCCTTCACCTATCCCTAACTTGTTCTGCAGGCACCTCTCATCCTGTTTACCTGTTTCACTTCCCAGTCAGTCACTCCCATCATATCCCTGCCCAGATCTTTTCTCCTTTGTCAGCTTGTTGTGTGTGTTTCTTGAGTATTGCTCCAGGCTTTTTCATGGTTTTGTGTCTTCTTGTTATTTAGTATTCCCAGTGTGCTGGTTTAGTTTGGGATTTTCATGCTTTTTGGACTCCTGGCTGCCCTGGACACTTTAAGTTGAGGTCATTTTTATAATAAATCACCTTACACATCCTGCTGCGTCCTCATCTATTGTTCTGCGTTTGGGTCCACAGCAACTGTTCATGAACTGTGACAATAGGAGAGAAAAATAAGAAATCACCAAATGCTGTTGCTTCAGCATGAACTGTAGCTCCAACACATTCTCACTCCGACCTCGTCACATATTGACGTTTGGTCATGGACATTCCACGTCCACATACAACATGCAAGGTACCCGGGGTACCTGTTCTGCCTGTCAAGTGCTGCCGGTTACATGCATTGTCTTCTTTCAAAATACACTTCCGTTTTCACAGGAAATTTAACATTTACATACAGTCTCTTTCAACATAAACGCACTACGTCGGTACAACACCGCAAATTGACTTTTTTTTTTTTCCTTCAACAACAAACACACATGGTTAGGTTTAGGAAAAAAGAACAGATTTGGCTTTAGAATCTTTCGGGATGTGAACACCGCTCTCTCGGGTGAAAGTCGGTGTTTGACGGACTTTCGCTGTCTTAACTTTCATCCTTGTCCTGCCGCGTTTCCCCCTGACGCCGTCAGACACCATTAAACTATAATGGCAACTGGCTGTGTATCATGCTGACGTAAAGGACACCATTTTTGGTTGGTTTCTGATGCCACGGGTCACTGCCCAAGTGCCGGATTTCGACGACTTTGGAGTGAGACCGGGCTTGTAGTTCACTGAACAGTGAACACAGCTAGGAACCTGTTCAGACCATGCAAATAGCTAAATCATGCTTATTAGTAAAGTTCAATGAGGGTTTCTCTCTTTCTGCCTATTTTTGATTGTATTTAAAGTTTGATGATTTGGAACAGGACCTATGATGCTCATTTTTAGTTTCATACTTGTATTTTGGGCTTCTACTATGCTTTACTGGTCAACACGCTCTTACATAATCATCCTGTCTGTCCTGGAACACATGTATTCACTCTCTAAGTAGCTCAGTTTGAGCTCCTGTCTCTTTAACCCCTCCTCTCGAAAAGCCCTGTCTGCTCTCATTGATCAGTATTTCCAGGTCTTCATATGTTGTCATCTCTGTACCGTCACTGCAGCCAGGGAATAACTATTAGAGAATAGCAGCACTTTCTACCACTAAAAATCACCAATAAAAGCTGCTAAACACACCCTGACATACTCCAGTAGGTATATGATCTGAGATCAGGGAGAAATTTACATTGGCAACCAAGATTTCATGTTTCCCTGACGTTACAGTGTAGCCTCATGTAGCAGTGTAGGCTATGTAATGCAAACACTTGCCTGGAGCAGCTGAACATTAGAAATCCATCATGAGCTGACATCACCTCGTAGCCAAAGTAGAAAACCCTTTGGAAACAGAGTATTCAGAACGTCCTGAAGCCTGAGGTTTTTGCCCAAAGGGTTTACTTACCTTTACCTCATTATCTGAAACGTTCTGACTCTAGAACAATCCTTTATGACATAATGCATGTATTGTCACAGTGTCTCCTGACTGAGCTGAAGTCTTTAGAATTGGTTGAAACAGTATAGGCAGGCGAGGCAGGTCACAAATCCTTGGTAACCTAAGCCACTGGTATAGGGCTCAGTGGGAAAACCCATTTATGTTTCAAATCCATAAAGAAAATCTATGGCCTCATTACCCACAGGGAATATGCAGTCTGGACAATAAGCAAAAAGAACAAATGGCAACAACAACAAACTCACAAGCCGATGGCATGAGGATTGAAGGTTAAAGTTGGGGGGCGTCTGGTGGTTTGGAAGAGGAATTCAACTTCATAGGAAACGTTCTTGGTAAAAGCTGTCAGACAAGTAAGTTGCTTATAAGACAAAATGTGGAATTGGGTCTAAACATCTCTGCACCGGCGACTTTGTATCAGGATTTCAAGTTCTCAAATCTATATATTGAGGATTTTGTTGGTACCAGGCTTTGAGGATCGGACTCCTGTAGAATTTTAATAAGTCGCCCTTAGTTTGGAAATGATTGGCATAATTTGTGGGTACAAAGCTCAGACCCCAGAACAGCAAGAGGAGACATTTTTGTGGAAGAGGAATAACTGACATATCCAAACTATGGCCGTTAATTACAATGCACAGGAGCCCCTCTTCTTTCAAAGTGGTTGCCTTATAAGTCATACCTAACCATATAGGAGGTGACAATAGACATAAAACCAACAAGAAACATTTGGGACTGTCCCAGTAAAGGCCACGAAACCTCTAGGACTAAACAATGAAGTAAACTGTCGGCTGTTTCTCACTTGTCACTAGTCAGAGGCTAAAACTTCAGTATTTGCTCATTTATGAGTGAATATGATTGATTAATACTTACAGTGCTTTTATACTTTACTGTCACTTACTTTATATACTTTTCTTCAATTTGGCAGAATTATATGCTTATTTACCCCTTGGACATACCATTTTTGCAGTAGACTTATGTACTTGCTTTGATGATTTGGTCAACAAGGTATTAAACTGAGTTATGTCTATCTACACATGAGCTTTGAAGTATTTAACTCAGAGGGTTGAGCAGGTCGTCCACCAATCAGAAGATTGGCAGTTCAATCCCTGGATCTTCCAGTCCACATGGCTGCTCCATCAGTGTGTGAGAGCTTGTGAATGGTTACTGAGTAGCAGATGACACCATGCATGGCAGCCTCGGCCACCAGCATGTGTGTGTGTGTGTGTGTGTGTGTGTGTGTGTGCGTGCGTGTGTGTGTGTGTGTGTGTGTGCGTGTGTGTGTGTGTGTGTGTGAATTGGTGACTGTGACATGTAGTGTAAAAGCACTTTGAGTGGTTGGAAGACCAGAAAAGCACCATACAAGTGCAGCCCATTTACCATCTAAATTAACTGAATTGATTGATAGTATGTTAAGATGATTTCATACATTTATTTGGGAAAGCAAATACATACTCGGTCAGTTAGTTTTGCAGCATTATTTTTGTCTTAACCAAATTTCAAATTTTTATTTTCGTTAAGATTACACAACAAATGTGAATTCGACCTCCACACCTTGAGTGAAGACTTGAGTGAACAAAAAGAGCTTCAAAAGACGTTCAAAGTGCTTCAATTAATTACTTCTATCATTTTATTGTAATAGTAATTATTCATAATTACACTAAAATTTGATAAATAGAGTACTGAATACATTAAATCAAACCTTAGATTCTCGACTGCTAGCTAACATTAACATTAGCTAACAAGCTAAGTACTCAAATAACTAGTGACAAATCTAATGAAAAAAACCCCCAACAACTTAAAGAGGCTTTTGAAATGATTTTAAATGGTTAATATTCTTACATTTTCCATGTACTGTTCAGTCACCGGTCCGTGGTTATTGTAGCCAGTGTTATAGCTGCTGTCTGAGCGACACTTGTTGATGCCTCTCTCCCTGGGTACAGAAGTGCAATGGTGACAGTTATTCGGCCATCTAATAGACCCCTTGAGTGTTGGTAAATAGTGATCATGTGACTCAATATACGCGCGCAACAGGGCAGCAGTAAACATGGCAGAGCTGGGGAGATATGTGAAGTCGCTCAATCCCAAGGATCGGGAATGCTATTTAAAAAAATTAATGTTGGCCCACGATCCAGTGGCCAGATATTTATGCATATCTGATTTAAAAACCTAGCGTTTACACCAAAGAAAAGCTGCGTGTGTACAAGTCACTGGACGCATATAACTATGTTGTCTGTGGTCACGTCCAGGACGTCATGTACAGTGATCTGAATGAAGAATTTTGTATCCTGAAAGTAGAAGTACATTCTAGCCAACAACAGGGACACAAAACCACCATGTACCAGGCATGGGTTGTTATAAACAAATCCAGGAACTTCGTCTTGACCACGAATTGCACATGCATGGCAGGGTAGCTAACGATATCCAACTCTGAGCTTACTTAACTATGACTATTAGGTGGCTAACAATATCTAACTCGCATTTGTCATAAGTTACACAGCACCACCTATTATTTGAATAGCATTAATTCTGAGAGCACAACATAAGCTACAACTTCAGTGTGTTAAGATAGCCAGTAATAAATATATAATAAATAAAGAAAAGATAACAAATCCGCTGCTCTCATACATGGGACTCGAGACTGGGGGCAAAAACTCCATCCAGCGTTTTGCTGCCCTGTTGCGCGTGCATCCTGTTTGTGAGAGGCGATGACGTAGGTCTCGAAAGCATCTATATAAATAAGCAATCCTTAGCAACCATAGAATTTTAATGTCATTTTATCATCAGTGCCAGTATTTACAGTATTTAGTTTTTTAGGATTTATTTTATTCAGTTTCATTTCGCAATGATTTAATACATTTGTCAACTAATAGACTATTGAAAAATGTTAACATACTTTAGCTTGCATAGACTGCTGATTTGAATTTGTTTTATTTTAGTTTAGTGCTTTTTTTCATGTTTTTATCATCTTTAAGATAAATTTGGAGCAGAACCCAACTGCAGGTCGAATTTTGTAGTGCACTGAAAGTGATAGTTATCACATTAAACAATGTATGGCAAAGCCATCATTCTACACTTTGACATTTACACAACATGAAGACCTTTAGATAACAGCATTACTATTTGTTCAACATATATGCTCAGAGCCACATTACATTTAATCCTATAAGCGATGTTCCTTTTTACTTTTTAACCATCAGAAATGAGTTATCTGATGATTATTAACTAATGGATTGTTTTTGCTATTTGCTGAATCAGGATTTTGGGGAGTTTTTCCTTATCCGCTGCGAGGGCCATAAGGACAGAGGGATGTCGTGTGCTGTAAAGCCCTGTGAGGCAAATTGTGATTTGTGATATTGGGCTTTATAAATCAAATTGATTGATTGATTAATCAGGATATTTACCCTTCTACATTGAACATTTAATGTATATCTGTATGACTGAGATAATCATTGAATTTTGATGGTGATACAAATCAGGGGGAATGGAAGTGGGTTATTCACATAAGCTAGATGAGTTTGATGAGTTTTAGTCACAGTGCATATATAACTTACATAACCTATGTGTGATCATTTTAATCATAGAATGTATGAATATGATATGGTCAGAAAGTAAGCAAACAAAGACAGGTAGAAGATCATCTTGACCTGTGCAGAGTGTATCCGTTTTTTTTTATTACTTTATTGCAGGTTTTGCCATTACAAGTTATCAAACTCATCACTTATTTCATTCATCCTGCCACCGTTATACAGATTTGCAATTTACAGACAAAGTTAGAAAGATAAATAAACAAATAATTAAATTATGGAAGAAAAGTAGTAAAAATAGGTGAAGAAGAAGAATAAGTAACTCAGCTTGTTGGTGAAGGAACGTCAGAGAGAGTCTCTGAAAAACAGGATGTCTGGCAGCACTGTGCTAAAAAACCAGCTTGCAAAGGAGAGGTACAGTTTGGCAAAAGTTTCAGGTATTTAATGTTGTTTCCTTGTGTAATGGTGCCTCCATGTGAGTAAAAGTGTAATGGCACATAGTCCTGTTTCCTGTTCTTAATTCATAGCCTACCGCAGACTTTCAGTGACTTAAAAAAAAAATTAAAAAATTATCCACACCACACCTTCGTATTTTCATATCTTTATTATGCTTGTCTGTAAATCTGGAGAATAAAACAGTGTTTGGTTCCTACGAATCTATTGATTAATATTCTATTATTTATTTAAAGCTCAAGAAGACTGTACAGAGAGAAGAAAACCACAATGTTAACCAGAACACACCAACGCCCATTTCACATTGCTGTAGTTTAATAACCATCAGAGAAGAAATCTGCTGCTGTTTCAGCACTGTGTGATTTCTGATGGAAGGGAGCTTGAATGAAGGTTATATTGAACACCGCTGGGCTCTGGAAAAGAGACAGACACACACAGATACAGAGAGCAGGTTAGTGTGTTTACACTTACAATAATAAAAGTACAGACCCTTAATAATTAAAGTGTTCCTCTTTTATAATCTAAGCAACATATTTAGAAAATATTAACTCCAAAAGCATCCGTGTGTCGGACTGTAGTTTGCTGTTTTTTGCAGGGTTGAGTGATAACAGGTCTGACTGGAAGTGAGTACCTGTAGCAGCTCTAAGTGGTAAGTGACTTGAAACTGCTTATATGACCAAGTCTGATTTTAATTTAGGAGAGGTAGGTAGGAGACTATAAATATGTCAGCAGTACTTCATTTATCAAAATGTATGATATAATAGAAATACTTGTTATTGCAGTGTTCATAATTTGGGTGATGATCCCAGCTGATTGTTACAACAGTGCATTTGTGCTTGGAGTATTACTAACTATGGAAATCTGAAATGGGATAAATGGGAAATAAAAACATATAGACGAGATAACGACAACTAACTCTGCAGAAGATTGTAAGAAAAAACAAAACACGTCTAAAATAACCCTGAAAACTGCTAATTTTCCCAGAAAAGAGCAGTTAACAACTTTAGGTTTACTCAAACAGCTCTCACGTCACCGCTGACACTACTTATGTCTTACATTGTGATTGATAATAAAGTGACAAATATTCAGAAATAACTAACTAAATAAAATATAATAGATACAGCTTAGTGTTCTGACTGTTTGGGCTGCCTTTATGATATATTGTGCCTTTCAATGAAATATTCCTTACGCTCAAAGCATTCAGGGATTTTGAGGTTTCCATCGATGCACTGGGTTTGCACTGCATAACCACACTTCCTGGTCTTGTTCATGCAGTAGACTGAGACAATCTCTTTGTGCAGGATTTTGTTAGGGCGTAGGTCTTTGATCCAGATTTTATGGCCTTTGTAAAATATCCTTGCACTGTGTATGCCAACACTGCAAGGAGCTGTAGGTAACAAAGAGAATGTAATGTTAGTTGGCATGTGACAGTTTAGGTCAAACACAGACACTGTCTCCACATTTAAGACTAGACTTAAGACTTTCCTCTTTGATAAAGCTTATAGTTAGGGCTGGCTCAGGCTTGCCCTGTACCAGCCCCTAGTCAGGCTGACTTAGGCCTAGTCTGCCAGGGGACCACCAATAATAAACCGAGCACCTTCTCTCCTTCTCGCTCTCTCTCTCTCTCTCTCTCTCTCTCTCTCTCTCTCTCTCCTTTGCTAACACTCATGTCTTATTACTGCATGTCACTAACTCAGCTTCTTCTCCGGAGCCTTTGTGCTCCACTGTCTCACAGGTTAACTTCTATCACAGCGGTGCCTTGATAGTGTGACGTGTGTGGTTGTGCTGCTGCTGTGGTCCTGCCAGATGCCTCCTGCTGCTGCTGCNTTTTTTGGGGGGAGTTTTTCCTTATCCGCTGCGAGGGTCCTAAGGACAGAGGGATGTCGTATGCTGTTATTTTATTGTATGTTACATAATTTATGCGTCTACTCAGGAGCCAAAGTAACGAAATTTCGTTTAATATGTGCACCGATGGTGTATTTGTTGAATGACAATAAAGCAAGTCTAAGTCTAAGTCTAAGTAAAGCCCTGTGAGGCAAATTGTGATTTGTGATATTGGGCTTTATAAATAAAATTGATTGATTGATTGTAGCCCTACCCTTGCAGGATGGCTTTTCAGACCAGTTTCCATTCTGCTGGCAAACAATCTGGAGGCTTCCCTCAAGTACGTAGTCTCCATTGCAGCCATATTTGACAGTTTCCATGTAGTCATAGTCTCTCTCGTCGTTGCTTGACATGTACCCCATGTCAATGTTCTCTGGTGGAGGGCAGGTCACCACTGTAAAGGGAATAATTTAATCCATTCAGTAGAAACTCTACAGAAGAATATGTAGCATTCACATTATACTCTCTTCTTCTATATGTATATATCACCAGTTGTTTGGCAGTTATCCCATGTTATTGCAATTTGAAGTGTACTGAACAATGTCACAACAACTACTCCTGGCATTAATACAGCAGCTCCTGCTTCTCTAACCACTGTACCTCTACATTCAGGTGTCTCAGTCCAGGTGCCACTGACAGTGCACTCTGCTCTTGGGTTACCAAAAAGAACGTATGGAGGCAGACACTTGTACGTCCCTCCGGCGCCGTAATCAGTGGTGTTCCCTCTGATCCTCTTGTCATAAATTATCATCCCAAACTGTGGGATCGGAGCGAGACCACAGGACACAGCTACGAGAGAGGAGACAGAATATGACACCTTGTATGTTGTTAGTATATAACTCATGTGTGCACTGTATGTTTCAACTGGGCAAATTAAGTGATAGTTAAGTTGTGGAACATTTCTAGATCTCATCAGAAATGTGTCTTCACTGGCCTAACATTAATTCAAGGGACAGAATTTTTTTAATTGTGTGCCTGTCCTCTAAGACCACAGAAAATAAGATAAGAAAGCAAATACTGTATGTGTTGTATGTATGCCTTTGTATGTACATTCCTGGTCTTGCATGTGGTGGATTACATACGTATGCACTCTGGTACTGGCGCGCTCCATGTTCCATTGGCGAGGCACACAGCAGAGCTGTTTCCAGTCAAGATGTACCTGTGCAGAGAAGTCATGTCATTCAGTCAGTTCATGCGTAGAATACAAATAAAGAGACATAACGCATAATGGTTGGCTAAAATCAGGTTAAAGGCATTTACAAGCGGATCAGCAGAAAAAAATGTTGCCATTGTACATTTCTGAAAACGATTTATATGTTACATTTTCACCTCATAATGTAGTGGATGAGCTAAAACTTTATGTCTCAACAATGCCGTGGTTAGTGTGTGGTTAGGTTTAGCTACAAAAAATATTGATGGTTAGCAAAAAGGTCATGTTTTGGCTTGAAACATCTGGTCAGATATTCACTGTTCATATTTCAGCAGTTATTCTGAATTTGGTTTATCGGTCACCAAACCTCCACCTAAAAAGCTTTTAAAACATGTTTTCAGTAGATAGCTCTGTCTGCTGTGTGTGCTGGCCCTTGAATTGTTAAAGTCAACTACATAATTGCAACAACAACAAAAAATGAACAAATAATAGAGAGAGAAAATAAGAACTCAAAAGTGAGGGTAGTAATTTTTGACACTATGTATAAAGCTGTTGGTTAGACAAATTACATAGAGATCAAATCTATGACGATGATTTTACTTTTAATGGCAGAAGATCTTTATCTGGCACTTTGACAAATAGCTGCCCTGCTGTTTTATTAACAATTTTATTGATGATGAAAACTAAAAAAAATTTTGTCAGAACTTTCAAATGCTGCAAATCAGTTCCAGCATTTGATTCATCTTTGGTTTATCTTCACAATTCACTCACTGGTTTAGCTGCTTCATTTAACTAAACATGCTGTTATCTTGTCTCATAAAGAACAGTGTGCCTGATTACAGGATCAGAGGTTCTCCATTTGCATTTTCAACAATGCCACTAGTGTATCAGGGACAGCGTGGTGGCTGAGACAGCAAATAAAATTCAGCAAGATGTACAGGCTTTACCCTTCATCACAAGTATAGTTGATGGTACTCTTGTACACTATATCCTCATAGTACATTTCTCCATTAGACACTGGGTCAGGGTAGGGACACCGTTTTGCTGCAGGAGGGAATACATGTACAGAAAACACATGAAATAAAATAAATAGAGTAAATATTTGTAAGAGCAACAATTTGTGCTTCATACGCACAATGCAAATAATACCATAAATAAAATTGTAGTAATCAGAATCTGTTAGAAAATGTGCACATTGCTTCACATGCTTGATAAACATTATTCTCAAAATTAACTAAAGCAAAATAAATCCTCTTTTATATTAACACTGGGAAATCTATCAGTGATATCATTGATAGTCAACTGTTGACTGCAGTAGAATTTACATTCCAATACAACGATGTTATATATTTTGGAATAGTAAAAATATTGCTGTTTCCTAAAAAATGACATCACTGTTAAACTTAAAGAGCAACTCATGTGTAAATTACAATTTATAAATCAAATTTAACAGACAATCTGCCACAAATTCTCACTAGAATAATGGAGACCCACGTATGCACATTAATCTGGTTTTCGTCCATTGTCCACTGACGCCGCAAACAATCTTCCGAGGGCCCGACACCGGGGTGTATCCCTGTTTACAGGACAGTGTTAACTCTGCACCGGGGCTGAAGTACCTCTGGATCCCATCCATCTCAATATTGGCAGCCAGCTCAGGCCTGAAACATACTGCAAGGACAAATGGAGTTAATGATAACCATGTAAAGACTCCCAACAACCCTGTCGACAAGCTAATAAACATATGGGTTATCAACATATGGGTTATTACTCTGATCTTAAATGCCATGTAGTATATAGTCATGTGCTGACCCTGACGTAGATGGAATGTGCCCTGTGTGTTTGCTTCACATTTTGCCACAAATCAGTGTTGTTATAGATACATTTGCACTAAGCAGTTTAGTTAGCACATTAGTATGCTGTTTGTCAAGCAGAACACCGAATTGCCTTGTATCACTGTACTCTAAAAGTAACCATGCTCATTACTACTTAAACAAATGCCTTTAGAATCTGTGACATGTAGAGACTGTCTGATGCTAAAGCCATCAAAACAGCAAAGTAATAAATGTGTATAAAATCAGGAAATAAAAGCAAATACCATTGTCTTGTTCGGATGTCACGATGGTAAAAAACACAAATGGACATAGCAGGAACAAAGTCAGCATGTGATCCATCCTTTGTAGAAACATACAGACGCTCCTCGGTTCTTTCCTGTGGTCTCTGGCTCAAAAACTGAATCTCTGTCCCCTCTGTCCCCTCTGTCCCTGCTGTTTGTGTTTCTCTAAAAGTAAACAGATAAGAACAGCATGAAGTAACTCCTCACTGGCTATGCTTGTTGTGTTTTCTACTCTTTTTTCTGCTTGTTTTTTGCAATAACGGATCGTAATCCTTGTGACATTTTACTGGAAGTGAGAAGCTCCGGCGGCGGACTTTCCCTTGTTGCCTCAGTGTTATGTAACACCAGCCCACTTGGCCCCATGCTTGCTTAAAAACATTTTGAAGAGCAGAGATGCATGAAATCAAAAGAAATCCACGGAATAATGATCCATGACTGATGACATTCATCATGGTAATTATGAGTTTAGAGGTTGGGGAATACTTTTCCCACAAAATGATCATCTTTATGTTGACAAATCACCCTGTGTTAGGCTGAATTCCTGAAGAAGGCTTTGTTTCTCTTGCATGTCTCTGCAGGAAATGAGGACTCAAAATGGAGAATTTTTTTTGATGAGTCGAAATAAAAGGGGGCTGCGTTTAACAGCAGCAAAACAATATCAAAACATTTCAAATTCACATCTTGATCCAAATTCCATTTATACAGTCATATGCTCAGTACTTCCTAAACACATTCATTTTTGCTATAACCTTACTATGTAAAACACTTGTGCAACAGTCTCATGCATATAAAAGTAGCAAGCCTGAATTCTGCTTGTGCATTCTTTTGAGCAGCAGCAATTTACTGCAAAGATTTCTTCATGAATTCAAGGTAACACAAGGCGAGTAATTGACACAGAAATGATAATTTTCTGGATGAAGTAAGACATTCCTTTAAAGAGAATAAAGTGTCTCTGAGGTGAAGAGCATCAAGGGAAATTAACAGTGCAATCTCAGTACAAATGCAGAGATAACAAAGAGTTATTGCGTCAGATATTTGAGCAGAATTTTCAGAAATGAGTGAGGTCTAGGTTCATGTAAAGCAGGAGTCGATATGTCAGTAAAAATAATGCTCCTCTGTGTCAGCAGCAACAGGTTTGATATCAGTGTCCAAATTTAAACTGGTTGAAGTAAAGTGATACACCGTTCAGATAAAAGTGTATTTATCCTTTTTATGAGGGTACACCTTGTACTTGAAAGGTCCAGTGTGTATAATTTAGTGTCATCTAGCAGTGAGGCTGCAGAGCTGAAACATCTCCTGTGTGCCAAGTGTGTAGGAGAACTACCGAAGCAAATGGCCCTACAGTGAGCCAGTGTTTGATTTGTCCATTCTGGGCTACAGTAGAAACAACATGGCGGACCCTGTGGAAGAGGACCCACTACATATGAAGATATAAATGGCTCATTCTAAGGCAGGGAAAACAAGACAATTCTTATTCTTAAGTGATTATAAAAAAGAAAACATAGTTATGAATGTCCTGCACACTGGACCTCTAACTGAACTGAACTCATCCACAGAGGCAGACGCTACAAGTATGCAAACTTTATTGGTCAAAGACAAGAAGTTGAAGCTATGCAAGTATGATCATTTCATGGTCTCACCCTTTGTGTGATTTTGTGCGGTTGTCTTGAAGGCATTTCAGTACTCATCACTTCAGTTATGATACTAGCTAATGGGGAGTCTAAGCACCTCTGTGGGTTGTTCACACCATGATATCACATTGAGAAGTTATGAGAGAGATCAGATTTACATCAGATTCACACACGAATAAGGTGTGAATTGCTATCAGATCTCCCGGGAGTGGATGTCTGACACACAGATCTTCAGTTATGATTGTATACTGAGGTATCTATGCACAATAAATGTGTATCGGTGGATTACAAACTACACAGATTCTTCAGGCCGTTGACTCTCTCAGGTATCAAACAAGTATTTTACTTCCTTAATGAAAACGTATTGTCATTATTTTAGCAATGATCACTACTATGACTTTATTATTAGCTGATAATGACCAATATGTGGCCTCTGTCTTGCAGCATACAGAGTCATTCATCTTCTGTCAGTGTACATGGTGTTTCAAGTCATTCTGCGCAGAGTTATGCAGGTCTTGCAGAGCTTGTGGGGCTTGCAGGGGGTGAAGCAGCACACATTGCGATTTCTGATGGAAGGGTTTTGGCCCTTAACGTGTTCTCCACCTTGCCTGGCTCTAAAGGCAAAAGAAAAACAGAAACATTACTGTAGTCATAAAATACAAAGAACATTATGTAAGCCATTTGATGGACTTACGTAACATTTTTGGGAACAAGAACACATCATTGCCACTGGTGAAAACATGCAGATAGAGTTAAGTTCCTGACACTACAAACAATTTTAAGTACAGGTTTTGCATCTGAAGAAGTGCTCATGGTGCCTCAATGTAAAACCCTTCGAATACATTTGCATTTGCAACAGTCTGTCGAGCATCCAGACCTCAATAGGTGAAACCAGAGAGGTTTGAATTATGTTTATCGAGTCGACAAGAACTCACCCTCAAAGCACTCTGGGATGGGGAGGGTTCCATCATTACAGGTGCTAGCCACAGGGTAGCCACACCTCTCAGCTTTGTTCAGACAATAGAAGGCAACATGTTCTCCATGGAGGACTCTGTTGGGTTTCAAGTCTGCAATCCAGATCTTCTTGGCATTGTAGAAGATACGGCCTCTTTTGATGCCAACTGCGCAGGGAGCTGGGTGGAAACACAGAGCAGTTATTACAGCGGATTATAACATTGGTATCGTTTTGAAGCAAATTTTGATTACCGCTCCAAAGTTTGCATGTAAGGAGAGCTGAATGTTGAATTTATTTCTAGTTTCTTACTGCTGATACTGAATCATAAACACAAACATTTAGCCTGCGGGTAAGTTTTAAGATTTGATTCTCCCACGACTCACCTCTGCAGACTGGCTTGGAAGACCAGTTTCCTGTGTTTTGGCACTGTATCTCCGCCTCACCATCCAGAACATAATGATCATTGCAGGCGTACTTAACCTTCTCCTTGTAGCCATGTTGTCTCATCACAGCAAAGGTGATGAAGCCGTTTGGTATGCCTGTTGGGACGGTGCAGCTCACATCTGGGATGATCAAAAACAGGCCGAAAGTGTAAGGAGTTATTTTTCAGAGTGAGTAAACTGTCTATTTGTCCCATTACTGATCACAAAGAAGAGAAACAGATGAAAGGGGAAGCAACGATTAAAGAAGATGGAGAACACGGGCATTGTCTGCGTACCTTGGCACACCGGTGGCTCAGTCGCACTTCCGTCAGCCATACAGGATCCCCTCTCATAACTTGGTGCCTTCGGTCGGTTACACTCGTATGTCCAGCCTTGCCCATACATGATGGTGTTTCCAGTAACTGGCTTATCATGAACAATTCTTCCACCTGCAGGTGGCTTAGGCAGCGGACAGTTCACAGCTGTAAGAGGTAAAACAATCACGTTCGAGTTGTACTGAAGCTTCTTTCTGTGAGCCTTAAGAATGCAAAATCCACATTAAGATGATGTCAGAATTTATATTTATTCTGCTTTCTAGACAGCAAAGTGAGTTGGCCATCTTCAAATCAAATACATAGAAACAGAAATCAAGCAACTACAAGTGCATCAATAAACAAACAGAAGACCATCTTCCTATTGTCATTTAAAAACCCTTTTTGATGTTGTGTTTTCCCTTCACTGAAAAATGCAGTCACCATTTCCACATTACGTATATTTTCCTCTGTGCAGTACCTTTGCAGACGGGTGGTTGATTGCTCCAGGTGCCATCATGTAAACACCTGCTCTCATTGGCTCCTAGCAAGACGTACCTGACGAAGTTCACATTAATCTGACATAAGTTACAGTAAACACACCTTGTAATGATCTGGAACCGTATAGTAATTTGATCTTACCCGTCATCACATGTGTAGTTCAGCACGCTCTTGAACGGAGCTTCTGTCCTCCCCATGGCTAATGGCTGTAGAGGTCTAGGGATTGGGCACATCTTAGCTGAAAGGTGGTACAGTACTTAACATACATCTCTTGTAGGTTAAACTCCCGCTGTCATCAGTATTACAGTTTTTATACATATTGTAAGATCACAAAAATGTGTGTTATTTTCGTTCATTTTATATTTTTATGGTCCATGTATTTAGATAAAACTGCTGAAAAGCATTCCTAAATTGGTTGCTCCTTGATCCATATATTCTGAATAATTCAAAAACTCAATGATCCCCAAAGAAATGTGTTCTTGTCACTGTGAAAAAAGCCCCTGGAACAGCATTTGGACCTCATCATGTGACAGGTGATGCAAGTAAAAGTGGACATCATGGAGTAAAAGCAGAAACACAATAGAGAAGCCAACTTTTAGTCCCATCTTGCTCACACTTTCTACTTTTGGATGGATGTAACAGTTTTTAAGAATCCCAGGAGTTCAAGTATTGCATGTCTGCATCAATATACAGTAACTCCAACACCCCAGTAAACTCACGGGAGCACGTCAGGTCTGACTGTGTCCATTCTCCAGTGGCGGAGCAGGTCATCCTTCGAGGGTTCGCCGTTGAAGGCAAGTACCCCTGTTCACACGTGAGGGTCACCTCTTCTCCAACCTCGTACACACGTTTAAGGGTCAACTCGTCAATCCCGTCAGTTACAAGAGGTCGGCTACATACTGGATAAAGACCAGAAAGATAATTCACAGCAATAATGTCCATGATACAACAACTGTAGTCTTTAATCCAATGTGTAGAGTAGAAGGTTGTGAAAGTTGTGCACACTTTACTTCTAATGCAACACAAGTCAAACTGTAATATTTGCAGCACAAAAAGCACAATAAAGTTGTTTCATGCTCAAACACAAATCAAGCACATTATCCTGCTCCATTTTACCTTTCTTGGATGTTGCAGTTGTGTATAAAGCCAACTGGCAAAGCACCAACAGAGCCAACGTCGGAGCCATCTTCAAGGGGGTGAAGCCTCCTCAGTATCCTCTGCATGCATCTGGGTAGGGATGGAGCCAACATAAAGTCTGCCGGGTAAACGGGCCCCTGATCGCCTGCTCCAATCAGACGCCAGTGTAAGCTCTTATTGATTGAGCACAAAGGTCTTAACTCCTGCATATTTACCCAGAATCGATCAATAACCTTGATTTGGTACAAGAGCCGGCAGCGGACACACAGCGTGATATGAACTCATAAATAATGAGAGGGAGAGACTCCCAAGACATGGTGCAAACACACACATGGAGTCATACACAGATTTTCAATGAACAGTACTCAAACCATGCCCTTTTTAGAAATAGCTCAATGGCTGCTCTAATGAAGCCAAGAAGCAACATTGCATCAATAATGCCAAATAACAAAGTTTTGTATTATTATGATATCATAATACTTTTTGGTTAGGTAAGGAAAATTTAAGAGGTTCAGTTTATTACCACAAAGCAGAAACTCTTTGACCTGCAGAACCATAATCACTGAAATTATGCAATACCTAACTAGGTCAGAGGATTTGTTGATTAAGAGAGATACTGTGTGTCCTGAAGGGTTGGCTTCAACACGGCAGATAGGCTCCAATATTTAATGTAATAGACATCATGTCGCTGACAGCCAAAAGCTCTTTTACTATTGTTCTTTCTCTTAAGTGATGGATGTTTTATTTAAACAGGCTTGGGCCAAAAATCATATGCTTTCAGGGAAGAGCACATGTGGTTTATCTAACTCGATTTAATTTGCAAATATTTGTCTTTCACACAAGATGGACTGAGATGGTCGGGCTGCTCTGCTGGTCAGTGAACCTCAGGGAATTGGTAAACTTAGAAAAGTTTGAGAGATAGTGAACAAGCAAAGTCAAAAGAGGTGGTGAACCCTCCGCTGTGAAAAAATGTTTCAAAAGGGAAGAAATGTAAATCCAGTCGAAGCAAACACCAGCAGCAGTGTGTCTCAGTATAGAATCCAGCTGAAGACATATTCATAACTACAGCAAAAGAACAACTGACACATTGACACAGAAACATAATCAGAAACAAACGGTGTGAGCTTTAAATGGCAAAAATAATACTGCGTTGCTGGTCAGGCACATAGATGGATTACTGAATGGGCTTATCAGGCACAGGCCCAGGAGCCCCCTTGGCCCTTGCCTGCAAAATGTCAATCACATTAACATGAACGGACCAGGAAGAGACACAAAATAACCTCAAAGCAACACAAAACGACTACAAAGAGACATGAAATTAACACTCAGAGACACAAAACCTGGGGCCTTTTTGCATATTTGCGTCCAGGGACCCATTGTCTCATTTTTTTATTTATAATGCTACAACCATTTCATTGTATATTGTATATATTTCAGATTGTCTACTTTACTGTTTTTATTATTTATTTTACTTTATTGTCTACTGTAATATTTTATTTATGTTAATGTCTACTTTAATATTCTATTTTATTCTAATGTCTACTTTAATATTTTATTTTATTTTATTTTATTTTAATGTCTACTTTAATATTTATTTTACTTATTTCATTGTCTATTTTAGTATTTTATTTATATCTTCATCTTTATCTCTTGTTTCCATTCATGCTGTATTTCTTTTTCTACTTTGCACGGAGCATTGGAACAAAAACAATTTCCCCCCGGGGATTAATAAAGTATTCTGAATCTGAATCTGAATCTGAATCTGAATAATCCGCCCATGGTCAAGCATTAACTCAATCTGCTGGTGTTTAATAAATGATAGTTTTGAAGGATTAAAACACAGCAGTTCCTGTGGACTTTAAAAAAGAGACATTCTGGACTCCAGGCCTGATGCAGGGTCACATGATTGGAGGCGCAACCAGAGGCTCAGGAGCATTTTTTGGACAGAACCGTCAGAGCAGTTCCCAATGGTGATCACACAAATGTTAGCTTCATAATACTCAGATGCTGTATTGTGAAACACAGAAGCACAAAACCAGCTGAAGGGACTCAAACACAGCATCAGTGGATCTATATGTGTGAAGCACTGAGCTCAGCATGTTATTGACAATCTCTCCAGAGCAGCTAAACATGTGTAATGCGCTGTGATTCCACATGGTGGCGCTCCCTATCCAAAATTCCTGAAGCGGGACCACGGGCCTCCACCCTCCCACGGCGGGTCAGTCCTGTTGCGTGACATCAGCCGGATTGAAAAGGAGGAAGCGGCGCGGAGCAGCGTCAAGTTACACAAACATACTTTACCCACGAGCAGGAAGTTTGTCTTAGAAATAAAAGAGTCTTTTAAATAATTGTAACACAGCTGTAAGGGCTTTAAGTGCGTTATAAAGGAAGAGGCATGCTCTGTCAGGCTATAGGATTGACTGTTTGAGAGGTAGCTCCACAGGTTTGGAATTATGATAATATGCAATACAATGTGATCACCCCTATATTCAACATCCACTACAGACTTCAGCAGTAACAGCCTGGCAATTCAGAGATTCCTGTTTATGACCTGAAGGTTACCTGTTCAAATCCTCTGTGGAGCTGAATTAATATGCACAAAGGTCTCATGGCTTCTTTTTGATGGTTCAAAAGATTGATGGCTGATGCTTTCATGTATTGTTTGACAACAGGGGCATCATGAAGCCCTTTGTGACTGTGACTGAGATTAAAGGCTGCACACATAGGTTACACTGAGGACACAAGGCCTGTTTATATGGCAGTTTGAGAACTTTATACTCTCAGTTGACAGTTTATTAGGCAGCTAAAGCTGATGCAGCCCAACAGCTCTGCAATAAATCCTACATTTACTAAGGCTATATAATTCATTTTTTGCTGAAACTGATTTAGTTGTGTTGTTTCAAATTTATGATGCATGGTTTGTGGTGCTGCTTAATTGTGCGTGAGAGGTGAATATTTTGTCCACCTTTATTGATACAAATGGGGTGGACACTTAAACACAGCCTTTAATTTAAGCAAAAACTGACCATTATAACCTTCATGAAGGTTTGATTTATTGCAGAGCTGTTGCATAACATTGCATATTTTTTGACTATATGTAGACTACATGATTTATGTGAGTGTAGCTCTGGTCTACACTCAGTTGAAAGTTGCTTTTTGTGTGTGTTACTCATAATGACAACAATGTAATAATATAACTGCAGGCCTAGTTAGTTACTCACTTTTAAAGCAAACTAGACAAAGCTACCACGAAAGCTTCATGCGCTGCAGCACTGTTGCTAGTTCAGACTAATTCCTGCACAAAAAAGCCAGACAATTGTATTGATTAATATTCATGAAAAACGGCCTGCAAAATAAGTCTTTTAGTCATCCCTTTACACAGGCAGTGGCATCCCCAAGGGGCTCATGGCCACCCTGATATAATTGCTTGCCCCTTATTGGCCCCCAGTTTTGTCTTTAATAGGCTGTGGTTAGCTAGATGACCTGAGACATCTGTTGATACCAGCTATGTCGGCATAGCTTGTTGGGAAAGGGGCTAAATAATGCTCCAAAGTTAGGCTAAACATCTGGCATGGTCAGTCCCTCAAAGTCTCACCTCAAGGTATTTGAATGAAAATGGGCGAGTCTCCGCTAAACTTGAGAAGGCTTGTTCCCAGTAAATGTTTTGTTCCTTACAATTAGTGTACTCCTTCAAATTAAAGCCTTTCTTATGGGAAAAGGACAACCAGCCTATTACAAGAACAATGAAACGGATACAGAACACATTAAATATGAAAAAAGGGTCTATCAGTATGTGATTCCTAAACTGCCATATTGACATAATACTTGAAATCCTGAAATCCCCCCATCTGCCCCATCTGATCAACCCCACTGTCCACGGGGCCCCATAAAATAAGTTTTCTGTTGACTAAATTGGAGTATCAGGTTCAGTTCAGCAGCTGAGTTAAGCTCTAGGACTGAAAGTATATTCACTAAAATATTTCTACCAGGGTATGGACTGGAACTCATGACCTCAGAGGGCTACTTCTAAACTCCAAACTACTGTCTTGCTCACAAATTTATATCAATTTATTGGGTAGCTAGCACTTTTCAGAATGAGCTTTCTGGCAGAAACAGGACAAAGTTCTTCCATGTGCAAGAATTGTGTGGATTCAGTAGCAGGGTGTGTGTAGAGAACAGCCTCTTCCACAACTAACTTAAAATGAAAAAAAGAGAGAGATAGAGGACTGGGTGGGTGTAATACATGATATATGTGTGATGGAGAAGTTGACTTTTTCTTCCAGACTGCAACTGGACAAAGGTCATAGAATTTGGGGTAACAGGATTAAGTACATATTGCCAATGAGATCAGACTTTATATGAAAGAGTGCACAAGTTGAAGGATCCCTTAGTTCATTGCTCCAAGTTTCAAATGATTTATTACTTGTTCAACTGGAATCCTTCCTTTAATTTATATTTAAACAGATGTAGAAATGTGCCAAAGATATAAGTGCATGAATAAAAAAAAGACAGAAAGTAAAAACAATTTCTCCATGTTATTAATTTGATCTTCTTCTGCATATATTATTATTATTAACAATAACAATAATAACAAGGTGCTTATTATTAATTTATTTATTCATTTTAGTTTTACTTTTATTTTTGAATCCTTCCCCATTTTCCTCCTCTTTATTATTTTTACATATTTATTTTTATTCTCTTTTATTTTAATTTTTTTAATTTAAATGACTGATTGAAAATGTGTGGACAGATAGTATATGTAGATGTAGATGTATGGGATCGATGTAAAGTATCTACAAATCAGTCCTAAAGTTTTTTTTTCTTTCATATTTACTGGTATTAAACTTTATGTTATCTTTCATGTTTTGAAAAAAGAAAAAATGTATGTGAGACAATAAAATGTTTAAATGGATATTTGATTGGTTATCTCAATAAAAAGAAAATGTATAATCATGATACTAATAATAATAACAATAAATGTGCTTATTCATTAATTTATTTTAGTATTAGATTTATTTTTGAATCCTTCATTTCCCTCCTCTCTTTTATTTGATTTAAAATGACTGGTTGAAAATGTTTAAATGTTTAAAAAAGAAAATGTATGTGAGACGGTAAAAGGTTTGATGGATATTTGATTGGTTATCTCAATAAAAAGAACATTATAACGATAATAAGAATAGTAAATGGAGCTTTTATTTTGAAGGAGGGGACCGGATGTGTGGTTTCCCCGCTGAGGCTAACTTGGCAGCGGGCAGAGCAGAGCTGTCAGTGGAGCAGCCCAGTGGTATCGACAGGCAGGGAAAGCCCTCAGACAGTAAGTACAGTGTCTCCGGTGAAGACCGCCGCTCCGCTCTCTGCTGGCTCTACTGTGAGGGCTGCGCCTCTACACGGACTGAAAACACTCCAACACAGCGACACTGAGCTGTAGCATTGATTTGTTTCTAGCGGGGACATGGCTGATGTAAGTTCAAACGAGTCGTCCGGCGGGGACGTGGCGAATAGGTTTGCTCGCAAAGGTGCTTTGAGGCAAAAAAACGTCCACGAGGTCAAGAACCATAAATTCATAGCCAGGTTCTTCAAGCAGCCGACTTTCTGCAGCCACTGCACCGACTTTATCTGGTAAGGCTTCCGTCTCCCACCTCCACCCCCCTGACTGCTGCCTGTTGCACACTGCTAACTTCAGCCGACTCTGCTCGATGATGTAATTCAACTTTGTGATAACTTTCCTGTCTTTAACCTGCAACCCACGCTCCTACAAGACTTCCTGACTGGTTGTGACATAGCATGCGTGTCCAAAAGTCATCAGTGTTCTCCTGAAGTTAGTAGATTTAACTCAATGGTCCCAGTTTGTCCCAGCAATCCCATATGGGAGGAGTTCTGCTGCTGTTTATGTTATTAGTGCAGCACTTAAGTAACAACTGTTTGCAGCACAGTGACTTACGTTTAGGGTTGTGGTTTTAAACACACTCTCCAACTGGGAACATTCCCAGTGAGGAACAGGGAAATTAAAGCAGCCATTTTCAATGTTGTGGCCCCAGTAGATCCCACAACCCCTGTGTGAGAACAACTTCAGTGTTGCATAGACATAAATTAACACATTTCTGCATGAGTGATGTTGGATCAGTGGTGACAGGCAACTGTTAAAGTCCACTTTTATTGTTGTCTTCCCTGATTAACACATCACTGCTGTGCAGCTGCTGAGATTGGACCCAGTTAAAGTCTTTGGATGAGTAATAGGTTCCCCCTTCCTGGCACACAGTCGGGCTGTTAAAGCTTTCCATCTACTGGCTTTTTACTGTGGAGAACAACTCAAGTATTTATTGGTAAAAAGAAACCGAACCCTTGCATAACTACTGAACACTATAGATGTGAAGAAAAAATTCTGCAGAGCACATATGGAAAAGCACTTCACCTACACTGCAGGGAATGGCTCCACACATGCACATGGTTTCCAGATGAAACACTTAAAGTACACAGTGTTGCCTTTATGCTGCAGGTTTTTCCATTTCTGACACAATGTATTTGGAAAGTATGACAAAACCTATGTTTGCTGGGCTTTTTATAGGGAGATGTGAGCTCAGTAATATAAGTGTGAGAGGAGTAAACTTGGAGACAGCTTGGCAGAGTTGCACCCATGTTTACCGTCCTCTGCTGCCACAGGTGGGAGTGTGATCTAAGGCCCTTTATTGTGGGTGGCGTATTACCTTGACAGCGTTACAGCGTGACCTTTGCCCTTTTCAACATCACTCCTTAGCAAAACACGAGCTCAGCGTGACACTTAAAGGTTGCTTTGCTTTATAGATTTCAGAAGGGAGAGTCTTTATGTCAGTTTGAGTGTGAAATCAGATTGGGATTTGACATCAAGTTTTTGGTTGTTGGTGTTTTCTTTATCTCACATTTTCAGTTTCAGCTGTAAAGTTGCTATTTTTGGAAGACTTTTTTTCCTGTCCTGACAAGCTGATTAAAATCAAATCACTCATTTGACAGCAGCAGAACATACACTATATGGCCCGAAGTATGTGGACACCATGGTTATAATAGCTTTGACTTTTCATTTAGTTAATTTTATGTTAGCTCTGACTACATATACATTTATATACAAAATACATGGTCCGAGAACTGCCGTTTAAATCTTTTGATAGGGGAATCAACTTGAATACTCTTTCACTTACACACTCAGAGGACAACTTGTCACCTGATCTGTACATTATTTAAGTCCTGCTCACGTTATTTAATTCTACAAAACTAGACTGCATGTGAAAAACAATAGGGATTAATTGTGTAGCAATCACGGCTAGTGCTATCTCCTGGAATGTCAAGTTTGTTTGAATTTGAATTACATTCATTTTTATTTTATTTATTCATTCTTTAATCATTTCAGTTTAGTTTTAGTTTTTCTTGAAGGACATTGTTTTATTTGGTCTAAGTTTCAGACATTATCCATCACCACTTATTTTACTTTTTGTTATTTAGTTTAAGTTTTATATGATAACTTTGGTGGACACCCAAACATTGCACCCATATGTGACTCAGTACGTGTACATGCAGCTTGAGAACATCGAATTATTGGCTTAGTCCGACTGAAACCGGACTTTTAAATGCATATAAACAGCTTAGTTCGACTGAAATTGGACTATCCGTAGCTCGACTAAAGCATCTAGATAATTCGATTGAAAATTGAACTATTGCTGCATGTATCCACTTAGTCCGACTGGAGTCGGACACGGCGTTCTGCACATGCACCACTTTTTCTTTCGTAAACTTTCACCCGGAGGAAGAAAGAGATGACGTAGCAGCAGTGCAGTATAGGGCTGCAATAATTTGTCATTTTAGTAGTCGACTAATCGGTTTGAGTCATTTTTCTTAGGAAAGTACTGTAAAAGTACCCCAAAATACTCTTATTGCAGCTTTTTATGTTCAGATATTGGCAGCTTTACACACTCTCCCATGACAGTGAATTAAAACCCTTTGGCGTGAGTACGAAACAAGACATTAGATGACAAAGTTTTTGGGTTTGGGAGAGACAGACCGACATTTTTCAACATTTTAACACATTTTTCGATAAAATGATTAGTCGACTAATCGAAGAAATAGTTGACAGTTGCAGCCCTAGTGCAGTAACTCCTGGAAAAACAAACAAACATGTGTACATGTGTACAAACGCATGTACGAAACATACAGAGCCACAGCAACATCCATCTCTGCCATCTTCATTCGTTGTTAGCTTCATCTTTGGGTCAACCAGAACTAGTTCAATACGCACTATATTAAAAAGGACACAGCGCCGCCTATCGAGGCGCAGTCAGACGTACTTAGTCAGAAATTCCATTTTCCCTTCTGCACGTATACTCAGGCAAGACGAGAAGTCCGACTTGACTGATCAGCCGAGCTATGAGCTTAGCTCGACTACTGCATGCATGTAAATGTACTTACTGTCAAACACAATATTCTGCAACAATGGGAGTTAATCTTCTGCTAATAAAGCCTGCTCTCCTCAGGAAAGGCTCTATAAGATTTTGGAGCCAGGCTGTAGGGAACTGTTCCCACTTGGCCACAAGAACATTAGTGAGGCCGACAGTGATGTTGGCAGATAAGGTACGGCTTACAGTCAGTGTTTGTATCCATTCCAAAGGTGCTGGATGGGGTTGAAGTCAGGGCTCTGCACAGGCCACTCAAGTTCCTCCAAGCTCAGAAAAATTTCTCTTTAGAGCCCCTGCTTTTTCACAGGGGCAAAGTTGTCATATTGAAACATGAAAGGGCCTTCCTTGAACTATTGCTATAAAAATGGAAGCACTCTGTTGTCAGAAATATCACTGCATTTTTTAGATATATGTCAGTGAATTAGAACTAAGGGGCTCTGACCACATCATGAAAACCACAGGAGTGTCCACATACTTTTGGTCATAACATGTAGTTGGGAGTATTTTGTGTTCTGAAATATCCATTGTGATTATTTGGTTGGGGAAGATGACACTAATGCTTCCAATGAAACAGGGAAAGTTTGTCTTATTCACCTTATGCAACACCCTGTTCCTGGTATGAATGAATGAATATACTGTGTATATGTGTGAGTGAGGAGGAGGAGGAGGAGGAGGAGAAAGTGAACAGTGAGTTAATTCAGCCTTCTTTGTTTCTGCAGGGGGTTTGGAAAACAAGGATTCCAGTGCCAAGGTAAAAACAAAATTATCTGACATCTGACTCATTCAGATAAAATGAGACCCACGTGTGTCTGTGTGTGTGTGTGTTTGTGTGTGTGTACAGTAAACATCCACTGTAGTGCATTCTGCCTTTCTCACAGCTCTTCATACACTGTCCTTTGCTGCTGTACACTTGACTGTTGTAATGTCCGCCACCTGACCCATCACATTTAGGGTCATTCCATTTTTCTCTTTTGTTCGATGCTCGCTGTGAAACACCAGCTCTGTTTGATGTGTCCAGCTAACATGAGGATGTTTGATGGCCTGTTTGAATAACAAATTTGCCTCCTGTTGTTTCTGCTGTCCTGTGACGAATATGATGAGGAACTGTGTTGGTGTTGTTTTCGTGCACCGACACCGTTCTCGTTCTTGGTTTGTTTGCTATTTTGCAAGCATGACATTATTTGTTTACCCACAGTCAGGGTAGTGTTATTGTGGTCGTAATGTGTCTAAATCATGTGGCCTGAAGAAAATGAGGCTGGAATAATTTTGCTTTTTATTATTTGAGAGCCGAGCAGGCAGCATAGAGCGAGAGGAGGGGGGTGTTTCTAGTTCTTTTCAGCTTGTTGCTGAATTAGATTTAAAATGTTAATTATCACAGTGATAATTGGAATTTAATGTGCTATTTAGCTGTTTACTATCAGTAAAGTGCTTCCTAATAAGTGACGCTTTTGCTCAGTGACAACAGGCCTGTGGGTAGAGAGCAGTTTGGTAAAAGGAGACTGATGGAAGTGTGTTTGAGCTGAAAACAGGAGAATGACAGGTGAGACTATTTTTGAGCGAAGGAGGGGACAGAAAGTGAAAGGCAGGAGGACAGAGAGGATTAGAGAAGAGGTGTATGACACACAAATACGAGCACGTCTAGTTCCCCACGTCAGCCCCAGCATCACTGAAGGTTGGATTTCATATCAACCCGCCATTTTGAGCTTCAGCATGCATCAACTCTCAGAATTCCTCATCTAATGTGGAAACGTTTGGGCTTGCCAAAATCTGACTATGATGGTGAGTGCTCAGGTAACAGTGCAGATGATGTTGAACTTATGTTTCACTTAGATAGACATTCTCTCATGTTTGTTTTAGCACCAAAAAATTATCATCATTCTTCAGTGTTGCTGGGTGTCATTTTCAGTTTTCTTTTTTGATTTGCTTAATCACTGAAATAAAAAATTGTCTTTAACGAGGGACTTTAAGTAAAGGGACACAGAAAATACACAATGACCCTCTTTACTAGTGGTTTTAAAATGCTTTTTCGATGATCTGATTACAAGTGGACAGCGCTAAATACAAGTGTAAACAAGCACCAAGGTGCATCGTAATCCAATCACTCAAACCACCTAACATATCCTCATACAACAGTTTGTATGATACCTTACGAATTAGTGCCCCATGAATTAGCGCCCCTACTGGTTAGGTTAGGTTTAGAAAAAGTATCGTGGGTGGGTGTCGTCACGTTATGTACGTAACGTAAAGTTACGTACTAAAAGTAATGTGACGAAGTAATGACGTACCTTAAGATGACACAAAGTTCACTTTGTTTCACGTGGGACACAAGCACCTGTCTCCTGGGGACAAGTCTTGTCTTTGTTTGACCCATCCACCATCCCAACCTGCCTCGTTACGTAGACTTTAGCTCTTTATGCTACTTCCTTGTTTACTACTGTCAGCACATTAGTCATGTGATCACAGCCTTCCTGAATATGTGAGTTATAGCCTGTATATTACTGGCTAATGATTATATGGGGTTATATACGAATACTGATGCTTTTTAATTTTCATAGATATACAATGCGATGCGATGCAATGCGATACAATACCATATGAGAACAGCCTGAACCAATTGCAGAGGGGGTCTGGGACACATGTGACCACATATCCTTTGTAGTTTCTATGCTAATGCATCCTGATGCGTCCCTGACAAGGGCATAACAGGAAAATATGTCATCAGTGCAGGACATGGCGGTTGTATTTGTGACGCTCTATGACTTGTCCATTTTAGGATAACTTCAATGAAGCGCTGCATCATTTTGTCCTACGGAAGGAGACCTGTTGAATTTTGCAGACAGTGATATCTCCAGCTATAACGACACAACTGCTAACATGACTGGTGAGAGTGTGGACGTAATAACTGTGCGCGGGGAACTTTGACCTTCTAGCTGAAATGACGTTGGTAGTAACATAATCTGAACTCAGGTGTGAACAGTGATTTGTCTCAACTGAAACGTATTTTAAAGGCCAGTGTAAACAGGGTCAATGATAAAAAAAAAAAAAAAATTAAAACATTATAATTAAAAATTTGCTGCACCACAGGCTGGTCTAGTTATGAGCATGGACCAAAAACATTGTCCCTCATTTACAATGTAGAGACACTGACTTAAAATACTCCCACATACTTTAATATTTGATCACAGACGATTGTTGTTGAATTTTTACAAAGTGTCATTTCTGGTGTAATTTTTCCAAAAGTTGTTGTAACACTAATTAGCCATCTGTGGCAAAGTGTCAAATATTTTACAACAGCAAAAAATGAAACATCCAGTGATTGACTTAATCGGAAGCTCTCTCGACAGATTTACTTCTTGCTGAGTAGAACGGAAGACAAAAGATAAACACAAACATAAACACTTTGCCATGCAAGGCGTTTGATCTCAGTGATTCAGAGGCGCTTCCCTTCCCCGAGTGTCAGAGAGAGTGAGACATACAGAGGTCTTACTGAATCATTACTCATCATACTAATACATTTGGATGGTTCATAGTGTCGTGTGTAAGAGCATGTGTCTGGGAAATGTTCACATATAGAAACATGCGTATGAGCCCATGACTACTAAGATTCCAACACCCACTCTTCTGTGTGATCTCCTCTCATTGAGGTGAGATGCAGTCTGCTCTCTAGTACTCCTACTTGGGTGAAACCAGGCTCTGTAATGAGTCAGTCCGAGGTGTCGGAGTGTTGACAGCCTAACATGTTTCTGCATAACCTGACATTATCGTCAGCGTGTCCGCCAACCCCCTCCTCTGCTTTCACAGGAAGTTGTCATTTCCATCCTGCCTCATTGTTACAGTCACAGCTTTTCATGCAGGAGATGATAAATTGAATGATTAGAAGGACGTCAGAGAGACAGCAGCACAGTGCGAGCGAGGTCTTACTCACAAGTGGTGCTTTGGAGATTTTTCCTCAGACGGCGGAGGCTTGACTGCACCTCTCAAAAACTGACCACTCCTTATTCTTCTTCCACCATAAATCCATTCCTGGACCTGTTAAATAAATAATGCGTGCCTTATCGAGATGAAGGTCGTTACACTGCTGCTATTCAAAGAGAGAAAGGTCCCCACTTTATAATATCTGTTTAGCCATCAATTATTAAACTTAAGCTTCTAGAAAATGAGGGTCGAGTCCTCCAGCAGAGACTACGAAGCCTCTCAGTCACTACTGAAAATGATAAAGTGATAAACTGGAGAGTGGCATTTCTATAACAAGAGTGACATTTACTCTTCAGTCCCACAAATGTCTCTTTTCTAAGAATAGGGTGGGTTGCACACTGTCACATCACATGTGTTTATAGTGATGTCAGCTGAAGCTTTTCTGAAGCAAAATTGTGTGTCGTAAATTTAAGCTAATTTAGTATTCATGCTTGTATGGCTGTTTTTTAGGTTAGTCATATGAAAACATACAAAAGATAGGATGTCAGATTCTAAATTGCCATTGACAGTAATCCTTTTGATTATTGATTAATCAGTTCCAATACATTTTTAGTGCTGGTTTATGCTGGTTTTCCTAGTCTTCTATAAGTGTCAAGTTAATAAAGTTGGATTCTGGACAAAAACAAGCTATTTGAATGTGTCAGCTTGGGTCTTTGACAGCAGTTTTCAGTCGTTTCTTACATTTTATAGACCAAATAACTAATCAGCTAAATAGGGCTAGGTATCAGTACTTGATACCTTTTGACCAAAACAACCCTTTACCCAGTAGTATTGAAACATCTTCAGACCGTCCCGAGTCCCCAGTGGATCAGCAAACTTTCTGTTGCTGCCATCACTGCAGCCGCTCTCCTTCCAGGGAACAGTCAATTCAATGTCTGTCCAGTTAGCACGAGCTAACGCAGCAGCTAACATCAGACACCAAGCTCTTAATTCCCAACAAACTCACACTGACACTAAAATGGCTTGACTCTGTCGCTAAACCCATCAGTAACACACAGTGGCAGGGTAGCCCTATCACTGTGTGTGTATGGCCGGGCAGCCTCTTACAACTCCTGCAGCAACCGCTACAACCCATACAGTCTCTGATGTGGTGAAGTAAAGCGCTTGTGTGCAATTGCATTTGTTCAGAGTGGTCACAGTGTGTCCCCAACAACTGTCCCTGAGGTGGTTTGGCTGATTGGATCATGATCTATGCTCAGTGCGTTTTGGGTGCATTTACACCTGTGATTTTATGTGATCAAGCAGTATCCAATTGCAGTCCGATCACCCAAAACACATTTTAACCCAACGTATAAAGGGGGGGGGGGGTTATGATGTGAGGATATAGTTGAAGATGTGAGCACTGTCTATTGTGCAACACAGTAAAATCAACAGAGTTTTTTTGTGTTGAACATGACCTTATGTGGGTGCAGGTGAAAAAAAAATCAAAGCAATCTCAGCCTGACACTTGCAGTGAAATGTTAGAGCAAAGTTGATTTTGAGGAGAGTTAATGTTGTGGAAACAAACAAACCTATCTGTAACCAGCTTTCTAGATTTTATCTGCACGGTGAACGATCTGCCTGTCCTCACCTGGCTACTTCTCCTGTGGAGTCTTATTTCAAGGCTCTGGCCTGCTGCCGTTGTGCAGCAGGGTATCTCCAATTAGTTTAGTGGACATTGTAATACGGCCGGGCAATTTGTACCCGTGTCGCTCAGCAGATTTACTGTTCACTTCACGCTGTCTTGAAACCTGTGAGCCTGGGATGAGGGTTAGGGTTTCTCATTTGGTTTTCGTCTCTGGAAGTTCTGATTTACCAAGGGTGAAGCAGTCAGTATAACCCTGTTCTGTGACCTGTTCCACATTCATCCAGATAAACATATTCACAGTGAGCCACAGTCTTCTGTTGGCTCTCCTTAAGTGTCTGGTGGTCAAGTGCCCTCTTCAGAGGCACCTGTGTCAGTAGACACGTATTGAAAGGAGTGTAATATTCATCCATTGCTCCAGATTGTCTTGCCAATTTAGGATTTCTACCACTTACTCACTTCTCTAACAGGATGTAGGTGGTATCGTAAAACCATTGTGCCCCGCCACTGTAAGCTGACACAAACAGACCCACAGTATTGTATTCTATTTCAGATTTTATAAATGACACACTTTTTAGTCCATCTAATTCTGCAAATGCTCACTCTTGTCTCTTTTCACAGATACGAAGCAGGAAATCTTAGCTTAGCCCCCAGAGCTTTGGCTCACAAATTGATGTTCTTTGCGGGTTCTTGGTAAAATGGTGAAAGCAAAATCAATATAAAAACAGCCCTCCATAAACTGCTGCTTTTACCAACTATAATTAAACGTGTCCAGGTAAATTCCTCTTAGAGGACGTATTTCAATACAGACTAGACAGGTAACTAGACATGAGATGATTAAGGAATGAAATGAGAACCAGACAGCCTCACAGAGTGTTGTTCTTGTTTTTATTCGAAACAGTATTCACACGCAATATATAGTATAATAACTGTAGAAGTCTAATTTTCTGCTCCACACACTGCTCGTTATGCAAATAATATCAGGAATGTCGATGCATTCGATGGATTTGTGCTTGCTCAGTGGTTTCTTGAGGAGGACCTTTAAGTTTCTTGGTGGATTGGATGTTTATTGGCAGACTATAGACAACTGAAATGCGCCCGAGGCTTCCCAGTGTTCCCTGTTTGATGCATGAGAGAAGAAGCTAATGAGTTTTGCTGTCACCTCCTAAGAGAGAAGTCTACTTGATGTCCAGCCACACAAGTGAGGGCATGCACTGATCAGAGGTGATGCATTGTTGACCCCAGTGTTAGCCCTGCTAGCTAAATGCATTTAGACCAATAGTTATTTGTTAGGACTGTGTTTCTGTAATGAGAATCCAAAAATAACAGCAAACCTGCTACAGAAACTAAACTATGCCGCAGTATGAACCTGCCACACATTATGATAACTGTAACCAACCAATTACTCATTAGGTAAACCAGCCTGGCCTTGTTGTTCCTTTGATGGTTAGTGGTCTTGTTTGATGTGTTAGATCACACCTAGATGGTGTCAGACAAATAATCATGATCTTTTCGTCCGCCAAATCCCATCGATGCACGGCGTCTATGTTTACCTTGTGCTGTTCAGTGTTTGGACAGTACTCAGAATATCCTTGTGCACATCCGCCACCGTGTCATCCCATTAAGGCCCCTGTTGACAGTCCATGGTCCATGTCTGTGCCAGCTGGTACACACATCGTACTATTATTTCTTGTTTTTACTAAATCCTACATCAGAAGCCTAATGCTTGATGTTCAGCACCATTGCAATGTCAATGATTGCCACAGCACAAACTGTGTACACATGAACTTATCTAACCATTGACCTCACTTCATTTGATATCAGAGGTTTGGACTTGAGTCACATAACTTAAACCGGAGTCAGCCTCAGGTCACAAATTGGATGACTTTAGATTTGACTAGACAAAATCAAAAAAGACTTGCAACCCTACTCTGGCTGTAACATCAATGACTTGTGGCTTCACTTGGACTTGAGCATTTTGACTTGGAAATAGTTGATACCTTCCCCCATTTCATTAATTTCCTGAATCAACTAATGTTAACGCTATTCATTCCCAGCTAGCTGACACTTAGCTCCCCATATGATCCACTTTGTTTAAACCATCCGGCCATAATCTGTTGTTAAAATGGCATTACATTGGTGAAGAGCACATTAAAACTTGTTTAAGACGAAACTCAAAATGTAGGACTTTAACTTGACTCTGGACTTGTCAGTGTTGACTCTGGACATGATTTTGGACCTGAGAGTAAAGACGTGACACTTGCAAAACGATAATCTGGTCCCACCTGTGTTAGATGTTGCACTGTTGAGCGTGTTGTCCAATGACTACAAATTGCAAATGTGACAACTGAAAATATGAAAATAGATAGCCAGCATCCGATGGTGCCACAGCTCTGTTTCTGTTGTGTGGCAAATTTGTGCGTCACACAGTCTGTGATAAATTGCTTCACGCTTTTATTTCTCCAGGGAGTTACACAGCCTGTAATAAACTCCATCTTTTTATGAGGGTTTATTACAATTTCAAGCTAAGGTGGCCTGAAATAAACCACGCTTATGTGTGTCTCAGTGAGTAATGCTTTTACAGTGAAATTACTTGAACATAGCGCAGCTCTGCAGTATAGTAGCCAAGCGGCTATTTTCAGTTGTGCTTTCATTCGACAGCAAAAGATACTACATTGCCAGTACACAAAGTTATAAACAGCTAATTTTTCAGGAGGAGTGTCCGTATTTTTTTTTCTGTCAAATAGAGCGCAATTACATTAATTTGGTGGTGTAATAGCAGTGAGCAGAAAAGTAGCAAAGCTTTAAAGCTCTCAGTGATGAAACTTTGAAGTACTAATCCAGCGGGACTGTTGCCATTTTTGCAAGTGCCCCTTCAGATTCTGGGCATGCTAAAAATGAATTCTAGTGTTAGAGTTAGCAAGTTCAACATGTTGTTTTCTCCAGTCTTCTGTTGGCAATTTTTGTGGTTTGTTTGGTTAGTCAGTCATTTATTTAGCCACACAAACTTCAAACAGAAAAGACAGAGCCTGGGTGTCTTTTTTCATTTCTGTTACAGTTTCAGCTGTGAAAGCCTTAAACTGAATTTTCATACCATCATTTTGCCCTCTGAGAAATGATTCCGAGAGGAAATGGTCCGTGACAGACACATGAAAGCACTGCTGACTGTGGTCCTGGGTTTCTCACGAGCCCCCAGCCTCAGACGGAGCCACAGGCTACCCTGCTGCATCTGTTGCTTTGTCTCTGTCACCTTAGCGGCCGTGCCTTTGTTCGCACCTCACTCTCTGCTGTAAAGCGGCGGCATACTTAGAACAAAGAAGCAGATTAATTGCAAACAGCTTTGATGCTAACAGCTGAATTTTGTTCATGTAGCAAGTTCACTGCCAGCTCTCTTCTTTTTCTCCTCCTTTCATCTCTTTGTCTTTTTTCCTGATTTGTTTGTTTCCTCTGTCATTTCTTGGGCTCGCAGCCAGGAAACTGCCCTCTACAGCGCCCTCTGCCTGGGCTGGGGGCCCATGGGGTTGCTCCTATATTGGGCCAGTTTCTCTCTCTCTTTGACACATGGACTCCCACATATCCAATCCCTTCATGCTGCTAAAAAAAAAAGAAATTAAGAGTTGGTTTGTGCTGGGTTTTCTTCTCATGTAGTTAACGTGGCATGGGCATGCTCTTAGGGTTAAGATGTTCCAGTGTTGATGTTCCCTTTGTACTGTTCTGGCCCAGATTTAGATGGACACGGAGATGCAAGATTTACAGACCTTTGAATGGAGCAGAGCAAAAAAGAGGCATCGTGACGTGTGTGTGAGGGTGTGTGTGTGTGTGTGTTTATGAGACAGAGAGGGAAGGGGGCAGAGTTCAACATAGGCTATATTTAGAGTTGCTCCCCGGTCCCCTGAAGAGACACACTGCTATGCGTAGGGCTGGTTCTGTTTATAGGAGTTGCTCGGTCTTTAGATGGCCACTGTGTGATTACATAAGGGCTTTGTGGGGAGTGGGACACACACGTTAGTCAAGTTTTGCCGATGTTAGCAACCTAGTAGTGACTTAACCAGTGATGTTCATTCAAACCTCACTTTTGATGATTTTTCATTTTTCAAGCGTCTTTATTTTCTTCCTCAGAACAATCAAAAATGCACCAATCAGCCAGATGCTTGTATTTTAAAAGGAACCTTGGGGTTCAGCGAATTTTGTAATTTTAATGCTGTTATTTCAATTTCAACATATTGATGTAAACTTAATCCATTGCAAATACAAATTTTCCGCCGTGATCGTATTTCTACAATTTTTAATATCTTAGCTGTTCATTATCTATCCCTGCTACAGAAATTTGCAGCCAGCATTTACTGTATGGACACAAATACTCTAATGATATTTGTTTGTCTCGTATACATAGAGAACAGAAGCACAGTCACTGATTCATTTAGCTCAACAGAAGGAAACATGGGGATGACAGCGCAGTAAACTGATACAGTGACAATGGTGCAGAGACAAGTGCAAGGCAACGCACTGCCCATGAACAAAAATACACACATCTAGTTAAGCCTTGACATTATTTCTCTTGATTTTTTCCAGAGAGGACGAGAGTGGGCCGAGGGCCATGCTCAGAGCTTTGTTTATCTATGTTGAAAGTGTTGCGCCAAGAGCTGCGATAAGGGTAGAGTGAAGTCTCTCCAGATCTGCAGGGGTCGGAGCATTCCTCCAACATCGTGGCGCCCTTATCCACAGCGGCGTGGTCAGCAGTAGCAGTTGTCGGCTTCTTTCGTAATTTGTAAGCCGTTTGTTTCAAAAAGTTTAAGTTAAACAGTCCCTAGTTGTTAAACAACACAATGTAAATCATATCAGATAAGATTTTTATTGAGGCGACTTCACTATTAGCTAAAGTACCTTGTAACAGAACCATAGTTGAGCATATTGTTGCAAAGGTTTGTTTGATGCCTTGAGTTCAATTAATCAAAAAGATCAGTATGATTTTATTCAGCAGTCTACTATGTGAACAAACATTTGTTTTAAGACTTTCAGCCCTCAGAATCACCTGCTACAGATTTGTGTTTTGATCAGAGCCATGTATAAATAGTAAATGTGTATCCCGATAAAGCTGTTAAAAACCGACATCAACCAAAAATATCGCTGCATCAATATTAGTGTGGTTCTTTTCCTTATTATAGTTGAACACGTCTTTCATACACACTGAGAGAGACTTTCACCCTGTAGAAATTAGTTATTGCTTCTATGTTTGACACCCTTAAATCATGGACAGTGATCAGGACCATGACCCGTACAGGGCTCACTGGGGCCTGAAGAGATATGGCCTGTCTGACAAAGACCATAATAACTAACGCTGCTCGAGCAAATCCCCAGCAGTAAAACCTCTCACTCCTAAAGCCTCCCCAGCTGTAAGAGGACCACCACCGTAGATTCATGTATCCAATAGAAAGCAGTCCCCAGCTATTAATTTTTACTTCTTTCAGTCCACAGTGCTGTCTGATCCATGAGCACACAAAAAATAAAGCTGTAAAACCAACATTAACAGGACAAGGAGTTATTCACTGGCAGTGATATCAATGCATTGTCATTACAATAAACTTTGAGTCCCTAGCTGGCTTGTCAGATTAACATGAACAGCAGCAAAACACTTCATTGTCACAAAAGCTCTCAAAAAGCTTTTTAAGTAGGTGCTGTTCATTTTTGACTGGCTGGTCACCTCTTATTCAGTCTTTAATAGTAACCTGTTGGACAACATGAGCAGCAGGCAGCAGCATTATCTTATAACTAATATATAAAGAGGAGACAGTCAAAGGAAGTGCTCTGATTACAAGAAAAAGAGTGTTTTTAGTGAAAATCAGTGGCAGTGGCTTAGCATTGAAAAGATACAGATGGGTGGCAAATTAAAAACCAACATAATGGGCCCTATTTAAGCAATCTGTAGCGCATGGACTAAAGTGCATGATGCAAGTGCATTTAGGGCATTTCCAACTCCACTTTTGCTGGTTAAACAGAGCATAATCTGGGCAGAAAGCAAGGCACAAGGGACAAAGGGGTTGCATTTAGTCCCTTAATTAATCATAGGGCATAACATGAAATCAGTTAATCAGTGTCATCTCTCATTCCCTTTAAAAGCCAGGTGCACCTGGAGCACTGTTATTTACATGGTGGATTCAACAAATTGGAGAAGCCTGCTTTTTTCTGCTGTGTGTAATGCAGTAAGAGCAGTAATGTCACTGCAGCAAATATCCTGGTACATTTTAGCAGCAAAACTAAAAGCTCGAGTTATAAACGTGACAGAGGAAACAGAGCTTAACTTTTAGCCATTAAAAAAATCAATGAAATTACGCAGCTCCAGTCTCAGTCTTATTGGGGAGTCAGACAGCAGCTCTGCTCTGCTCTCTGCTATGTTAACTTTTTTAGAGAATGGGATTTTTTCTTCATTAATAATGCATTACTTTACCCACCTTCAGCCTGTTAGTAACAAGCAAAGTGCATGTGTGTTGTGGGTGCATCTTACCCATCTGAATGTGTCCTTAAAATAGCAGGAAAATACCATGCCATTAACTTGAGATTAGGTTTTTGTTGCAATCAATTTCTGCGTTTGTGAGAAACTAGCAATGAGAGTTACGCTGCGCTTTGCATCACTAAGATAAGGTCCATAGTGTTAGACCACTTCAAGCCTCCAGAACAACTTCTATGTGCCCTTATTTTGTAAGTCTGTTGTGCACTACTGGTTTGATGCAACAGCATTTTTACAAACAAACAAAATATTGTCTAAGAACAAAGAAACATGTCCAACCTGTTTGACAGATCTTGTGGTTTTGGCTCATGAAGCAAATTTGAACAATTTCAGTGTTCGCTTATCCCTCCATATCTTTGTTTGGTTATGTTTATTTGAAACTAAATCAACTGCTTCAATCTGTTGGGCTTATTTTGGGTGGCACTTTCCCTGTGGTCGTAGAAAGGATGTAGTGCTGTGTACTTTACAGAAAAAATGCCTGAGCTGGTTTTATTCAGTCATCTCTCTGCAGTATTTGGATGAATGTAGTCATAGTCTTGAGAATGCTGGCTGCTGTGAATTGGCAGCGCCACTGATGCTTTCTATTAGCATACCTCTGTACAAGCGGGTTTTGTGTTTTGATTTGTAGAAGAGTGTGTTGCTCACTGTAGGTAAAACTGCATACAAGTTGTTGACGTGTATTTTCTGTTGCCTGTGGCCAACTTTATTTCCAAGTTTAATGTTTGAAACAGACATTAATATTTCCCAATGTCAGAATATGATTCCAAATATATTACAAAGCTAATAAAATGCAAATGAATGTCATTGCTGACATACAGTAGGTCCTCAGCTGAATAAAGCCCTAATGATAATTTTGGAAAGTGAATTGGAGGTATTGGCGAGCAGCTTAGATCTGACCTGAAACAGCATTGCCAAAGCAAACTGAATGGCCGTCTTGGATTTCCCTGAAAGCCTCTCGTCTCTCTTCCTGTTTCTCGCCAATCAATTCAGACCAGCTGCATTAAGATTAGACTAATCCATCATGGCGGTCTGCATTATTTATCACCTGAATTCCCACCATGCATTTGGGGAAATGCCCTGTTGTGTTCAAAATGCACCTCATAGCTCTAATATGTTTGGCACTGTATAAAGTCGTGTTTTCATAGAAAAATGCTGCTGTTCGTTTGTGATATTTGTCAGCCTGGAGGTGTTGGAATATGCAAATCCCAGAGCTTTCAAAATGAGCATTCGTCATAAATATTGCTTTTTTAATTTGCGTGACTGAGTGCTGATGTTCAGTCAAATATGTCAATATTTTAAATGGAGTTGTGATGTTTGTTGCTCCCTCGCTGCAGCTCTACCCTCAGTGCTTCAGAGACTGTATTAGATTACCCTCTGGGCTTCCATGGAGACCTGGACGACACGTTGATGCAAATCTGCTTGTCTCTTGGCACAGGACGGCTCCTGCACGGAGGGAAATACATCCTCTGACACCTGCATGTCAGGAGATAATAGAGCCCTGTTCAGTTCCTGATTGCATGCTGTCATGATGCAGCCCAAATCTGTTTCACAGTTTGATAAGGGGATTTGAGCACAGGAAGGGAACTGACTGAGCAGTCCCAGGTGGGATGACGTCCATGTTCCTGCTGTCATGCTGATGCCACATGGAATTTGAATGGTCAGATTTTTCCGTCTCTCTTTGTCAGTTGGAAGACGTGGCAACAGCAAAGCCTCACATGGCTTTGTATTGTTGTTGAATTTTGACAAACAACTCTCTTGAATGTTTGCTCAAGGACTTAATTTGACCTTCAGTGCTTGAGCCAACATTCAGGTTCAAGTACTGAATTTGACCTTCACATGTGACTAAAACCTACGGAGGAATGTCCATTGATTAGCGTAATTATTGCAGCGATCATCTGAGATTTTAATTCCATCTTGATATGCAATGTCTATAACAAAAAATTAAGTTTATTTAAATTTATTTATATTTTTCTGGATGTGTGATTTCACCTGTTGTAGGGGCAGGTGGTGGATTCTGTAGGGGAATATCTGAACCTCTGTAGACTCCATGTTTTACATTGACAAGTAAGGAAGTGGCATAATTTGTAAAGCCTTTATGTAACGTAATTGTGTGCACTTGTGTAGGAGCTGCACTGATTGATCGACCACTCATGGCAATTGAATTTTCAGCTTGATTGGCTATGATCGGTGACCAGCCACTCAGTCTCAGATATAGCCAATCCTGTGCTGCTCACATTTATATGCATGCTCTGCACACTCTGCAACCCATTCTCATTCCCTGGTCATCAAACACTGATACTTTGTCACGCCCCCTCATTAGCAATTTATTTAGACCAAAAGGTAAAAAGTTGTAGCTCATTCTCATGCATACTGAACATAGTTTGAAAGCTACTGTGTTAGGCTATCTAGCAGACTGGGGTACGCCACCCAAATCTGTATTAGTTGCAGAGTTAATAAGTAGCACAAAAGTGTAGCATAGCAAAGCTAATGCTAGCCATTTTATGTAAGTGGATGGAAGATTTTAAAACGCTTCCCAGTTCAGGAGGTATAACTCAATATAAACACAAATATTGGTGGTCTACCCTGGTCTGCTACTTAACTGATTAGCCAGGATTACCAGCAGACTACAGGGGTAGTTGATAATAGGCTCAAAAGTTTCACGTAAAAAAAGCTAATGTTACCTGTTTCACAATCTCATTACGCCCTCATAATCCCATGAGATGACTTAAACAGCCAAACCAGCTGTTTTTGAACTATATTTTCACAGATTTTTGTGTATTCTTAATAAGGCACTCATCTTTCATGGATTTTTACGGTTTCAAGCCAACTTAACAGTTGCTTTAAAGAAAACTTTTTTTGTGTGTATGCAGTCAAATATAGTAACTAGTAAGAAAGGAAATTGAGATAGAAAAATAAAAAAATGGATTAGGCTGAGAAAATTGCAATTGGTGCATCTTTAATTGAAATATCAAGTTTCATGTTAGCAACAAACATTAGTGAAAAAGCTGTTTAAGAGACAAGTCTTTGAATGATAGGCTGGGCCATTATGAGAGCATGTCACCAGCCCTTACTTTCAAGTACAGGTGTTTTTTTGTGCTTACACCATGTATATTTAAATAAATATTCAAGGGAAAAGTCTGCAAAATGTGCATGTCTACCCACGCCAGTAATGCTGTAGAACTCTCACTTTTTAAAAAAGGGAAGACTTGAATCTGTGTGGTTTAAATATAACTAGAGTTGACACAAACAGCTGTTTTGTGTTGTACTGACACGCTGTTAGAATGATGCGATCCACATGGAGTATTATTTATTAGCCTCTGTTGGTTACATTATTTTAAACCAGAATGCAACAGCAATCTGTTGCTTTTCTCAGAACTCCCTTTCTGCCTTTTCCTCACAGCATCAACATAATTACAGCATTTATTTTAAGCAACAATAAAATGTGACCTAACTTATTTTGGATGTCAGTGTGACATTTCCCATGCTGGGCCTTTTTATGCATGAGCTCGTTTTAGTGTGTACACGCATGTATTGATGTATGTGGAAGGAATCTGTATGGACAGCGAAGCCATGTAGAGTCAGGTGAAAGAGAGAGGCCCTGTCAGCAGCTCGGTGTCGTGGCGTCTGCTCTGTGTTTGGTCGGGGAACTTGAGCTCCTGCAGGAGGAAGCGTTTGGCAGCTCAGTCATAATGGACTCAGGTTGAGAGCGTGCAGATACAGCATGGTGAGCCAAAGTGGTAAGTCTCAACTGATAGTGAGTGATTCCCCATTTGGATAGTACAGAATGGTTATAGTTGATATTTATTGGCTGGGTTTACAGGGCTAGAATATAGAGTGTCATATTTATCATGGGAAATTATTTTTAATTTATTGTTCCAGCATAATAAAGTCTTTGTACCACAAAACAAGCAACAACCATAAAAACCATAACACTATGTAGTATAAGTAAGACGTGTGTGTCCCTGCACTAATTCAGAATGACTTATTTCTTGACTCAGTAATTTGCAACAATTCCTACCAATCATAAGTCCCGATCACACATGCACTGCAAACCTGAAATTATTCAGGCATTACCCAGAGGAGCTGAATGTCCAAATTCGCAAATGTCTGAATCAGTTGGATCGGACATTAAAAGGACTTTACCCCCCCAGCTCCTGATTACAGAGTCTGTGTAACGTCTGATTCACATAAAGTGTGTGGGCTTGTTGATGACGTTTTTATCATGCAGCTCATGCAAAACCAGAAGAAAGCAAACATCTGAGGTTGAGATGGAAGGGTCATTTACCCAAAGATGGCAGCGAAAATGTTCAACTAGAGAGACAACAAGATTTGTCAGTAGGGTTCGAAGTCGAAATAGTCAGAAAAAGTCAAGGAACAGCAAGAGACTCTGTTGTTTATGACCAAATTACGAACTGGCTGCATGACTGTGGTGTAACCCGCATCATATCATGCTTCCTGTATGCTCTACCCAACCATCACCCCTGGCCTAAACCAAATGGAGTATCTCAAGTAGGTGAGAACACTCAATCTCTTGTTGTGTGCTACATCTGTGAAAAGGAAAGTTTAAATGGCTATACATGGAGGAATCCTTAGCTGAATTGCCAGAAGAAAATTTTGGCATTGTACATTTATGAAAACCACGGCTACAGTACATTTGTATGTTTCATGCATATCATATTAACATTTCTGCAAGGACATTGCTCTGATTACATGTATATGAGCATGACGTTGTCATTTGGAAGGAATGGTGGATGGCGTGACATCTAGGCGAGATGGTTGCCAAGCTGTAGACTACTGTTCAGGACCAAGCGAGACATCTGCTGCATTTCCAGCGGCAGTTGTGCCACCAAAAGCAGGTCTTTTAAGCCAGAACATGATCATTTCCTAACCATAACTAAGTGGTTTTTGTGTCTTAATCTAATAGTGTTAGAAGTTTGAACATATTCGCTTCATGTAAACAATGTAAATATCCGTGGTATGCAGAAATGTACAATGCCAACATTTATTCTGAGGAGTGGGTTGGGAATCCATCATGTTCTGCACCGACAGCAGCCTTTGTACTGTACAACATAATGCCACACAGCCTCAAACCACGCTGTCGCTACTGTACGTTGCTCTCTCTGCCTTCACATCAGCATTCCTGTTGAGTTGTTTGGGTCATCGTTGAAAGGCATTCATGGAAGTGTAGCAGCATAACTAAATCTGAAGGAGATGAGGCATGCTGAGGGCACACGGAAACAAAAGAATGGAAACCCACAACCACAAGTGTAACTGTTATGAAGCCAGTGTCAGCGGCACGCATTATCCCTGCAGATACACAGTGTCCTTTCAGAATGCACCAATTTGTGGTAGTTAGGTGAGTATGACCTATTAAAACGACCTGAGCAGCTGTCGTAATGGTCCTTAAAATCATCCATTTGGATGATTAAAGCCACATCTACAGTTTCATTGTTAAATCTACTTTCAGATGGTTGATGATAATGTTTTGTGGGGCAGAATAGTATCATAGGTGCTTAATGGGAGCTTAAGGGTAGCTTTTACGTGAATAAAACGCTCATTGAGACCATTTTTTGTGTGAATGGGACCACCTGTTGCTCTGTCATTTGCCCGTAGGAAGTGTGCCTGCTTACTGGGATTAACTTTTAGGCTGGATGTGAGCAGCAGGGAACAATCCTTCCCTTCACTTCTGAATCGATGCCGTAACACTGACAAGTCACAAATCCCACATCTGTCTGCATGCAAAGTAGGCCTCCGGGCGGTCCACTGTGTGCTGAAGCTGGATTGTCTGTCTTGCCATTTAATACGGACCCCGTATTGACCTCTGCAGTTAAGTAAAACACTAAGTTTTAGCGTGCCGCTTTACATTGACGGCTGGTGACCTTCAGAGATCCACACAGGGCAACATCACGGGACCAGGCGCTCTCAGGATTAACTGATCACTGTGGGGCTTCCGTATCACTGCGGATCTACAGCCGCAGGTCGGGAGTTAGAATTTACCTTTAATTGATAGCATTCATCTCGTCGGTTTTTAAAGGGTAGGCTTGACAACAAACATGGGGAAAATCAAAGCAGGGAGCACCTTCTTTTCTCTTCTGAATACAGCAGCAGCACCATGATACATGATAGGGAGCAGTGGTTTAAACTAAATGGAGAAAGGAATTCATTTAGAACCTGATTTAGGCAATATCACCTAATTAGTCACACACAACAATTTCCAGTGTTCTTGCTTACACGAGTGGGAGAATTGTTCGTATATAAATGAGCTGGCGTACATATCTGAGGGGTGAACCTGTTCACAAACTCCCCATATTTTCCCTCTCATTAAGATGAAGTAAAACAGGGCCGTATGACTGTGTGCCTCTACTTTATTGTCCTTGAAATTTAATCTCAGCTACAGAGGCGTGGAGTGGTGTTAGATTTTTCACCCTCAACACAGTTTGGAAACCTGTTGAAATGTTTTCGGTGTCTCAAGAAGCCGCTTTGCAATAATGAGCTGGTGCAATTGATCGGGGAAGCAGCAGATTAAATCAGTCAGTTACCCAGATAGATTTGTAACAGCAATTTCCTTTGTCACATCCTGGGGGAGTTTGTGAATGAGAAACCCGATGAGATGAAACTGGGGAACAGATGTTCTAAATGTTTAGCCTAGTATTTTTGTTATTGCATCACTCATTGCTCTTGGTTAAACAGGTTACAGCAGGGATACTCAGCTTGAATTGCCTGGGGACCACTTTTGCAAAATGACAGAGAGCCAGGGGCCAGTTAATAAACAAACATTAATACTATTTATCAGCATATAATAAAGGAATTGCCTGTTAACAACCTTTCCATATTTGCTCTCCTCATTCATCTTTGCCAAGAGGCAAATCCAGTCGCAGCAGTCCCGCACTGATCAGGTTTGAGGACATTCGGAGCTTAGCCCAGACCTCTGTTGGGAGGGTCTGTCCTGGCACTTTTTTATATAAACGAACTCTGTTTTTTGCTTCTGTTTTTTTAACCCACTCTGGCACCATATTTACATTAAAAGTACAAAAAAAAAAATCCAAGTATGTATTTATTTTCACTGTGAGTTATAAAATGGCTGGCGGGCCACCCTACATCCTGCTCCGGGGCAGATTTGGTCTGCAGGCCCTAAATTGAGTATCACTGTGCGACAGGCGTTTTGTATTTGTTTTCCTCCTGTAGATTTAACCCCCCCCCCCCCTCTGGTGCATTATGCCATAGCAAAAGTGCCAGATCGCTGCCATCAGTTGCACTGAAGTCACTCATGGATTACAGGGTACTGAATAATCCGGATGATGATAAGTTTCATTGGGCGCTATCATCTCTATCACTACCAGTAGTTACAGCTACATGTGAGTGGCTAAGCCCGTGTGTCTAAAATGCACAGTATGTTGTCCATTCGGCTGCATTAGTTTGCTCCAGTTTACACAAACAAATGCACCCACATACAAACACACACGCCCACGCACTCAGACACACACACACACAGATCGGTTTTAAGTTATTAAAAGTGCCATTTAGGTCTGTCTATCAACATCTGCTCCCTGAGAGTGGTTAGCGATGGCTGTCAGCTTAATCCATACACAGAGCAGCATATGGCCTGGTTTGTTATTGTTGTCATATTTTATCAGTTTTTCTTGTCTGTCACATATTCAGTGTTTTTTTATTTGTTTTCCTTTACTCCTGGGGTGATTTCACCCGCATGGATCAATAAACTTTAATCTTAAATACTTAGGTAAGAAACTGAACAACACATGGTGGTTAATTATATACAGGTGGGCGACTGAAACAAGACTGAACAGTGTGTGTATCAACACCTTTGCATCGTGCTTTACATGGAGACCTAATTATAAGACTTAATAGGCAGGTATAGTAAAAGTCACTGAAAAGATCCCAGGCCACAGAAACAGGTGGCAATTCACATGAAAAATAACACACTACAGGAGATTTTAATGCATGTCATGTGTTAACATTCAAAAGAAAAAGTGATGTGATGATAAACTCCTGTCTTGTGCTCTCTGATAGAGGCATTAGTCAGTCATTCCTCAGGTGAAATAACAGGAAGTATTGTGCTCATTATTCTCATACCTTGGATGCAGCGAAATGGAAATCTGTGCAAAAACTGTAGTTTCATCCAGAGGTCCAGCAGACTGATAGCTTTCCCATCTGGACGTAAAAGACTTTAACTTCTAACCTCCCCAAAAATTGTAGCATTTGAAATCCATGCCACACAGCGACAGACAGAAATCCAATTAACTCTGTATTTTTAGCTCAGAGACTAAATATTTGTCTGAAGAGGAAGGATCTGTTTCTCTGCTCATGTCTGTCTCTCTCTCTCCCTTTCTCTTGCCGGCTCCCTAGAGTTTGCGTTGCCCACTGAAGTCGAGATGGTTTGACAGCAAACATGCCAGAAAGTTTTCAGGCTGACACCTTGTGGGCCTGGGATAACCCAGACCACTGTAACTGAGTATACTGGGCTCTGATAAGTTGAATCCCAGGGGTGGACACAGTGTTATGTAATATGAATTAATGAAAGGGTATATGAGTGTGATTCAGCTGAGACATCCTGTAGGTATTGAATTGCAGCATTATTGGATCATATGACTCATAATTATTTATCCATTCTATTGATTTTGCTTTTTAATCTTTAATCTAAGTTTATAGTCTAGTGTTTAACTATTTTAAGGCTATTATTATTATTACAGCTTTTAACCTATTTTATTGTCATCAGTTTTATTCTTGTTTTGTCTTTTTTGATGTATTTAATGTAGTTCTTTAATCTAGTTTTTTTATTACCCTGGTTTACTATTATCACTGTGAAAGTGTGCATATTTTTTATTGTCTCGAGTACATTGGTCCCAACTCGTAAAAACGTTTTTGAAATGTTCTTTTTTGTTGTCTTTACAGTGTACACTTGTTCTGTCTTGAGCCTGTTGCTTATCTGTGAAGTGCTTTGAACTGACTCGACGAGCTTAGGCCGGACTGTATTTTCCCCAAATTTCCCCAGGCTTGAAGTGGGTTAGGTTTACTCTAATTTTCATGTGTTTGTTTTTGAAATGTAGACCTTAAAATGTGTGTAACGTCATCAATAATGTAAGGGCTGTGCTGCCATCAACCAATCCTGATTCCTGCCTTTCATTAATGAGGAGAAATGTTATGCAGTGTCATTTATTATATATGGCACATGACAGTGTTTGGTAGGAAAAGGCGCATGTTGGAGAGCGTGTCACAAATGTCTGTTACTGCACTGACAAGACTTTATTTAATTTAATAATAAGAAAACAAAGATTTTTTTTTACAGTGGAATTCAGGGTTTAAACGGACTTGGGCCCAAAACTGTTGCTGTGGTTTGGACTCGGGTCGTGCTGGGAAAGAAACTATGCAAGTTCATGTGGGGTCGGGCCTGATCATAGCTCTACTTTGAACTTCACTTACCTTTTTTAAAGGTGCCCTACAAATTAAGTTTGACAACAGCTGTTGTTAGTGTGTCTTGAGATGCTTCAGTCATGTCGTGTTTCGGTGCTGATGCAGACCAGGGGCCTCTTCACTGCAGCTGTAAAGCTGGTGTGCTGCTGCATGGCGAGGATGGCAACTCTGTTTTCTCTTGGAGCTAATGACTGTTAAGCCTTTTATTTACAACTGCAAGACTTTTCCTGTCTGTATGTTTATCTCTCTGTCATTTTGTTTATACAGATCATGCGTATGTCTTTGTGACTCAGAGGTAACATGAGCAGGGAGATCATAACAAGACTCTGGCTAATGCTTCCGGCTGAATGAACAATTGAATTTCTCTGGCTCTCAACCATCGTCATTACGGTTGTGATGTGTCCTTACAGACACTTTGTAAATGTTGTAGCAGGGAACTGTTCTTTATCCGAGCTTTTATGCTGTACATGGTACTGAATGTGCAAGTGAAGTATCTCCGGATGCCTCGCTTTTCTTTCATTATATGCAACAATTTTAAAAACCAAACAATGCCCTGGTGTAAAACAAAAGTCAGAGGCAACAGATTTGTGCTTTCATTTAATTTTGGACCCATCTGGGACGACATCCAGAAAAACATGAAAGCGCTTTCATATTCCAGTCATTACCTTTAAATGCTTTATAGAAGAGAAATACAAAATACAGCAGTGGAGAGCTCTGGACAACGTCAGGTCAGTTGTCCCTATCAGAATTCAACTGACAATGACTATATCTTACAAAAGCTATCATAACATCATGACAGTGGTTCTTCTGAAGCAACATTTGGCAAAATATCTTGAAACATGTGACAGCATGCACAAGTAAGGCTATTACATAAGTAGTTCATCAGTCATGTTGTATTGTTGAAGGTTGCACATTGTACAAGCTTGGAGGACTAGTGTCCTCATAAGCTTTCTAGAATGAAGCTTTTGTCGGGTGCTTACGTATTCAACATTAAGGGCACTGCAGCTGAACAGATCTCAGCAATGAAATTGAAATAGCTGTATTAATTCTGTCTGCATTATGTCTAAATAGCTTCTGTACAACATTCATGTCTTGAAAGGAGGGTGTAAACGGTGTCATCTTACCAATCACACATTGAGTCAAGATGTGCAGTCACCCATATACTGCCACCAAATCCCAAGGAGTGTTTTTTTTTTTTGTTCTGTCATAAAGGTTTTTGCTCTCAGACCTTACATTTTGAAATCTGTGTTGTGTCCCTGACCACTGAAATTCACTTCTAGTTTCCCTTTCTCTGTTCCGGGGTTCGAGCTCCAATTCATGTCTCTGTCTGTAGTGATGTTTATTCCATATGAATAAGAGGAGAAGTTTGTTGAAGGTAAAAGGCCACAGTAGATAAGTGAAAATACACCGACGTTTCAATTTTCAGATCAGCTTCTATTGATGAGGACATCATGTGTGTGCTTTCAGCGATGGAGGGATGAACTGTTTTAACTCCTGACTGACCTGAATTTTGTTCTTGTGGACTATTACTGAGGGAACAATGCACATTTGTAAAAACAAAAGAGAGACATGGATTCAACTTAATAAAAGGTGTACCTTCCAGAGGTGCACGCCACTTTGGGTACGGATCAGAATGCTTTTAAAACTGAGAGGGTTTGGTTAATCCATGGGGAGGTGCAGCACCGAACATTACCAAGGATTAGGGAGGGATATTACTGTCTGAATGCATTAGAGGTGTATTAGATAGCTCCGTGATGGAGCACAGACTAATGCACCAGCCTCTGAATTACAGCATAATCTGCATTTAATTGCCCTGAGTTTTGTTGTGATAATGGCATTATCTAATGGAAGAGCCCTAGAAGGGTTTGTACGAAGAACAAAAGGCGGGGGGTCGGGGGAGGGGGAGGGGGGTGGAACAGGCAGAGCGGCAGTTACAGATGTGGGACTCTTACTTTAGGGTGATTACACAGGTTAGTGAACTGATGAGATGTTTTTCTGACCCTAGTTACACAAAGATTCCTTTCATTACAACTGAGATGTTTTCAATAGTAAAAATGTAAAGAATGCAAAAAGACTTTTATTTTGTTAAATACAATTGAATTATGCAATGTGGAATTGAAACAGTTCAGGAAGAGGTCTTTGTCTGTGTTTAATTTGCATGCCCTCCAGCTATTGTCAACACCGGCAGGCTCTTCCTGTTTCTCAATCAAATGACGAACGACCAAGCGTCCCTATCTTGGAAAAGGGCTGTTGCCCCAGCAGCAGGGTTAAACACTAAATATTGATTCGCTTAGTCCCTCTTTGTTGTCACTGAGAAGCCAGTCAACACATAGTGTCATTGTTTCCCTTCACTATTTTCCATGTTAACCTTTTTGTCCTCAGTATCTGGAAAAAGAGGAGGAACGTCTTGTACATGCCTCCCCCCATTTAATATACAGTAATTTACTTGGTCTCTTGTCTGCAGACAATGCCCCTCATCCAAGCGCACTCTTGTAGTATTAAATAATAGGAGTGAAACAATAAAACATTAATTTTTAGCTCTTTTAACTTCTGCTAAACCTTCATAGTCTGGTGGCTGTAGTGCCCAAATCTGGTTGGTGTGTTGCACCAAGTCAACCTCTCTGGGTGTGGACATAAAAATATGTGATGGCTTATGCAGAAGTGTTATTTGCCTGACAAGACATGGACTATGTTATTAACATACACAAGATGGAAAACACCAGGCTGAATGTTGCAGGCTGAAATAAGACACCGGATCGACCTGAAGCGCAGAGATTGATCTGTTTATTTTTTATTTTTTTTAATTATCCAGTGAGAGATCGATGAAAATATTGTTGGCAGCATTGATGAACTGCCAATATGGTTCAGACTTTAATTGAAAGGAGCAGCTTGTGCAAGTCAAAAACCATGCAAGGCTGAACACACATTGAATATAAACGTGCTGCCACTGAATACAATGAAGCCTCTACCTTGAAGTTCCACAGCCTGAGGCAGCCTCTGTCACAAGCCTGTATCAAAATGTATTGTAGCGTTTCTTTCACAGTTTGTTACTGGCTTCTTCCCTTGATTTTTATACAAAGTAGAAACTGAAGCACCTACGGAGCTGATAACATTTCCAAGATCTGACAGGAACATTTGTTTTTCCAAAAACATGACAGAATTATTGATCTTTTGCTTTTCATCTTGGAAACATTTCTGCACACCTCCCTCGCTTGTGTGAGATGAATGTGAGCTTCGCCTTAATCAAACAGGATCTCTCAATCGATGAGTCAAGAGTCCAGTATAATGAATATTCAGTGTGTTCAGATTTTAGTCTCAATACACACTATTAATACTGTTAACACAGTGTATATCCGGTGCATTCATACCTTACTGTTTATTCCACATTCTATTTATTCTTTCTTGCACAAATTTATTGAGTATGTGATTGGGATTGGTCAATTATGGTATCCTACGGTCTGTTATTGCTGAATGACAGACCGCTGCTATAAATAACCAGCCCAGTTGCCATCATATGTTTCTGCAAACCACGAGTATCATAGCTGACTTTGTCATCGGTAGGTGGAGGGGATGGTTGATGGCATATCATTAGGCAAGACCCCTGCCAAACTTCAGACCACTGGAGACCACTGTTCTGTTGAAATTGTGCCCCCACAACCCGTATTTTAAGCCAAAACACGATCCTTTCCTAACCATAACCAAATGGTGCCTGAACCAAACTATACATTTTCACAGTGTTGTTGAAAGGTAAAGTTTCAATGTAGCCACTACATAGAAATGTGCAAATGTAATGTATCCATGGTTTGCAGAAATGTCCAAGGCCAACATCCTTTCTGGTGATTGGATTGGAGTAACAGGCTGTTGCTATGGGTGCATCTCTGATCTAGTGTTGTCACGATACCAAAATCTTTGTTTCGGTACCCATACCAATATGAATTTCGATACTTTTCGATACTCTTCGGTACTTTTCCTAAGGAAAAGTCCTTTTGGATACAAACCTTTAGAACAATAAATAGTAGGGGTGTAACGGTACCAAAAAAATCATGGTTCGGTAAGTACCTCGGTACGGACGTCACGGTTTGGTAACTCAAATGTTCCACCAAGTTGGTGTTGTCTCGTGTTATCTCCCTTTGCGAGGCAGACTTTCTCTTGTCTTTTTTTCACGTGCGCCAGCTGCGAATGTTGATACAGGTGTTGTCATACACACCACTTGCTCCAATAGGAACAAGAAAGGCGTTTATGTGCATAAATGAGTAAAATAAATTAACTAAATTAATGAATTGAATCAATTTCAAAGTACCGGTATTTTCCAAATGCAGTATAGTACCGTTTGGAATACTCTAGTACCGCGGTACTATTTTAGTACCGGTATACCGTGCAACACTACTCTGATCATAGACGCTCAGTGGAAGCAATAAATGTCTTAAATCAATAAAATCATTGAAGGCACATTTAGATATAAGAACCATCTGCTTCGCACTAGGGTCCTTCATCAACCTGTCATGGTTTATTTTGCAGTAATGACCCAGTCGCTCCACATGATCCCTTACATATTTTATTCTGTGTATACGTTATACATCCCTCTGCCCAACTGCATTGTGCACTTCTGGTTAGATGCTAAACTGCATGTTGTTGTCTTAATACGTGTACTCTGTACTATGACAGTAAAAGTGAAAGGAATCTAATCTAAAAATATACAGTTTTAGCATTCCTCTAAAAATATCAGTGTAGGTGTTCTTGCACATGATTTAATCAACTCTGTTGCTGTTGGTTTGGTAAAGGTCCACTAAATCTGTCATTGAAGATTCAACATTCAGTGTGAGGGATTAGACTAATACTCTCAATACTCTCCATCCTCGATCAGATCTGTCACACTGGTGTAGTGGGTCAAGGGAAATGTCGACTCTGGACAATCTGCTGTTAGTGTCAGTCTATCCACAGAAAATTGGTTAAAGCACCTCACTCTGTGTTGAAAGTTCCAGCAGCCTCACAGTACTGGCTGAATTTTTTAGGACAGTGGCTATTTTGAGGATATGGATGAGAAAGTAGCACACCTTTTTAATAGTGCAGAATAATACAGTGAATGATTAACACACAACTCAATGATCTATACCTTTATGATCTCAATCATGACGCCAGAGGGATTTTCATCCAGTCAGGATTCATTTTTACTTCACATCTTTACCTTTGATCTGATACGGAGGAGGAAACTTGTGAAACCGATTACCATAAATCACTGATACACCGATGATTAAATGAAACAACACATGAGAACGTGACATACTTCTCTTTGCACCTCGTCAATTATTTTACAGTTCTCAGTTGCCTCTTTAACACATCATTAATAGAAAGGTTCAACATAAATCCACTTCCATTTTGGTGTGTACAGTTAACCCTGGCACAGTCTGCAGAAAAAGCGTTTTACAATCCTTTTTCGAAAAAGTTCCCTTTGTTCCTGTAATAGATCATCTAAATGCCTTGTTAATCCTGACACAGATTCCAAAGTGCTTTTTAATCCATTTGCACAAAGATAAGATGAGACATAAATGACTCTAAGCCGATGTAATACTGTAAACATAAAAAACAATATTTTTTCTCAACAGAAGTATACTGTGTGATTTGGTGGGAGGAAAAAAAGGACCTGGCTGTTAAAACAGTGTCAACAGCAGCTCATCTGTAATGCCACTCTGGCTTCAGTAAAAGGGGAGAAAAGGTTTTAGAGATAAATAGGAAAAGTAATTTTCCATGTTCTGTTCTGATATTTCAAAGAACTAAAAGCCTTCAACAAATCCAACGATTTATCTTTAAACCTTTTTTTGTTTGTAATGTATTCAGTGTAATACCTGGGAGTTATGAAAGTACAATGAATAAGGTAGTTTGCCCGAGGTCAAAACAAAAGAAAAAAAATACATAACATGCCATTTTCCTGACCGGCTAAGAGGTCAGTTGATTGTCAGCTGCCGTCCATTAAAGACTTACAGGATGTCAGGAGTATAGAAAAACGGCAGACCACTTTGCAATGGGATCAGTCCAGCAGCGACCCAGTGACCTGCGATTTAAAGGCAATGTGGGCCAGTGGCGTAAAGTGGGGGGGCCAATGTTCCCTTCCCATAGACTGTATAAAACAATGGATGTAGCCTCCGTTATGTCACACATTCTGTTTTGACGCCTCAAGTTTGGCATTTTAGCTGTCGCCATCTTGGATTTTTTGAGCTAGAAGTGACCATATTTGGTTGAGAGGGTGAAGTTAACACCAACGCTAGCTGCTAGCTTGGTTAGAACAGTAAATTTACAGCTATGATTAAATGTGACAATGCTATTTTTTTCTAGCAAAATACAGATTAACCATCAAAACAAAATGTACTTACTGGAAAAAGTGAACATCTGACACGGAGGGTCTTTTAATGCAATCAAACGCTAAACAAAACTTTTATAGGCAACCAAAATGTTACAAATAACTGTCAATAATAAAAACGTGATGAAATAGTGACAGCTACTAGTACGCCTTTAGTCTGTGAATCTGGGGTTACACCATGGTCACTTTACTTAACAAGCATTGTTGCCGTGGTAGCAACTCGTCAACAGACAGCACCCACCTGTCTCTCAAAGCGGCCACACCCTATGCATAATTTTAACCCTTAATAACATTTAAATGGGTGAGTTGCACAAAAATTCCGTACCTGTTCAGTTGTCGTGAATGGAGGAATTTAGCTACAAAGACTAAAACTGTTTTTGTACCAGGTTGTAAACATGTTTATTTCAGCTGTAAAGTTCAGCATTTAACATGGGGGTTTATGGGGATTGACTCGCTCCTTGAGCCAGCCTCAAGTGGTCATTCAAGGAACTGCAGTTTTGGACATTGGCTTAATTTTGTTGCTGCTTGTCCCTTCCTCTATCTCAGTACACACCTGTAAATTTATTTGCATTTTGCACGGTTGTGATGTTATCACAGGGACAAAAATCTGTCCATAGACACAGACAGACAGACAGACATATAAACACCTGGTAAAGCACTCAAATGTCTGTGGTAGTTTCTGTTGCACTAGGCCACATCATACCATGATGATACACACATACTCACAGGGGGAAAACAATACTAGCCATCTTGATGTTGCAGCTGGTAAAAGTTGATGATGAAGATGATCATGGCTGCTGAACTGGGTAGGTACAGAGGTCTGAACATTAAATACTGCAAGCTCCCCAGAGTTTGTAGAGACAACATTTAATTTAACAAGGTCAACGGCCTCAATATCATATGCTGAATCTGCAAGCAATCACCATCCTCAAAGCAGCCGTCCCCCACACTGAACCATCCACCCAGACTGATAAGGCAAAGGTCTTTAATGAGCATGTTAGGAGCATATCAGCCCCGTGTCTATAAAAATGCACTAAGATGCCAGAAAATGCGCCTCTGTGTTCTCCAGAGGAAACCGCACTGAGCTTTGTTTGGACTGCGAACAAATTTCAAAGCAGTAACAGGAAGCGACTCCAACACACAAGAATTTATCTGTTTGAGGAAAGATGGTTGATGTCTGAAAGCCACCTGCTATATAAGGTTAGAAAGACTTAAGAAGTCTAGACTGATGTTGTTACTCAGACACTCTTATCTCGTCACAGGAGATATCAGGGCTGAAAAATCCATCACACTCGCTGCAGCTTCAGTTACACAGTCAGGGATTGAAATTTTGAAAGAAGAGTGACTGAAACTAATGTGTGTCTTTATGAGTTTGAGTCTCCATTGTTACGCTGTCGATTTGGTATGGACATGTTTGTTATGATGAGGCAGTCATTTGCTCGAGTAGTTCTGCATCAACTTTCCTTGTAGGAAAAGTTTGACCTGCACCAATCTACCTGGGGCCTATTTTGTATGTCTTGCAATTTATCAGCCTTGTCATACTTTGTGCATGAGAGACAGCAGCAATAAACGTGTACCTGTATTGTATTTCTATTTAGTTTAGTTTGTCATTCAATATTTCTTGCCTGGTTTGTAGATGAGACTCTGTTTTTCTCTTTGTCCCCTGTTCTGTATTGTAGAACAGCTTTGTGAAATTAATGATTAACCCATATTTTATATGAAAACATGACCTGTGTGGGTAATAAAATAAAATAAAATATTTATCTCGTTTCATCACTTTTACGATTTACTATTTTTAACCAGCCTACACTTTTGGTGTTCGTGTGTTGTTTGTTCACATCAGGTGGCCATTGGTGACCCTGAATAACAGAGCAATTTGTGGAGTTTATGGGTTTACTGAAAAGCAAATAGACTCCTGAAGCAAGATGAGAGCACTTGTTGTTGTCCACACTGTGACTCAGCATTTGATGGTTGGCCTTTAGGAATGAGTCACAGTGGATATACGGCGTGAGGTGTTGGAGCTGTTTATTCGGCCATGAGAGGTGTCCCTGTCAGAACTCTGGTTACAGAACGTCTGTGTGTTCATGTAAGGGTGTGCGTGTACAGTCTGTACTCTGGGTTCCTGCACAAAGTGGACAGCCGTGTGTGTCTTTTAGCTAAGCTAACAGCCTCTTGCCTTCTCTGTTGTTTACTGTCTGTATGACTGTATAATCCCTGTGTTTAATCCCCTCTTCTGAGGATTAAATCTGATGGAGTACATTGTTGTAACAGGAACAAAAGTTCTTGTTGGAGAGGAAGGATGTGTCAGGAAGACACATCTGGAATTTGGTACGGCACCAGACACCAAAGTGGTTGTTGCACAGTGTGAATATTTTCACCTTCAGTGTTTGATAAATGCTTACTTACTTGAATCGTTCATCAGATATTATTGTGTCACTGTTTTGAACATGCTAGCAAGTTGGCATATGCTCCAGGTACCGTTCTGCCAGATAAACACACATGCCTAACTAAGACTGCCGTGTACAATACACACACATGCACACATTTCTTGATGTGAAAATTGTGTTGCGGTGTGCAGAGTTTTTTCCTTTGTTTTACTTGATAAGGTAATTCAGTGGGGGCACAGTATTATAGTTCAGTCAATTCTGAGAATGAGGATGTTGCCTTAGATGGCACCTGTAATCAAACAGAGCTCATTAAATCCTCTCTTGTTTTTCACATCAGGCAGTCTGACTTAACTTTTGCCTTAGAATACCCTCACTATGACATTACACGCCTACGATCCTTACATGTCTCATTTGATGCTCAATAGAGGCGGTGATTGTTTTAATTGATAAGCCACAAGAGGCCGTGGTTTACAGTGATTTTAGAGCAGCAAGGGAGTTTTGTTAGGCCCAATGTGGAGTGTCGCCCTCAGCTGGTTGTAAAATCTCTGTAAACCACAACCTCAATTGGCTTATTGCTTCCATGAAACATTATTTACCACATATAGACACACATACTACATAAAATAAACACAGCAGCAAAACAATGCAATTATGTATTGATAACAACAAATTATTCTCTTGCCTAGCAATGTAGTTCTTCAATGACATTTAGCAGAATAGTTGCCAAACAACACACAGACGCAGTGGAAAGTGTTGGCTACTTTACAAAGCTGTGGCAACATTGAGCCAAAGAAGTTCACCTCCATGGGCTCAGTATACCAATGTCAACAGAAGGAAAAAAAAATGTTATTGTGTTGCAGCAACATTATAACCACATCTGTATCTACCATCCGCAACTAAGGGCGTTCTCTTACCAAACTGAAAGGCACTGCCCACTGGGGAGTTCCCCGCGGGACGACATACCTTCAGGGACTTTCTTTGCATTCGCATTGCCAAAAAGGAACACTAAAGTGAAGTGCTGTAAACCGGCTGTTGATTGTTATAGCACTGCAATTTTGCTTGGATGAATCAAAATGGTGTTGTACTTCCACCGTCACATATGCTCAGTAAAGTCTTGACTTCACTGTCTGTCCATTTGTATGACTCCACACCAGTAATAGCTGTTGCTGGAAGCATTATGTTTTCCAGTTGTCCGTCCATCCATCGTCCATTTGTCCATCGGCCTGTCCCATGCTTTTGAACAGGATATCTAAAGGGAAATTCTTTGAATTTGGCCCAAATGTCCACTTGAACTCAACAATGAACTAGATTTTGGTGGTCACAGGTTAATGGTCAAGTCTATGTGATCTCATCTGTCTCATTCTCGTGAACGTGATATCTCAAGAATGCATTAAGGGAATTTCTATAAATTTGACATAAACCTCTACTTGGACTGGAGAATAAACTGATCTGAATTTTTGTGGTCAGAGGGCAAAGGTCAACGTCAGTGTGACCTCACAAAATATGATTTTGGCCATAACTCAAGAATTTATATACTAATTATGACAAAACTTCACACCAATGTCTAATAGGATAAAATAATGATGTTTTAACATTTTATATCCAAAAGGTCAAAGGTCAGCTCCACTGTGACATCATAATGTTTTGCAAACAACTTTCCTGGCCAGTATTAAATGTCATATCTCGCAATCAGAAGGAGAAAAATTTGGTCAGATACTTAAGTGACACTACTCTTGGGTGCCCACCTTGAAACTGTGTTGATTGTATAGATCTTCTGTGCTGTCAGCGGGACCATGTGTGTGAAGCATGCATATTTTTAAAGACGGAAGTAAACTGTAAGAAATACTTGACTGGTGCGTGGAGGCATACAACTGCAGGGCGGTAATTCTAGTTTCATCCCAAGGTATTGTTTGTGTTTTGCCTTGTTTGTTTCTTGCATGGCTAACGGGTTTTTAAAAAAGCCGGTTGCTGGTGCTGCTTGGGCTTTGTTTGACCAGTCAGCATACTCTTAAGGAGTCTTGACCAATCACTTGTCATGGAATAGGACCTACTCTGAAAAAGGAACTAAAAAAAAGTCCCTCAAAATGGTGTTCTAAGAACCGCAGTCATCCCTAGTTCTTGTGGTGTATTAGAACTATGGGTTCCCTGGCTGCTCAAACATAAATCGCCATAGGCTCTATTTGTTTCTTTCACAGCATCTTTGTGGTTTTTGTGTTTTTTTGTGAATGACAGCATTGCGTACTTGTGATTGTTTTCTCGTCCAGTCACAGCTGTATGTTCATAGAGTGTCTTACCACGGCTTCCAACGTGGCTCAGCCAGTAATAATTGAGGAACTATAAATGTATTAATAACTTTGTAAAATGAAATAAACATGTAAGATAAACAACTTCAGTGCGGTGCCCCCAGTTGAAATACTTTTGTTATTTACTTATTTTTTGCTCTCCTTAAATTTGTGTTTTAAGTGGATTTAGCAGGTCTTAATGGCATGGAGAAAGAAAAACATACACCACACTTCCAAGACATTTCAATAAAAATGGAATTCAATAAAAAACGAAAGTCCACACATCGTTAAGTTTGCTGAATTTATCTGGCAATCCTTCTTCTGTTTGTTCAGTCAGATAGCTACTGCTTCTTAAATTCCAAAATGTTTATTTTCAGTGAGATGCTGTAGTTTACGACTTGAATTTCACATTTTGTATTGCTGTGGTTTGTAGCCACACTGGTGGATCTGTGGATGTGAGACAGTTGGTTGGACGGTTGGCTTGTCGTTTCACCACTTTGGTCCAGACTGAAATATCTCGACAACTATGAAATGGACTTGCACAAAATTTGGTGCATACATTTGTAGCTCCTACAATAAATCCTACTGAAGTGATCCTCCAATTTTTGCTGTTGTCCTTGTGGTTTTGCATTATCCACTCAACTTAAATCTTTCTGGGTAAGGAGGAATGTTCTGAATATAAAATAGGGATATCACGGATTTGCTATTCTACCTCCTCTGTGGTTGTGTTATTGGATCAGCATCTTCTCAAGCCAACCAAAACATTCCAAGTTGTATTTCCTGGAAATCATCCTCACTCTCACTTTCCCTTCAGCTCTCAACGCTTGAGCTATCTTGAGGAAGTAGCACAGGTCAAATAGTATCTTCAAGCTTTCCTGTTGTAATGTAGGCCTGAAGTTTGGGCTGAAGAAAACTAATCCTGTGATCATTTGAGTGTAACGATCAGGACACTTTGCAAACTGCCCGAAAAAGGTTTTGTAAGTAAACCTCTCTGTATTTCGATTATCTTTTTTTGCTCACCACTATTCAGTTTTATTTATATTTCATGCTTCAGTCATCAGTCAAATTATATGCATTCTTTTTATTCTTTTTATTCCAACCTCCCCTCTGCTCTCTTTTTTGGCACACATGGTCAGGCCTCTCCTAATGATAACCCTCAGAATGTTATTTTCTGGGGCCACTGGTCTGTGAAAATCAGTTGTCAGCTCGTTCCTTTGGCGGTAACTGGCATATCTTTATGGCAATCACACGTCTTGTAAGGATTGCAGCTCCTGATGATCTCCTGATGAGAGGAGAGAGTGAGAATTTAAAAAGAAAAGGGGAAAATACAGAGCAGGAAGAATAAGAAAATCACAATCAGAACTGCTGTTACATCACATGGTTGCAGAGTCCTTAAAGCTGCCTGGTTGCGCCATTGGCCTCTTTGATTTGTTTTTTATTACCGTCATTTTATGATTTTGTTTGTCTACCTTTCAGGTCATTTTTTATCACAGTTAAGCCATGTGTGACTTCTTTTATACAGCAATGATGTGTCCTGATCAGTCTGATCAGTCCAAGGTCTTCGTGTAAGGCTTTGCTGTACCTTAGCACGACAGTGAATGGGATTTGCATGTAATTGCTGTTTTGCTGCCGAACATTTAGCACAGGGAACAGAGTGTGCAGACAGAAATTACAGGGAGAAATTGGGAGAATGCATACTGTGAAAGTTTAAGCATTTATAGGCTCAGTTCTCAACATTTTCACTCTTAACCCTCTGACGCTCAAACAACGTCAACTTGCCAAACTCTTGGCTGCTGAAATGTAATCAGCTCTCCCCTCCTGTAACATCAACGCCATACTACGTATGATGCCTCCTGATGCTCTCTAGGCAAATCAAGTGTATTTCCCATTCATTCATTCATTCATTCATTATCTTCACATTTGATTCAGTGTAGCATTGCTTTATTGTCTTTGTTTTATGGTTTTTGTCCTTCCCCTACACTCTTTGTCTATACTGTAGGGACTGTCACTCCTTTTTATTTAACCCACAAGCTTAACTATGGTCAAAGGATTGACCCCATAACCACAGTTAAGCTTGTGTTTTTTATGAAATAGATCTGGTTCACAGCCATGTCCCTTCATATTGTTGATAAAGCTCCTCTTTTTTGAAGCAGGTCAACATTGCTTTGGTTGTAGCTTCAGTGGTGACCCATCCATTTCCATCACTGCTTTAATTGTATCTGATGATTTTTGATGAGTTTTTCATGAATTTGAGAATGTGAGTTTTGAGGTGCATATTATTTAGAAACACACCCTTTCTTTCACTTTGACAAAGAAATGAAAATATGCATTTTGAGGCACAGTTCGCCATTGCTTTACAGCACAGAATGTGAAGACAGTTTCTGCAAACTTTTTTAGAGTCTATTTCACATTAAGCCCTTTTGTCCCTCCTGCTCTCCCAGTTGAGAGTGGCATGGCGGAAATACTGTTGTCAGCTCCCCGCGACAGGAAGCAACAGCGCGTACAGGAAATGTCTGAAATTTCAACATTGACATCAACAATATAGTTGTATACATACAGCTGTAGCCTCCACCAATGTGTTGCATTAAATCTCACTGTATTTTATCCTATTGAGGTCTAAAAGTGCCACAACAGAGCAGAGCTGTCTTTATGGGCTTTGCCAGGAGTTAACATCACTGTGAGCAATTCATTAGGGGAATTAGTGCATCACAGTGAAGCCTGTTTTTGCCCAGTGTTGATTTAAAAAGAACTGGACTTGCAAGTTGATTGTGATCTTAAGCTGAGAGGCATCAGCTACTGGGAGGCTCCTGAAACTGGCAACCAGTGTTAGTGTTGTGTCAAGTCAGTGTTACATGCTTTCCTTGGACACTAAAAGACCCGGGGCTTGTTCATGTGGTACGTTAATGGGCAGGGTGGAAACAGCAAACAAAGGTATAGAGTGACATGTCAGAAAAATAAATGCTGGCTTGAGGGGCTGAAACATCCAAGTGGTGTGCGTGTAGCTGCTGTAAGGTGACCATGTGAAGCTAACAAATTGGTCAGCTTCTGTGAGTAGAGGATGATTCTCATCAGAGGTGTTAATTAAAGTGGCTGTGAGGTACAGAAGTTGCTGGCAGTGTTGATATGAAGTTTTTAAACAGACAGATCTGCAGTCCTGATTGTTCAGACCGATTCTTTGTGGGGAATTTGGTGATTCAGTTTGCAGTGTGACCAGTGGATCACTGAGATGAGCTTTCCCATTGGTTGACAGTTGCTTTTCTTTCTGAATTCTGTTGCCTTTTTAAAAAGAGAGACAACAATGTTAAAGGGTGTGTATAAGGCAGGTAAATAGCCAAGCACAAACTTAGTATATATTTTTGCCTTCAGAAATGGTTGACAACATCTCATTGAAATTGGTTTGTTTCAAGTATACCTCAGCCTTTAGGGGTGTAAATCACTACTTTGGTCATGGTGCAATATGATATTGAGTCTTTGGATAACGATACGATATTTGCTGATATTACAAACTCTGCCACAATACAATTTCGATTCAGTTCCATTCTGGGGACTGCGATCAATGTGGCACAATATCACGTGCCCATTTAACTCGGTCGGTTTCAGAAGAAGTTGCCACTTCTTTCTTTTTTGGCCATGAAAGAAAAAAATCAACACATGAATAATGCAAATAATTGTAACCGGTAAAGAGCGGTAGAGTTTACTTTAAGTGGACTTCACTCACACACATTAAACACATGACGAAATACACAAAGGTATAAAATTTGATAGACAAAACAATTGTTTCTGTTTCTAGTTACCATTATTAGCTGAAGCCTATTTACATTGCATAATATGCCTAGCGGCTAGTGGACTTTTCCTCTACTCATAGCTTTACAAGGTACATGCACGATGTATACTTTTTCTTACTCACCATTGGTTTAAGTCACAGCATCTCCTGACAGAACAACATTGTTGAATTTCACATTGTGGAAGCAGATTAGCTGATATTGTGTAGCAAAAGCAAGAGCAACAAGTTAGCAGAGTGACAGGTCTGTTGTGTACTTTTATCTTGTAACGGTATTGTTTGCATATGGCATGTCTGTTGACCTGTCTTTTCTTCGAAAGCCAAACTATTTCCACACTGCTGATTCATTCCTGAGTGGGGAGTCAATATCCTGATCGCCTTTTTCTTGGCTTCTTGCCATTATTTGCCTGGCGCTGTTTGACGGTGTCACAGTTGTGCCATGGGAATTTCAAAATAAAGGCATATCTTACAGATAATAATATGGATTGTTGATCATTGAATCAATACAACAGTTAAACCCCAACTGTCCTTACGTTGAGGCTACCAGAGACCCTCACCAAGTATTTGCTACATTAAATGTACCTTCTTTGTTTTCACTTTAAATTCATATTTGTGGAATCAAAAAATATTATAGAGAAGTGAAGAGACCAATTAAGGATGAAAAGAAAAAGTCTTTGCAACAGCCAGAAAATTAAGTAACACAAAATTCTGGAGAAGACTTTCTTGACGCAGCAGCAGCAGCAGCAGCAGCAGCAGCGTGCCAACATTCCTATGAGACTGCTAAAGACTTTGATAACGATCATGAAGATAAAGAATGGGGACACTGCTGTTAGTTTGGGGGCAAAGAAACAACAAATCCAGAACCAGTGAAGATGCAAACTCTAACTGTCACACACTATTAAATCTTCCACAGCCCCAGTGCCCCTCTCAGTGTGTAATTCATCCAGTGTGTCAAATAAATCTCTGCTTATTTTGAGCAGTGTCCACCCTCGAAATCATTACACAGCACAGCTATCACAGAGCATATTAGTCAAACATGAGCGAGTGCTTAAGGCAGCATCTTGCGCTGCGGCACTAATTTTACTAAAGCTCAGGCCTTCTTAAGCAAACAACATTGTCATTTGGAAGCAGATAAAACCTGGATGGATTTAGAAAATTTTGCAATTGATTGCAGTTTCAGCAAGAAAAGAAAAAGATGAGGCTCAGGTGATGGCATTTAGTTTGAGTGCAGGAAATCATAGAAGTAGGATTTAAAACAACCCTTCATGGACAAAGTTGGACTGCATGTGTGCATCTAAAATGCTAGTTCATGCCTTTTTGTATCATTCCTTGTGTGTGTGCTGAAACTCCCTCAAGCTATACATGGGCACCAGTCACCACAAACACTTTCCTCCTTCCCATCCATCCATTTGCTCGCAGACACTCTGTCAGCTTCACTTAGCTGCCCTGTCAGCAATTACTCTTTATGTAAACACCAAACACACACGCACACACTCATGCACACACACACTTCATCTCTGTTACTCCTGTGCCTAATGACTTCTGACGTCACAATCACAAACCTATAACCCACTATCTCCCTGTTGTCACCGCCTGTGTACACAACTGGCACTGTGGAGCTGCTGCTGCTTCTATTCTTGCACCTTAACACGGAGATTGAACCTTTTTCTGCCTGGAGGGACACGGATGAGTGGCACACAATACAGGAAGGAGCAGTGAAATGGAAGCAAAATGAGGCGATAGCATTGTCCTGCCAGAGCTTTGGCCTTTCCCCAGGCGTCTTGGCCCTAGAAAATACCTGCTGCATTGTGAGGTTTTTATGGCGCCTCTGCCTTCAGAAATGAACTTTGTTCAGGGAGGTGGTGGGGTGATAATGATGTGTTGTCTGCGTCTACGTGTGTAGTGGTGAGGCCAGGAAAAGGTCAATGCACAGTGACTGATAGGACAGGTTTGTTCAGGGATGTACTTCCTTATTGCACTGTGAGGAGAGAACAGGATATGCTGTGAGTCATTTACAGAAAAGCAAACGTCTAAGAAAATAACATCAGTAGTTCATATTAGGGATGCCAGTTTCTGTTTATTTAGCTTTGGATAGCCAAACAACCATTAACCCTTAACTAACCGGTTAATTTTTTTAAAATTAAAAATAAATGCAAAATGATGAGAAATACAAGAAGCCTTTTCTTTTAGTCCAGCGCTCCATCAACTCAGTGAGCTTTAGCACCACATTTCAGAGCGCTATATCCATCTAGAGATAGGGCTGCACAAGTACTGGAAATTAATCATTATCCCGATTTTTTTTTTTTTCATGATCAGCTGCGGTATTGACATTTTAAAATGCACGCTCTGCTCATAGAAAACTTCGCTAAAACTTAGTCAAAAACAGCCAGCCTCCACTTTTGAAGAGCTGTCATGTCGCTATGAGTGCACCATACAGCGGCAGCCTGTGAAAATCTTAAATCATCCGTCATCAACCATCATCATGTTTTGTTTGTATTTTGGATTTAGGAGAGATCAAATCATATACAAAGAGCGAACGAGACTTGTGTCTGCACTGCAAAGCAAACAACGAGCTTGTTAAACCACATAAGAACTGTAGAACGATGAGTGCATGAAGGCCAACAGGAATAACATCCATTGAAATGGAATGACACTTGCTAATGTTGCATCACTGAATCCCTGTCCTGGTCCAGCAGCAGGACATCAGACATCCATGCAGAGACACTGCAGTGCATCACGGTACCATGACAGCCGTAAAATAGTGGTGATCGCCAAATGAGCAGCACAGCTAGCTAACAGTAGCTCGTACTAAACTTTGGTGGTGTGCAGTGCAGTAAACTGAAAAGATGCTAAATTAACTGATATGCGTAATTGCATAATTAGTCAAAAATATTCTTGGCAGTTAACTGATTAACATTTAAACACTGACACATGTAGCAGAAAAGTAGCCTTTTGGGGCGTTGGTAGCGTAGTGCATAGCGCCGGCGCCCCATGTACAGAGGCATTGTCTCACTGCAGCGGCCGTGGGTTCGAATCCGGCTCGCAGCCCTTTGCTGCATGTCAGTCCCCACTCTCTCTCTGTCCCCCCCTTTCACAAACTGTCCTGTCATTAAAGGCAAAAAAAAGCCCACAAAAATAATCTTAAAAAAAAATAAAATAAAGAAAAGTAGCCTTTTACACAATAAACTAACTAAAAGCCTTGGTGCATTCCTAGTTCTTAACCATCCAAACTGGAGGTTATTTTCGTTATTTTCTCTCTCAGAACTCAACATCAATGGACATGCCGTGGGGACAATTGCACTCTTTGAGCCAAGTCCGTTCACATGGGATGGTTTGAGGTGCAACAAAGAGAAAAAAAAATGGATATTTTGAGCAGGAAAAGAGAAACAGACATGATAAGAAAGAGAGGAGGAAGAGATAAGCAGAGAGAAGAGAAGATATAGGCGTTTGCCAGATGACCTGATTTCTGTGGCAAGGCGAGGTGACAGCCAGCATGAGGTCATCTGTCACTTTCTCACAGAGTACTAATTTTAGTATTATCGCCCTCATCTTTCTCCTCCTTCTGTTCCGCTGCGCGCCCCCCCCACCCCCTCCCCCACACCGTCACACCATTTAGCACCAGCCGCCGAATGCTTCCCTTTGTGTCAGCTGTGACTTGCTGGTGGTTACAAGGGTGACACGTTTGACAGTGTTGACTGTGTGTGTGTGTGTGTGTGTGTGTGTGTGTGTGTGTGTGTGTGTGAGAGAGAGAGACAACAAGAGAGAAAAAAGCCAGGATAGGGTGTGCATTGGACGTGAACTCATGACAGGGCAGAAGTAGCCATTGTGGCTCAGACTACATGCCTTTACATGCCTCACAGCTTGCGTCATCATCTTTTAAAAAAATAATACATTGTAGTGTTGCAGACATGAATCAGCAAGAAGCAGCTTACGAGCTGTGTGCCGCTCAATCACTTCACAGGCTCTGTGAATGACTTCTGCTATTGTGGTGTGTGTGTTTCTGTGCAACATGAGTGTCAATGAATGTGTGTAAATATTAAAATATTACTTTCTGTGTGTGTGTGTGTGTGTGTGTGTGTATGTGCCGCTGACTGTGAATGAATGATTTGTTTTTTAAATAAACTACAATCACTCCCTTTTGATGTTTTGTTCTGCCATGTGCTAACAGAATGTAGATTGCCTATAAACAGTGTGTACTTCAAGAATACAGACCTGGCATCCCAACAGTCCATGACCATTGCTGCTGCTGAAAATGTATTTTATGTATTTTTGCTGCTCTTTACTGGCTGTCTGTTCTCTACTGTGTTGCCAGAATGCCAAAGGCAAATTTCATTTCATATATAATGTAATGGAAAAGAAAGTTTTCTTATCTTATACTACCATGCTGATTTCCTACACAGTCTGCAGCTTGCAAATACTAATCGATTTTGATCATTTTAATCATTCATCATGCAAGAATACCCAGTATTTCCAGACCAAGCTTCTTGAATGTGAGGATCACAATAAGATGAGTATTTGTAAATTGGTTAGTTATGCTATGTTACGTTGGATTTCTCACATGCATCCATGGAAAACGGCAAACATATTGATGTAATAATTGATTGAGAACCACATTTAACAGCAAAAACTGCTAAAACCTTACTGTTTAAAACTGAAAGTGAAACTCATCTATGCTCCCTTCAAAGCCAGACTCCAATACTAAGGTTTAATTTGCAAAAATTCTTGTGTTTGGGGAGAACTGAGTGTATGGCTGGATTGTTGAGACTTGGATTATGCTGTATGAGTTGTGTGAGAGTTTGAAAATGGGTGTTTTGATGTAGTTTGCTGTTGTCAAAAGTAGTCTCCAATCAATCAATAAATCAATATGTTCTCTGTTTTCCGTGGAGGCATGCGAGAGAAACTTTTTCTTCAAGAGTTCAAGGTAGCACGGCATGAATAATTGATTTACAAATGGTCATTTTGTGGGTGAAGTATTCCTCAAAGTGTTTAAATGATTCATTGAATAATTTAAACAATAAATTATAGAAATATAGATAATGAAAATGATCTTCTGTTGCAGAGGCCCATAGTTACCCTGGACTATCTTTCTTGATTTTAGTTTAGATTCAAATTTGTTGCCTGACTTTGTAGGTGACACATTTCGTCATCCTATTTCTACAAAAGTAATTTCTGCTTCCAATTGCCACTCTCGGTCTTCTGCCTCCGAGCGCTTAATTTGACACGTCACTAATTCCACACTTCTGCTTTATCTAAAATTTCAAATTCAGCGTGTCTGATGAGGGAGACATTTCATGTTAATGTAATCTCATTTGTGTATGGCCCAAAGCAAAATGATGCGAAAAATAATAGTCCAGGTCCAAGCTGCCTAATTGCATTAAGGACTGACCAGCTAGATATCACAGTTCTATATCACACAATAGATCCACCATTAATGCCAGCCACTTATCCAGGCACTGTGGTGTTTGGCAGCTGGCTGTTATGAAGATGAACTGGAGTGCGTCCGTCTCCTGACATGTAATCAGTCACTGCTTCCTTTACACCAATTTTCTTCTTCCTGCTCTTCCATTATTGGTTGTTATTTTCTGCGACGGGAAGTTGTAGCCCGATATGGACAGCCTCAACTGTGTGTCCCAGCAGCTACGGTTAACATCCAAACAAGCTGACACAGGGAAGACACGTGTGCACGCAATGAGACACGCACGCACACACACACACACACACACACACACACACACACACACACACACACAGGGTTCAAATTGCCCAGCTCATCCATCATCTGTTCTGAACTGACATGTCTCAAATATGCCCATGTTGGCAGACCTTAATGCAGTCTGTTGGGTACTAAAAGTTTCTAAGTCGCCAGTTTTTTTTTTTTTTGCTTCCCATCTGCCCTCATCTGCTTCCTTTCAGATCCAGTGATCTGCATACAAATAGAATTAAAGTCCACTCACAGAGATGTAAGTGGATAGTGCTGTATCTGTTAATATACTCAATCAGTTCAGCTCAGGTATATTAAATATGATTAAATATTAACTCGACTTTAAATATTTAACTGTTACAAGTCCATATCGTTTCATTTTACTTTATTTATATAGTCTTAATGTAATCAGGCAGTCTCACTGAGTTTAAAGGGATAGTGCACCCAAAAATGAAAATTCAGCCATTATCTACTCACCCATATGCCGACGGAGGCCCTGGTGACGTTTTTAGAGTCCTCACATCCCTTGCGGAGATCAGCGGGTGGAGCGGCTAGGATACCTAATGGTAGACGGCGCCCCAGACTAACGTCCAAGAACACAAAATTGAATCCACAGAGTATCTCCATACTGCTCATCCATAGTGATCCAAGTGTCCTGAAGCCGCGACATAAAAAGTTGTTTCGAAAAACGTCATATGAACTCTGTTTTTAGCCTCACTGTAGCCTGTAGCTCTGACTG
>NC_065510.1:33166013-33176020 GCF_006386435.1 Epinephelus moara | reverse complement strand
GAGGACTCTAAAACTTCACCAGGGCCTCCATCGGCATATGGGTGAGTAGATAATGGCTGAATTTTCATTTTTGGGTGCACTATCCCTTTAAGATCTCTTTTCCAAGAAAGACCTGAGAACAAGAAAGATTCACAAAAATACAATCAGATGATAAAGCTTTAAAGGGACAGTTCACTCCAAAATCCAATATAGATATTTTTCCTCTTATTTGTAGAGTTATTAATCAATCTAGATTGTTTTGGCGTGAGTTGCAGAGTGATGGCGATATCGACAGTAGAGGTGTCTGCCTTCTCTCCAGTATAATGGAACTAGATAGCACTTGACTCGTGGTGCTCGAAGCGCCAAAAAATACATTTGAAAAACGCAACAGCAATGTCTCTTTCCAGAAATGATGACTCAAGATAATCCACAGACCTTGTTGTGAGTTGTGTCATAGGAACTATTTTGTTTCTGCCTAACTATACCCAGCAACAGTATCCTGGTGCAGAAGGAAGTGTGCATCTACTGCTAGCTCACTACTGCTAACTAGCTAATGTTACAGCTCAGCTGAGGAGGTCAACATTAATGTTTACATCTCGGGGTGGCTTCTCGTCCATGCACTTTGAGCAACACAAGCAGAGTGTCATTTAGTTGCATTATATCGGAGATAAGGCATCTCTATTGCTGATATCTCCAACACTTTGCAGCTCACACCAAAACAATCTATATTTATAAATAGCACTAAAGATAGGAGGGAAATATGTATTTCAATGTTGGGGTGAACTTCGCCTTTAAAAATGTCTTCTAGTTTGGGAGCAATTTGCAGCTGATTCCATTTAAAAGGTGCATAATACCTGAAGCCACTTCTGCCAACATTGGTACACACATAGAGGATATCTAAGGTTAAGTTCATATTTTGTGTTCAGGTGTGAATAAGCAGTAATTTGCACATGTCATTTAAAGATGAGTTCAATGTTAACAACAAACATTAGCACAGGGCTGTTTGCATTCGAAGGCACCACAGTCATGTGAGTTCGTCATTTGCATTGCTAGACCTGCTTTCCTTATTCCACCTTTTGTTTGCAACATTGACAAAGGATGTGGTTGATTTCAGCAGTGCGCTGTGAGGCGGCCTCTGCTCCCATTGCCTCTGCGGCCTAATGCTATTTCTCAAAACCACAGAGTAACTGTTAGAGCTCTTGCTGCCTTGGCATTTGTTGCATGCTCGTGTGACAGTGAAGAATGAAGTCAACGCGTCGTGTGAGATGCAGCAGATAAACCTGCTGTCAGAGCGGGATGAAAAAGGGAGAAAAAAATACGATTTTTGAAGAAAAAGAGAGAGGAAATAAGAAAGAGAAAGGCACAGTTATGTAAGTGGCAATAATGCTGTGGTGGTATCTTGGAGAATTTCCAGCTCTGTGGTGTGCACCTCCCCACACATTCACACACACCCACCCACACAGGCCCACTCAGTGGAAGGCTGTGGAGAGTAATGTCCCGTCTGACTGCAGGCTGTAAGAACCACAATAAGCAGTTTCTCTGGCCAGTTGACCGCAGCTGAGGGAGCTGCAGGAACAGAGGAAACACTGTCTGAATGAGCGGATCATGAGCTGAAACAGGCTAATGTATTTAAGCTGTGATGGCATGTTTTCAATTTCTCTTCACCTCCTCTTTTCCGGGCTCTCTCACTTTGTTACCCAGTTTAATCACAGGGGACATTAAAGTTTTATCTTTTCTCTCATTAGTCATTGAAGCTATTATTTTGTCGTTTTCCACAGTTTTCATTTTTTTCTCCCCCGCTGTGATATACTCTACTTTATGTCTTTTCTTTTTACTCCTCCCACACAGTGCACGATGTTCTCCTTTCGTCCCAGCTGACCTTTTCTTTCACAGGTCAAGGAGTCGTGCTCATCCTCTTAGTTATTCTTAACTAACTTGCGCTCATGCCGCCTTTTATTCCCTGCTCACCTTGTCTGTTCCAGGTCACGAGTCCCGTTTCTCTGCTGCTTTAATCTTTCCATCTCCTCATGCTTCTGCAGTTCAAAGCGGCTCTTAATAAACTAGGAGTAGTTTTTGTTGAGACATTTTGTCAGTCTGGCACAACTTAACATAACCTGCTCTGCGTTTGTCTGCCTATTGAAGTGCAAACTTAAATGACTCGGTTGACTTACAATCCAGGAAGCTTGTCTGGTGTCACCACCTGTTGACGTTTCTCTGCCTTTGAGACCTTTGAGGCCTGAAATGAGAATGTACTTACTGTGATCATATCACATTACTGACATGTACACTGTGGATGACTGCAAAAATATTACTCAAGGCTGAACAAGTTTTGATCATTATCCTATTAAAATATGCAGCATGTTACCTGCAGCTGTGGTTATATTTTTGTTATAGCCCCTTACATATCATGGCCACATCATGACATGGGGGCGCTTTTTGTGACAAAGTGGGTTATTGCAATGACCACTCACCACAGTCGTTAAAAGTTCTGTTATCTATTTTTTAAAGTTTGTCTGTAGTCAATTTAACCTACAGATCGGTGAGTTAAGCTGTACTTATGCTTCTGTTAAGATTCATGTCTCTGCTAGAGTGCCCGCTGGTCACATGGCAACGTCATAGTGACAACAATACTCTAGAGATTTACTGCACTTGGCCAAGAAAGTCCAGCACATAACTGCCCTGTATCAATGTGACAACATTTCTACAAACAAACAAGATATATTGTGGTAATTAATAAAATTTAAAATTGCAGGTCAGCTGTACAGAGCCAGGCTAGCTGTTTCCCCCTATTTTCAGTCTTCATGCCAAGCTAAGTCAACCAGCTAGTGGCGCTAGCCTCATACTTACAGTACAAACATGAGTGGTATCAATCTTCTCATTTAACTCTATAAGACACTGAGTAAGTGTATATATTCTAGTACGTCAAACTATTCCTCTAGTTAGAAGTAGTTTTGCAATGGTTACCCGCATTTTGGTAATATCTACCTCACAGATTCACCGTTAACTGGACCTGTTAAGATAGGGATGTCCAAACTTTTTTGAGTAAGACATGGGGCCAGATTAGATAATGAGAAAAATACCTTGGGACCAGCTTCTTCTCGCATTAAATGAGTTAAAAATCACATACAAATGAGACAAATGCAACTGCTGAATCTTTCAGTATTTCAGAGGTTTTAACGTTTCACCACTCCTGAAAGCAGCGGCCCCGCTTTCGACTTTACGCTTCTTTCCTATGGCCATGTCCTCTACCATCAGTAAATGTCTGATGTGTGCAACCATTTGACTGTTTATGAAAACATATTAGTTCCACCTATATAGTTTGTACTTGGTGCATGTATACAAACTGTACAGTAATCCTGCAAAAAGGAAAGGTGAAGGGAAAAAACACAAAGTGATTTTGCTCGATTAACCAATATTGTGTGGTGGGACACATATAGTATATTTTATAATGTTAAAATAAAAATGTTAAAAATCCGTCTGTGGACCACAGTTTGCCCCCAGGCCGAGCTTTGGTCATGCCTGTGTTAAGCGAACCATAAATGAAGCAATTAATTAATCTGACAAAAAATTTCCAATTTTGTGCTTAGTTTTTAAGTCTAGACATTTGACCTGAAGTCTCAAAATGTGATGAGTATTTTTAAGGTCAAAGTCATTTAAGAGTTCTTGCTTCAGGCCTGTTAAATTGGCTTCATTAAGTATCTCATCAGAAACATCCTGCCAATGATTTAGTGTGACCATTAATCACAAAGTGTCAAGCACTGTTGGAAAATATGAGTTAAGTTACATAGTTTATTTCAAAGAGGACCTATTGTGCTCATTTTTAGGTTATTAAAAATTACCAACAAAAGCTTGTAAAGACAATAGGACATGTTCTAGCAGAAATATGATCCGAAATCAGGGAGAAATGAACAACACTGGCAACCAGGATCACAGGTTTCAACACACCTAAGGGAATCCCTAGGTTTTTGCTCACAGGGATTGCTTTTACCTCATGATATGAAACTTAGACCACATTTAATATCAACATCAAACATCGTAACATTATATATATGACAGAAAATAAGAAAAAGCATAACAGGTCCTGTGTAATGAACTTGTTAAATCAGGTGTATTTTTCTCAGCAGCAAGCTGTCGCATAATATGCCAACTTTTGTTGCCTTCTTTTTTTTTTTCTTTTTTTATACTTTATTAATCCCCCTGAGGGGAAATTCAATAAAAAAATCTGTTGAGAACAACCCATAAAGACACACTGACACATGCAGACACATAATTACTGTGTGTATCTGTGTGTTCTGCTGCCTGAGAGTAATGTGAGGTGTCACCTGAACGCCTGGATCCTGTTGTTTCACATTAAAGGTAGACGTCAAGCCATTATGTCCACATGATGAATAAATGTCTTTGTTTTGCATTTTAATTTCAGTCTTTTTTTGGCCCATATCAGTTATCGAGCACACTATGACCTGCACAAACAACAGGTGTATATCAAATCCAACAATGCTGAGTCACTGTTTGTGTTTGAGTTTCAGTTTTTGGAGGAGGTTGCAGAGAGCAAACCTTTAAAGATAAGTGTCTTTCCAACAAATAGCAAGAAATACACTTGACAAATGAGGCCAATGGCATGCTAAATGAAAGTTGTGTGAACACGTGACTGCTTATAATTGGAACTATACACTTTCTTGGTTATCCAGTTACACCTGCAGTGAAACCGGGAAATAAGTCTGCACAACATGAAGATTAGATTTAGTCTCACTAACTCTCTTAACAGAGCATTTCTGTTACTCTTACATTAGAGTTGAAATATTGTGCGGAGAAATTATTGGTGAGAATGAAGCCTATAATTAGAACAGTCATCATTTCATACTCTCTACCTGGGATAATGTGCTGTTCATTAATATTTAATAAAATGAACCTGTTCCTCATTTTGTGAAGGATCCTCTTTACCCTCACATGGATCTGAGCCTCAGCCAGCTTTTTTTTGTGCCTCTTTTTCAAAGAAACCCTGAAGCTTTCGCTCTTTTTATTGTTCATCAGTAGCCTAATGCACATCTACTGCAGCGCTCACACACTGATAAAGGTTGTGACATAAATCTGAGTGTCTGCCACCACACCCAGTAATCTCCTATGATTATTTATAGCCTCTGCAATGCTAGACCCCCTGGGAGGATGGAGAGGTTTAAACCATTGTGTAACAGTGTGTGCGCTTATTTTTGTCGCAAAGTGAGCGCACGCATCTGCATCTTTCTGTGTTTTTCTTCCTGTTTATGTGAGTCTTCTTCAATGCTGGCTTGGTTTCAAAATCTTAGGAGTGCACATGTACAGTACTGAGCACCAAGAAAGTAAAATTCATACTCTTCTCATGACTGACACTGTGCTGTTGTCTGGCTCGCTGTTCTCATGGGTGGGAATGCCTCGTCTCTCAGGGCAGTGGGGGTTAGACATCCTGGGCAAATTAACTGTGTGCATACAGCCAGAAACGAGACACACCCCTGTACACTCCTGAGGAATCCTCACATACAGTGCACTCCGGAGAGAGATGGTTATGTGCTGAGGAAACCTGTGTAGCAGCAGGATGAATAGAGAGTCAAGGAGATGAAGAGAGTAGACAGTTGGCTGTAATGTTACAGATTCACGTGAGGAGTTTTCACCATGTAACAAAGCTCCTTTTATATCTAATTCCTATTTTAAACACTGGTACTTTTTGCCATTATCACGTCTAAACCCAATGGCTATGCTTTCACACCTGTGAGTTATTCTGCAAGCTGGCCTCAGCTGACAGAAATGAAGTGTTTGCAGGCATTCTGGGGGCGTTGGAAGTAATGAAATCCCAGAATACTGCCAATAAAAAACTATTTTTCTCTGAAGCGGTGTCACAGTGTTTTCTATTTATTAGCCCGTTCTGTCGTCGCATGTGATTTATGTCCCGCAGCAATACCAGGAAGAGCAGGGACATTATCGGAGATCAATGTATTCGGCTCCATCTGCAGCTATAACTCAGCTGGAAAAGATCTACTGTGTACGAAGCATGGGCAGTGCTGACTGTGAAGATAAAGAGACGATGCAAGTGAGGGCAGACACAGTCCTAACTTCGCACCTCAGGGTTCCTCTGTGCCACTCAAATTTGTGTCATTAAATCAATAGTTAGATTCGTTTCCATTAGGGTGCAGCAACAGGCACTGAGTAATATACATGTATTTTGTAGAGGCACATCATCCATCATTCAGGTATATTAAAATCAAGAATGGCGGCAGTTATTGTGCGCATGCTGTTTTGGAGGCCCAGACACATAGTTAGGGGGCCTCTTGGCTTGAACCGCAGTTCTTGATAGTCTTGCTGTGCTCTTCCCATTAAGGTAATTCTTTTTACACATTAGTTGTGGGAATTTATTGTGAAAAACTGCCTTGTAAATCATTTTCTTGTAATCTTTTTTTCAGCCATTAACTCCCATGACATAAAGACCCTCTTTACTGACACAAAAGCATACTTGTAGACACATAGTTGCATACAACTAATGCCAGCCTTACAACAAAAGAGTGATTTCACTGTCGCAGATGAATTTCCAATGTCAGAATAAAATCATGAGTTTGACCGTGGTGCAGGTTCCCATGATCTTTATCGTTTGGTGTAAGGTGGTCTTAGGACACATTCACACTGGCGCTATTTGGTCTGCTTTAAACCAATCCTGGTCCGCTTCCAGGGATAGTTCGGTTCTTTTGGAGAGGTGTGAATGCTCATTGGAACTCTGGTGCAGACCAAACAAGCAAACCCTGGTCCGCTTGAAAACTGGGGCTCTCGGTTCACTTGCAAGTGAACCCTGGTGCGTTTCACTTACAGTGGGAAATGCAAACAGACTATCCAGCGAACCAAAGAGAGGAAGTGAACCGCCCCCAAACGAGCAGCTGTTGTAACTGCATGACGTTGTCCAGGCGGTTTGGTCCGCTTTGAAAGGTGCAGTGTGAAAGTGAACCGAACCAAATGAAGGTGTGAAATTTTTCAGCATTCCCCGCCCAATCGAATCGAGTCCCCCCAGACTCTCCTGGTGTGAATGCGCCCTCAAACTCAGTCCAAGCTTTGTTAAATGAGTCTTTCTGTCGCCTTGAATCAAACATGTTTAATGTTGTCATAAGTTTTTGGTTTTGGCTCATGCAAAAAGGGAAGAATAGTTGCACTCTCTCTAGCACCAAACAAGAAGCCACAAACCTGGTAGACAAAAAACATGGAAGGACACAGGGAGGCGCAAGAACTTGAACAAGTCTTGGTTGTGTTAGACTGTAGAAAACAGAATAGAGAAACTGGGGGGGGGTTGTGGAATGTTGTGAGTGTGGTGTATAATTTGTCACGTGATCCACCAACCGGCACTTATTTTAGCGAGGTATCTTGTTTTTGAAACGGTCTGCCTCTCATTCCCACGGTCTCCTCTCACTAAAATAGCATGGCTAATCAATGGAGGCTGGTAGTGAGTCAAAGCGACAAAATCCAAAATGTAAACTGTACGCAAATACAGATTATATTCATAGATTATATTGATGCCAAATTGCCAAGAACACTTATGTCATATGATGCCTTTATCGTGTGTGTAGAGTTATGGGTTTTTGCGGATGTGATATTGTTAAAATTTCATATTTCTTAAAGGGAGTTTGGTGTAATATATTCCACCAGGAGCAGGATGGGAGATATTCTCAAATAGAATCTAGTTGAAGTGTTCTGAAAAGTATCCCTGTCAGATCCCCAGCCTTTTCAAAATCTTATAGTCTGTTCCTAAAAATTCACATTGTCTTTAGATGTGAGAGGGTGTCAGACTTCAGTTTTTTAAAAGTCTTTTCAGAGTCTTCTAGTGTATTGCAGGCATAATCCATACAATACGGTGACGTCTACTGTTTAGAGATTTGGTGTGATGTGTTCTGTTCCATTGTTATATTCAGAGCAGAGAAAGGCTGTAGCTCTGACACTACTATTGCATTTTCTTTGGCAAATCCTTGTAGATACCGCTCCCCTGCACTACAGATAAATTAGCACATCCAGCCTTTCTCTTGTGGCTTTTTTTAACGAGTGGTCCCCCTTAATTTGAGCCTCTCTCTGTCGAATGTAATTTGGGAGCTGCAAGAGTTGATGTGGTGCTTTTAGACTGTCTGCCCTAGAGTTCTTATTGTCTGACCTCACAATTGCAGGTTGTGCGTCCAATCTCAGCCCCAAGACACTGTCTAGAGGATGAAGTGTTTTCTAACTGTGTTGTGCTTTTGAGATGAGCCTTTTGTTGTCTACTGAGGACGCAAAGACCTGCAGAAAGCATCGAATTCATTCCTTTGTCTATACCCTCATTATCTCACTCTCACTCTTCTCTCTCCTTTGTCCTCCCTTGTATTAAACCTCGCCATTTATCCAAAAGTAGGCTGGTGTTTGCCTGTTCTTACAGCACATAGCCTTGAGCCCCTGATTAACTTAGTGATACTTGAAAACTGGCTGCCACTGAGAAAATGTTCCTAAGCCGATACAAGCTGACTAATTAGATGAGCCGATAAATGAGAAATCCCTTGCTGACGTTCTGTTGCTAATATCTCTCCCACCCCAGCACTTTATCAATAGTAACTCTATGCCAAAAGTGAAAATGGTTCCTCAGAGGAGTGTGATTCTAAATTAAAACAGGCTGCTAAAGCACAAGAAAAGCCTGTTCCAGCATTATTACCCTGCACTTTAATATGTTAACTCTTCTAGGGTTTTAGAAAAGGGAATACATTGTCACAATAATACAAATAATCCATTACATATCTATATATGCCCAGTGTTTATTGTATAATGATGAAGATTTAAATGCTTCTGCAGGAATATAATACAATGATCAGAAGTAGACCGCACATACTTAGATCCTCTAACCCAATAAACACAATACACACAACACAATAAAATGAAATCACAGTCAATACCCCCTGAAAATGACTCGGTTCAAAATCGAACACTATTAAAAATAGTCTCCTTGCCCTCCACTACAGCAGTGAAATGTTAGCTGCAGGGGGCTTTCTCACCAGTCAATGTGCTATTGATGTCTCTGTTTGGCCTTTATTTTAGAATCCTTGAACGGTTTAGAAAATTAATTTTGTAGTGCTTCTTTCAGTGCAGCCTTATCTCTGTCTTTCTCTGCTCCACTGATGTGCCCTCATGACACAGAGATGTCCCTCTGTGTCACTGTGTTAAGGTGTCACCCATTATGGAAGGTTTTAAATGTCAGTGCATGGTAGTGAATTATTGAAGGGGATAAAAATTGATCCCTTTATCACCCGGACAAAGGAAATCTTCACATTTGTAATAGCTGGTTGGAATGAAAATATAGTGACACTCTGACTTCACACATGTGCTTTGTGTTGCTGGGTTTTTTGTCCATAGAAAAGGTCAAGTTGTCAATTCTATGATTTGACAAAGGCTTCTTTAAGGACCTGGTTTAAGAGGTGTTTGAAAGCCACTTAGCCATGAGTGTGCAAAGCAAATAGTTAGAAACGCAGTGCTCTCTCTAACTAGGGATGCATCAATCTGACTTTTTCAGTCCCAGTACCGATACCTGGCCTCTGGGTATGGGCTGATACAGAGTACTGATTCCTTACCAGTGTTTAATTAATAAGCTGCATGCCTCCCTGGTTGGAAGTGACTGAGGTCATTCTTTTATGTGTAAGGCATTATTATGCTTAACGTAAACATTACTTTGCAGACTTCAACAAAAATGTAACAAATAAATACATGCATATTATTTTTACTAAATCTTACTATATAATGACGAAAACTCTTTCTGTCGGTGGGTGTGTCTGCGTGTCTGTTCCACGTTTTTCTCCTCACTGACTTGGTCAGGTGAAATTTGGCACAGTGGTAGAGGGTCATGGGAGGATGCGAATGAAGCAATATTACATCAATTGGCCGAAGGGGGGCGCTGTAGCAACCGATTGAAATGGCAAACTTTGAATGGGCATATCTCATGCCCCGTATGTCGTAGAGACATGAAACTTTGCACAGAGATGCCTCTCCTCATGAGGAACAAATTTGCCTCA
>NC_065510.1:33121814-33166001 GCF_006386435.1 Epinephelus moara | reverse complement strand
CACATAAAGGTGTATAACATCTGAAAGGTTTCACCGATCACCACGCAACTTTGTAGGCATATGACCACACATAATCTGAGAGGACCCCTCCATTATTGACCCGATCAAACAAAATGGGGGCGCTAGAGAACTAATTTCTTATCTAGGCCGAACTGCCATATTGATTTTTACTAAACTTGGTAGATATGTAGAACAGGACGCCTCAAGGTGAGTGGAGAAATTTAACTCTAATTGGCAACTGGGTGGCGCTATAACAACAGAAAAATGCTTAAAAATGGCTAAAATGTGACCGATCGCTGTGGCTCCCCCTGTGGCCGAATGTTGTTGTTTTTTTCTAATTTTTGGTATGACTGTGTGTCATTCTGTCAGTCAGTCATTCTGTCTATCCCACGTTTTTCAAAAACTGTCTGAATACATTGCTGTTCTTAATGGGTTCAGTTGACTATTTAATCTGCAATTTCCTATGACCTGTATCCCAAACACACACCATGTGAAACTGTACGTGGGTAACTGTGCACTCAATGGGTATGGTATAGTTGTTATTTATTAATAAAATAATAAATTGTGCTTCAATCTTTAGAATTGACAGGAACTACAATACAAACCTTGTAAATGCTGCAACAAATTGATTAAAACTTCAATAGGAATTAAAATTTTAGTATAAAGAGTAAAGCTGCGTGAAATAAGAACAAAATATAAACACTAAATCACAATTAAATCAAACTTTCAACACTAATCTGCAGACAAACTTGATAAACTTGTTCAAAATAAACAGTAATCTTTTTTTTTTGGTAAATGTTAGGTGCAAATATGCATTTAAATGCCAATGTAACATAATGTAGCAGCTGGAACTGTAAACATAGAATTGAATAGATCAGCTCCACTGTCACTGATACCCAATCCAGCTGTTTGAGTCACCACGGGCCTGATATTCAATATCAATATCAGGTCGGTACATCTATATCTCTAACATAATGTTGTGTCGTGAACAGTCCAAAAATTTATTTCCATAAAGTAAACTGAAGTAGAAATCTATTTGTTGAAGTGATATTAAATCAATACAAAGGCTGCATCACAGTAAAGTGAGGCTATTTTCTGAACAGACTGTTTTAGCTGTTCTGTTAATTGCTTTTACCCACATAGTCATTATATCCACATTACTGTTGATTATGATGATTATGATTATGGTGACTGATGACTTATCACAAATCTCATTGTGTAAATATTTGTGAAAGCACCACAAGTCCACTCTACAATATTGTCACAATATCTATATTCTCCATATTGTCCAGCTCTACTTAGTCCTTTCACACTCTCAAGAGTATATATTTTTTTCTCTCCAACTATAGCAGAAAAGGCTTTTGGTCAATTAACGCATTATTTTATTGCATATGATGATGTCACTTCTTGCCTCCCTGGGGTGTGTTTTCCTTGTCCTGCCGAGAGTTAATGAGCTGTGCTTTGGATTAGCCCTGTCTTTTTGAAATCCCATTAAGACTCTACCCTATCAGTTACTTCAGATCTCAGCTACGGTAAGCTTGCTTACAAGTTTGCTGATTATAGACTGAATACAGTAAGCGCTTCATAGCATTCTATCAGCAAATATTTTTATGAGTACCAACAACCTGCTCGTTCCAGTGTAATTAAGAACTAAATGTTGCTGCAACAAAGCACAGTTTCCAATTTATTCAAAACATTGTACACCCATCTGTTTCTTCATCATTTTAATTGGCTACAAGTGCTGCACGTATGTCAACAGCAGCTTCCCCAGAGAATCACAATGGAACTCTGAACACTTAGACTTAAATTGTAAAACATAGAATTGGATGATATGGTCAAAATGCAAGCATTTAAGTATAATGAATCTGCAAGTTAACAATGGGTTATAAAAGACTTTTCTTCCTAAAGAAGCTTCATATTTGCCAAGTAAATACCATGTGTGTACCTTGTGATGAGGAAGTTACGTCAAACTTTATATCCATACAGCCGGACTGCATTTGTCAGAATGGCCCCTGCCAGCTTTGTTAGCTGCTATACAAATTAGACAATACAGGATATTGCAGAATGACATCATCCACATCTTACAATGGGTGGCCGTCAAGAATGAGTAGTGCAGTAGCCTCAACTCGGTTCCAAGATCTCCTTTCACAGATCAATAGTGTTACTGTATTTAAAATGCTTTCCAATATTCCCACTCTATCCAAGTCAAGTATCAAAAGCTCAGTAGCTTTGGACTGAACAGAAAGATCGGTATGCTTGGCAAATGTAAGACCCTGTGTGTATGCTGTGGAAAGCTACCCAAATAAAAGACAGCTGTGTCTCCCCTTGTGCTAGCCTGAAGCATGAAACAGGAAGCAGGGCCCAGCCTTCTGAGCCTGCTGGGAGCAAGGCTACAGGGTTCGTATGAGATCCTTCTCTGGAGAAACACTGCAGCAGCTTGTGTTTAAAAAGGCATTCTTTCATCTGTTTCGGGGCTTTTGGTTAGGTGGAGAAATACGAGTCATTTGAACTTTCTGAACATAGATAAAGGTAATACGGCTCCGTGTGATGCTGTTCTCACTTTGATGAAAATAAGTTTAAAAGTGAAGGATTTGCTTTTCCATGCTGGCGCTGACTGACTGGTCTTGTTGCATAAATCATAAAGGATTAGTGTGTGTGCGTGCATGTGTGGGTTTGTGTATTTGTGTGTGAGGTCATAGATAGGTCTAACCGTATCGTGCCCAGGATCAAGATGAGGCCATCCTGTTCAAGAGGGAGTTAGGAATTCAGCAGTTTTCTTGACATACAGGAAGTCAAGTGCTGAACGAATGAAGGAAGATAGGTCAGGAGTTATTATCTTGATCTATTAGGCACTTCATTTCTGAAGATCAAACAACAACAATGAAAGAGTAATGTTATGTAAGTTTTTTTTTCTAGAAAAGGCAACAGTGGAAAAATGACCAGATATTGTAGACTAACATAATATATTCATCGCTGTTAGTAAAGTGGTTGCTTCAGTGAATAAGACCCTGATGGTTGTGTGGATGGTACAATGCTGTTCCAACAGATCATAACTCCTAAGCCACAGTAGTATGAAATGTCCCACTGGACCGAAAGGTCATTTGTCCAACAGACTGGTATCTCAAAAACAAACACCCATTGCTCTAAAGGACTGTTTCTCCAAAAATAACAGAGGCACATGCCAAATTATTTTGCAGGATGTTATCATTGGATCATTCTTCTTTGGCAAGACATGTCCTGGCCTACTTGGCCTCTCATTGGCTTATCCTGATATTCTTACCCTGACCTTATCCAGTCTTGTTCCTCATGCCTAAATCTAACCAATCCAACCAACAAAGGCAATGAGTATTAGCCAGTCGAAGCAAAGTAAAGCGGGTCATGCTAAGCCACGCCAAATCAGAAGGCCCAATGCACCATTATGTACTGTTGGAACACCAGCCATTTGGAGGAATGGCTGTTTGTTTTCAGGATAATGGGCTGTTGTACAAAAGGGCTGTTGGTTCAAACGGACGAACTATTGCGGCTTCTGAATTAAGGGCTCACAGAAAAATAGGCAGTCCCCACTTTGGTTATTTGACGCAGTATGAAATGGCAAATAGTACTACATTGTAAGGTATATTGATTTGCCAACTAGCCCAACTAATGGTACGCTGTTACATCAGTGCTTTTCGTGTACAATTGATATGGACAACCCTTTTGCATGTATTGCTTCCATCTATCAGACTGTTGGAAGTGTCCTGGAATGGTATCTTTTGGACATACAAGCTCAATGCAACACTGTCAGATAGCCTAGAAGATCTTGTCCTGTTTTTCAACTCTGCCATATTTGGGATCCAAACCACTTCTAATCATACTTCTGGTCAGTACTGTCTCGCACACTTGCATTGCATGCTCCTCTCAGCAGTTTACAATAAAGTTGCAGATACATACTGGAACACAAAGATAATAGCTTCAGGACTGAATGGCAAATACGCAGTAAATTTGGTCCAGCAAACAAAATGCCAGGTTTACAGTCACAGTCCTTCAGGGCTTACCGATATTTCTGCTGGCAAAGCTGACCTGCTTCGTTACTGTCTCTCACTGTCATAGCCAGGCAGGACCATCTCCCTCCAACATGACAGCTAGTCATGGCAGGTGAGGTTTTGTGACAGCTTGGGAATGCTATGCCATTACGCAGCCATCCTTGAAAGTTTGGATATGCTGTAAAAGGATTTTGCCTTTTTAGTCTCAGTGAATTATTAATTAATATCAGTGGCGTTCCGGCCAACATTTCAGTCCCTTTTGGAGCCCAGGACTGTTTTCATTCTCTTCTATTTTTGCCTTGCATGACTGAGTTGTGGCATCACACACTGTCCTCAGGGATGTTCACTGTACACAATGTCCACAGCCACAGAAGCTGAAGTGTTTGAGAAGACACAGTGTGAGAGCTGGCACAAAGCCAGGTCAGGTTAATCGACCGATGTGCTGGACTCAAAGTGTTGAGTTGTTGAAGAGGAGTGCAGCAGCCTTGTCCAACCAAATCTTCCACACTGGATAACTACAGATTTGTCACTGGTTTTCAGAGCTGCCCTAATGGGAGGACAAATGTTCACACCCAGTGGACTTGTGTCCTTTTCAAGAACCTGTTCACACTACAGAATAGATCTGTGCTGACTGCTAAGTGAGAGTTTCCTACTTTGCACCCCACAGTCCTGCTGGTTTGGATGGTCCATAAGGGTTTATACTCTACTGTTAATTCATCCAGAGTGACTTTGACCGCTGCCTGTTAGATGGAAATGTATGCATGAATTTGTTTTAAATGTCATGACCATGACATTTATTGACTGCTGACACTTTGACCATTGTGTATTGATCGTGAATACTGTCAGTGTATACTCAGTGAGTTGAATATTTTAAATTGATTTGTCATTCTTGTATCCATGAATGCTCAGACTTGTCCACCCTCTTTTTTCTCTGTTTAGATGTAATTATAACACTTGACTAAGCATCACACACAAACAGAGCGGGAACTCAAGAAAGATCCTTGATGGTAGTCCACCTGGACCACCCGACAGGGTTGTTTTGAGGACACGTGATCTATTTGCCACTAATGCCAATGAAGGAAAGCCATAGAGGCTGCAACCCTGAACATTCATGCTTTCCCTGCAGAAAGATGTTCCTGTGGGTGTGCAGCCTAATTCTAGTCCAATGTAGTGTGCAGCAGTTTGAGTCCTCCGGCTCATTTGTTCACTCTTCGTTTTAGAGACTACTGGAGTTATGTGCATCCCAAACTTCTGCCATAGTTAACTTCATTTTAAAGTTGTATTGGTATCTCAGAGGTAATGAAAACAACAACCACCTCTGTTGCATATAGATTTGTATGTACCTAATTTCTTTATATTTGCGCACTAGTTGTTCTGTTTTGTCCAAGAAGATCTTAATATCTGTTGATTTGCTTCTTGGAGAAGCCATTAGCGGCTATTGAATCATTTATTTTACAGCCCAAAGCACCGCTGCTCTTCAAAACAAGCCAGTCATGTGTGAAAAGGCTTTCTTTACCTCAAAGGAGCCAGTCAGGCATTTATCAAGGGCGGGTTAGCAGAAATCAGCAGCATCTTGAGGAGAATCCTAAGTCTGTTTCTCACTCAGAGTGATACACACACACACACACACACACACACATGCACACCCAAAAGTCCCAAGCCATTCAGCATACAACTCCTGTTTCATTTGATGAATGACCATCCTACTGCAGGATGGATAATAAATAAAAGAACGACCCAGCCTGCCATGATTTGATCTTTCTATCCTAACACAGAGCAATTTCCTAAGCGACTATTGACCATATTAATGATCAATAGTCAACTGATCATACAAAACATATCACATACTAACTCTTTTCTAAATGTGAGCTGTGTTGATACAACTATATGGGCCAACACGCAATACTTCATCATCAAGCAGAAAAACAGAGTGGGCTGCTCTGACCTCCAGAGAGCGGACTCAGGTCACTCTGTACAGTCTGGTTACTGTATCCACATCAGTTTTTCAAGGGCAAATATTGCAACACTTGGCACAGTTCTGTCTCACACAGGCTCCACCCTCTACTGAACTCTTTGGGTAATTCTCTCCATCATTCACAAGTTTGCATTTGCCCACTAAAATTTGCATAAACTAAGCTGGCTAATCACCACATGCTTACCTGAATATGTGCAGAGCCCGCAGTACGTAGGGAGGCATATGTCACCGTTAACTATCCTTTTTGTCTCACGGCAACGGCGATTGCCCACTGATCAGGATGTATGTATGGCAGTGTTGTGGTATGCGCCCTGCTCACTCATAAGGTTCTCTCTCTCAGGTCTGGTTTGCTGGTGTGATAGACCTACATGTTTCAGTGCTCGTTGATGACCCGAAAAATGTGGTGTGCAGGGTGTCTATCACTTGTCTTTTGACTCCTGCAAGGTCAGGCTAAAGCTCCAGCCAGTTTGGTGGCATACTACCGTGCTTGGCTGGGGCCCTCTACTTCTCTGCTGCGGTGGCCTAGGTTACAAAGAAGTAGGCGGGCTACGGTGACTTACCTTTAGCTAGTTGGGTTGTGGCTGGCTTGATGTCATGTCGCAACAGGGCTTCATTCATCAGGCTCCATGCGCTTTACCCATAGAGTCCAGTAAAGGGCAGAGTCTGTGTGAGATAGAACGAAAGTTATGATATTGTAACCCCAGTTCTATCAGCACAGATGGAACTCTCTACTTAGGGGCCCTGTAGCTCCCACACCGCTTCCTTATGTATAAAGGTAGGTAAAGGTGTGCTTGTGATTGGAGTAGAGCATTATCCATAGAGTCCAGTAGGGGGCTCTGCTTTTGCTAATAGAACTAGGGTTACAATATTGTAACCTTCATTGTTTCAGCTGCATTCAAAGTGCTAATTCTGGACACTGAAAACATTCATACATATGGAAAGACTGTTCATTGAATAAATATTGCACAGTGTTGCTCCAGCTTTAGTTAGTTAGTTCCTAATTTTCCATTACTCAAATTATTAACAGATTAATCATTTACATCCACAGTTTTATTGTATGTCTATGTGTGTATTATTTTATTGTTGCAATTTCTCAAGGTTGTATTTGTTTTTCAAGCCCTGTGTAACAAAGCTGCTATCATTTTTTAAACAACTTCTAATCTTTATTTAGTCCTATCATAAATGATGAATGGCATGCTCACCAGTGCTAGCTGTTGACCTTTTTTAGGACTTTATCCTACAACCATTATTTTCATAGCCTTTGCCATTGTAGGCCAGAGTTTGAAAGGAGAGATGATTAATGTGCGCTGAGCCCCATTCAACTCAGAGCAGCCCCTTAACAACTGATGGACCTCTGCTATATCGTTTCTGTCCTACCTGTCACACAGAAGTCTGCCACTGTGGCCGATTCTAATTGTTATACCTACAAGGGTTCCCCTTAAGTGTCAATTGTACAATTTGTGCAGACTGCAATCCACATCCTTTCATTACATGCAATGCCTCTTGAACATTCTCCCCCACAAGTGGCCATTATGTGTGCAGTCTGTGCAAGACTCCATCTGACTATCCGCCAATTGCCAGCAAAGAAAAAAAATGTTGATGACATCAATGGCATCACTTATACAATCAGTGATCCATGCTTCTCGAACCGAGCATTGATTTTTAAATCCCCATAGTCTTCACTATAATCAGGAGCTTAATAACAGGTGGAAAATAATTGCCACTTTGAATGAAGAACCTGACCAGCATAATTGCTCTCTAACTGGATCACGATTCAAAATCTTATCTCGCAGTTGGTCCATGCCCAGAGGAGACATTTATTTAGGAACTTCGTGCAAAGATTTAAATATAATGAACCTGATTTTTATTGTATTTTGTATAGTATTGCTCACAAAGCGCATGGGGAATTACTGTGTAGTGGAGGAAGTCAGTCATGTAAACAAGTATTACTGTAGTTGGACCTCAGTCTTAATGGCATCTTGGTTACAGCAGTGTGTGCACGGAAAAGCAACTTTCTGAAAATTTCCCACACACTCTTGAACTCAATCTGTCCAAGGTTTCAGCCCACAAGCATATATACAGTGTTTATAGAGGTATGGTTGAAAGAGGCCCGGGTTGCTTTTGTGTGTGAAGTAAATTAACTTTTTCCTCTTAGACCTTGGTTACATAAATATCTGTCTGGAAATTATAAAGTGCAGTCATAGGAAAGGAGATCAGCCTCAGCTGCCCTCATAGCACAGGCATTCAGGTCTGTGCCACAATTCTCATATGACTATTTGATGGAAATATTTCATGTATGAACCAGAATATGATTGGACATTGCCAGGATTGTTTCCTTCTTCTTCCTTTTCCTCTCTCTTCAGTGGTGATCTGATGTCATAGCTCCGCAGAAAACCTAAAAAGAAACCTAAGTTTCAGCTGGCATTTTTCTTGCATGACTTTAAGATGGTTCTATGACATACAGATGTTTTGTCAAGGGTTTTATACTAAAAAAAAAAATTGAAAATGAATAAGCGTATTTGCTTTGAGTGACTAGTGCTTCAAAAAGTACTTGAATGTCCTTGAATTTTTTTTTATAATGTCTGTATGAACCCTATTAACATTTAACATTTAACATTAATTGTGTGAATTCACTTTTTCTTCTCCACAGTATCGACTGTTTATAATACATAAGTTAGATGAAAGAGAGATCACATCATTAGTGTGCAGATAATGTGACTGTAAACCATCTGACTTATGGCTTATGTTAATAAAGACAGGATCATTACTCGATTAAATGGCCTGATTCTGTGTATATTTTCATATTGCGTCTGCAAGTTCAGGCTCTTTGTCAGTGTGAGCGCAGCAGCTTTGGGCTCTTGTTTATTTTCTCTGTCTGTGAAAGAGAAAAGTTAATGTTCAGACATTATTAAAGGTTTGTTTGTAATATTAATTGTGTAAAACAGGCCTGTTTTTTCAGTTCCTGTCAACTGAGAATAGAGTTATCTTCAAATTACCATTTTCTGTTATACATGAGAGCAATACTTTTCATTCATACAGTCAAAACATATTTATTGGACCTTCACCTCATGGAGCATAAAATAAACTTGTATATGTCTACGTGCTCAGTGAGAGTACTCACTGCTGCCTGTCTCTCTCAGACCAATATGAGTGGCTCCATTCAGTTTCGTGCCCAAGGCTTCAATTCTCGTTGTAAGATAGGTTCCTTAATTTCTTTCAATAACATCATTATGGTTGGTTTCCGTGGAAACTACCCGTTCTTTGTCCCAGCATGCCTCCCTTAACATTTAGTATTGCAAGGTGGGCATTTAAAGTGCAGTATAAAAGCACTGTGGTGGACTCTTATGCTCTGACCCTTCCCGTAACTGTTTGTTTCATTAGTGGCAAACAGTCTGTCTTTGTGCAGGTCTGTGCCTGTTAGTATGGTGTACTGTGTATGGATGATGTGGATAGAAAACCTTCACCTTCTCCATAAAATAAGGTCTGTTCTCACAGAAAGTAAAACTAATAGTGCATTAGGGCAGGCCCTGCCAGCTTTCAAAGTTTATGATGAGGACATTGCCCTTAAACAGCCGGGTGTAAAGTGTAAATATCAGCGGGGAAACTAGGGCAGGTTCCACGATACTTGAGTTTACAGTACAAGTTGTCGTGTTTAACTTTAACACATGATGCATGACTGGCAGCTGGTGTACCAGGTTAAACTGCAAATACGTCCACATAACTTCCACTTCCCTGTAATGCCTTGTGATTCCCAACATCTGCAGCCTGCTAACAAGAACAAACAAGTGGGACTTTATGACTGATTTAGATTATTTACAACCTGCAGTGGCTTTTTCATATATCCAGTTCATGTAACAAATAACCACTAATATATAACCACCTGACTGCAAACGCTTGATACATGTGACATGTGATATCTGACCTTACGAGGTTGCTGATTGCTTCATTAAGCAATTGACTGGTGAACAATGGATTGAGGGTTATTAAGGGCTGCAGAGGATTAGCAGTTTGCCAGTGGTATCCTCCAAATATACGTACAAGGAGGCTGCATTTCTTGGCAAAATTTAAAGAAGCCTTTGAAAAGGGATGACTATTGTTTAGCCGTTAGGACTCATTGTGTCTAAAAGGTGGACTTTGGAGCATTCAGGCTCTGATCTGGATTCTCTAAAAAAACACTATGTACATACTGTAGGTTTTGATTGAATCTCCCCGCTTGCGCCTGAAGAGTTCAGTCCTTAAAGCTTAATTTTACTGCACGTTTCTGTATATTTCATTGCTATTGCAATTACAGTAGTCTCGTTCAACAAAATACACCCCTACATAGTATAAATTTAAATGGCTGACATTGTGATGAAGATATACTATGGTAACTTAGCATGCCATAATATGTTTCATTGTGTTTTGACTGAAATGCATTTCTAGACCAAGTTTCAAGGCTGACTGATTTCATCTGATAAACCTTCATACTGTGGTTTTCAATGAGGTTTCAATGGTCTATAACACGTTTTATTCTTATTCATGTCAGCGTTAAGTAACAGCTGTTACTACTAGCTGTTCTGTGGTGCAGTTTGTTTCCCAGCAGTAGTTTACAGTCCTGTTTGTGTCAGTGTTGATGTTTTGACAGTATAACAGGATTGTAAACAATGAGAAAAGGGGAAGAACCCGTCTTTGTTTAGATTAGCTGCATAACCTGATGTGTGTGTTGGTACTGCACAACCAGTCGGTATGTTTCAACTTTATTATTATTTAAAATAACAGATGTTCACAAAGTCACACTGTATACAAACGAGTTTTTTTGTCAGACAAGTTTGCTTTGCAGGTATGGAATTATGCGCCATGGAATCTGAGTGTGAAACCATCATGTCTGCACCCAACACAGTGGTATTCAAATATGGTGGTACTCATGCCTAATGGTAGGGAGGAGTGTATGATTGAGACCTGAGTAGTGGAAGTCACATGTGTTGACACCGGACAGTGACAGGTGGCTGTGAGGTTACTGCATACAATGAGTAAGATTCCCATAGAAAGACTTTATTAGCGTGACCTGCCCTAAAAAGATTATCATTTGCTTGTATTTTTATGCCTCCACACCAGAGAGAGCCGTGGCCAGATGCGTTAGGTCTTCAGGTTGTCTGCCTGTCCGTCCCATTTTTGTTAACGCAATATCTCAAGAACACCTTAAGAAAGTTTTTTCAAATTTGGCACAAACGTCCACTTGGAGTCAGTGATGAACTAATATTTGGTGGTCAAAGGTCAAAGGTCAAGGTCACTGTGCAGTGTTTATCACAAAATTCCAGTGTATGTGTGGCGGTAGCTTTTTTGCGTGTGTATCCTTGTATCGGTCTGTGTGCCCTTTCTAAATTCTGAGGTTTTTGGAGGTCTGTGAATGCAGCGCAGGCGGAACTCTTTTTTCCCCTTCAGCAGCCATTTGTGGGGTTTTGAGTCACAGGTTGGATAATTGATCCGTCGATCTGATCAATACTGATCAGATCAGATCGATGGATAAGAGGAGCAGCTCTTAGTGAGTGAAAGCAAACTTTAGACCCAACACACTTAAGGTTAAGTTTCATTTTACTGCGCCTGCTGCTCTGTCTGTGCCCTCTGTCTATGGAGCAAATACTAGCTGAATGGTATATATATTCCAATGGCACACCTCATGAACAGTCCAGCTCTTAAAATAGAAAATCTAAACGTAAACCACTTATAAATGAATGTGTGGGAAACCCTGCTGTGACCTCCTGTGACCTCTGTGACCACGTAATATGTCTTTGGCCATAGCTTGAGAATTCATACACTGAATATGACAAAATTTCACAGAAATGATAAAGTGATTCAGTTTTATAAGGTCAAACGTCAACTTCACTGTGACATAATTATGTCATGCAAAAACACAAACAAACAACAACAAAAAAACTATTTTCAGGCCACTACCCAACATCATAACTTGGAGACATTTGGTCAGATACTGAGATGGTGCCTCTAATCTTGGGTGCCCACCTTGAACATAACTCGAACTATCTTTTATCTCTCCTTTATCACAATACAGAACATAAAGCAACAACAACTATAAACAAAACACGAATAAAGTTGCATTGCTGATCACTTCTGCCTTTTACTGTATAATCTTGAAAATCACATGATACTGTAGTTATTGAGGAGAAACTGCGGCCAAGTAGCTTGATGTTAAAGCATCTATAGAAAACCCGGTCGCCCTGCTTAATGCACTTATTTGCATGCCAATGAAAAGCTTGATGCAGGCTCTTCAAGTCCAAGGTTTATTGATTTATATAGAGATCGCTGTTATTTAGTATTAAGTGCATGTCATCAAAGAGACTTGGCGAGGGCATTTAATCAATGTCCAGTAGCCCTTTTTACTGAAAAGGCGGATATGTCGGAGCCAAGTCTAAGTAGAAATGAATCAAAAATGTCTCCATTAAGTTTTCATTTTCTGCCATGGTGTTACTTCAGATGATGAATAACCCTCCTGTTATGAATTGGCTGTGGCTCCTGTCACAGTGATGCACAATGTTGTCAGCTTTAATATCCACTCCTATGTTAAGATCATGGTGCATAGAGTCATCATGTGGAAAAGCTTTATGGGTGGTGTTGATGGAGAGTGTTGTTGACCTTTAACATTACTTTATCATCATCACTGCAAATGCTCTTAAAGCCATGACCGCTGCAGGTAACGCTTCAGTAACAAAGTTAGTTTTAGAGTTAGTTTTTTGATTTTACTCATGATTTCTAATAATGGATTTGATTTTGTTGATATGGGAGATAAATGTCTGTACCAAATTTCATGACAACTCATCTATCTATGCAGATGCTGAGATATTTCAGTGACAATTGCCTTGTCGTGTCATCTATAACAGTCACGTTAAGTAGGGCTGCACAATATATCCTTTTTTAAAAACGTCATCGTGATTTCAACTTGCAGGATAAACACTTCACTTTAAAATCTAACAATCAATCCATTTTTCAATAAAAGAATATTGGAAATGATGTCCTTTCATTTTTTAAATGCAACAACAAGCTGTTACTGTATTTTAGCAGTATACCTAAAGCAGCATAAAGACAGAATTGAGTACACTTTAATATCCGTTCATTTATTGCAAGTAATAAAGTTATCATGACATCAGACAGCGTTATCGCTTATGACATTTTTTCTTCATATCACGCAGCCATAATGTAAAGTTGTAATGTAAAGTGGTTGCAGAAAAATGTGCTGTGCATTATGGCACATTATGAGAGATACTTAGCACAGAATTGGTTTTGTAAAATGTCTCAATTTTTTGGAGAGCATTAACCCCCCCCCCCCCCCCGATTAGTAAACATTAGTATTAACATTTGAGATGAAAATATATTAGTTGCAGTCACTTTGGATTAATCTCTCTGTAATTGAGTCAGAGTCAGTCATTTGTGCAGGTTACAGGGTTGGAAGATGTTTATCAAACTGGTGTATGAAGATGTCCACAGTGAAACATCCCAATGGGCGATGATATCATTACAGGGGTTATTGCTGTTTCTTTTATACTTTTTATACAAATGTATGTTGAATACATAAATTACTATTTTGATTTTTACATTTGAGCCCATTCACAGCCCATCCTCTTCTACTTGCCTGGTCTTTCGTGCCTTTCCTCCCTGTAGCCTAAAAGCTACCTCATTAAAAAAATATTTTACTGGTGGAAAGACAGTCTCTATGCAGTAGAAGAGCACACATACTTTTGACATTGGTGCTATATGACCAGAGAAAACAGAGAAAAAGAGCTGTGGTATTCACTTTTGTTCAACTACCAGAAAGCACTGCACCACACTGGACCAATAAAAGCTCCAGCTGGTTGGTGACGTAATGCAAGCTAGGCTGTTTCAACACAGGAAGCCATATGGTGACAGGCTGGTGACAAAAAATCTCAAACTACAGCCTACTACGAACTACTGTTTCTGATGACATTTTAGGTGGGAAATAGGCAACGCAGTAACAGAATCTTGGTTCATGTTTGATCAGCACTGCTTAGTCTTCCTTTGATCTGAGTTTGATCTGAGTTTGAGAGAGAGGAAGCAGTCCTGTCTCGATGTGTTCTACACGCTTTGTGTTTGTGGTGGAGGGCATGTAAAAATCTGTAAATACAATCTGAATCTGTGGTTTGAGCAACCAGCGGAAACCGGTGAAAAACCCAGCTGATTTGAGCTCAGAGATGAGCAGGGAGATCTTGACTTGGTTAGATGGAGGGAAATTTACAGTAGTTCATCTACACATACTACCCACGTTGTTAAGATACAAAGCTGGTTGAAAATCGGCAAAGCATCTTTTTAATCAGATCATTGTAATATAAAAAATATTTAAAATACTAGTTATAATGATCTAACTGCAGGGTATACCAGTGAATAAAAAAAAAATGTCAGTCAGACCAGCAGATGTGAGTGGATAATGATAAGCAACAGTTGCAATCTGGCGTCAATAAACCTGATTGCCAAAAAAAGGTAGCCTACCACTTTATTTATATAAATGTATATATGGATGTATATTACTTAATTATATTGTATTTGTTTCTATTTTAGTTCTGCATTTCAACTTGAACTGGTTTATGTCTTTGATGTGGAACCCTAATCATTTTTTAATGGAGCCATACTGCATACTGACACTGATCTCCAGCAGTGCTCCTATAATGAATAATTATCCAAGCCATTTACATATACCGCTTTGTCCTAGCCAGATCTACATTGTGCCTGTTTAATGATATTCCTCATTCTCCTTTTTATGGCAGTTCAGTTAGTGTTTGGTGACCGTAGTGAAAATTGTCCAGGCATTCAAGTGGAGAAAAAAACCACAGGGAATAATGAAAGCTTCCCCATCTGGAAAAGAGAGGCTTTTGTCAGAGGCACCAGTGGACCGCAGGGCCCCTTGATAGTTAAATCTAAAAGCTTTCTTCACTACAATCTCCTTTGTTTTGGTGAACTATCTTGGAAATAAATCACATCTACATATCCAAGAACAGCTGAATTAAGTCAACCCCTCTTTCTCATTTCCTGCCTGTATTCAGGAGAAAATTCTCAGGAAATTGCTCCTATGAACTCGTGACCTGGAAAAGATTTGGAAGAGATTGATTTGCCAGAGTGGGAGTAGGAGTGGGTCTGAGCTATGTTATCTTTTGGGAAGAAAAGTGATTTTGCAGTCTGTTGTGCTGGAAGGCAATAAGTATTGATTTGAAATCTCTCATTACACTCTCACTTGCTGTATAATTAATCCTATCCAGAGACAGAGAGAATTACTCGGTCGGAGGCCGACTAATATCTCCATTAACACTCACAAACCTGCAGGAGACCTTAGCTGCTGCTCTTTTTTCTCAAAGGTGGCTGAGCTGTTGTCCGAGGCAGCACCTCACATCCCAGAAATGTCATTTCTTACAGCTTTTAACAAAATGTCTCAACTGAAACACCTGTAGCTAAATGACGCTTTGAGCTTTAATTGCTTTATATTGAATTGTCAGTCCCCGAAGTCCCTGTTTTAATCCAATAGCTCCTATAGCAACAGCTTTTAATAGAAACTGACCACCCTGACCCATGAAGCCCTTTGTCTGCTTCATTTTCGTGCTTTATAAGCATTGCAGCTCAATAACTTTCCAAATGACAAGATGAATAAACTTGATGAGTAGACTAATCAACACTCACCATTGCTGGAATATAAAGTAAATTATTCCCTGACAAAAAATGCAGTTACTGTAAAGGTATCTTTGTGCCGTTGCCTCCTAATGGAGATGTTCTACTAAGATGGCGTCAGAGGTGATGTATGTGTTGCCTCAGAACTAGACCACTGGGACAAGTGGTCACAGGCAGCCAAGCTCTAATGAGAGCAGCAGAAGATGACGAGTTTCGACCTCCTTCATCTTCGGCCTCTATGGACCTCCTCCTTTTACTCCCCCCACCTCTCTGGCTCACATTTATACCTTCTCCCTCCTTCTTTTCCTGTCTCTAAAATGAAAAGCAATGGTTGATATGTTACATAGTGTTCCTTCCTATACCCGCCTCATATAATCTTTTTCTATAAGCTGTTTTGAATACAGATGTCTAGTAGGAGAAATGCAGTGCTGTGATGGAAGTGCTAGCAGCAGAAGAGCCAATAGTTTCAATGAGAATCGATTGGTGCTGATGAGCATTGACGGCTTAATGGACAAGGAAACTAGCACCCCATACAGAAGCACAAACTTCATCAATAGAAACAATACAGAGTTTTGGTATAAGCAGTGCCGGCTGAAACAGCCCTGTATGCCTTCGATCTTTTTTTTCTTTTTTTTTTTTTTAAGATATTTTTTGGGCATTTTGCCTTTAATGGACAGGACAGGTAAGTGTGAGGCGGGGAGAGAGAGGGGGGAGGAATGACATGCAGCAAAGGGCCACAGGCTGGATTCGAACCCGGGCCGCTGCGGCAACAGCCTTGTACATGGGGTGCCTGCTCTACCACTAAGCCACTGACGCCCCGCCTTTGATCTTTTAAGTGTTGTCGTGAATCTGGGCTACTCACATGACTATAAGCTATTTACTGAAGGATGAATTATAGAGGTACTGAATCATTGAGATTTATGACCTGTCTGGTTTGTGGTTTGGCGGTGGTGTGAGCTATGGGTCATGGTCTCATGTTGGTTATTGACTGTACTGACCAATAGCTCCTAGGAGGAATGAGGGGGTAGTAGGGGTTGGGTTGTGGTGGTGTGATATGCCTGTGTGGGGGTTTTATTGATTTGGCATCAAAGAAGAACATGTGAATATCAACATGTTGGCAACCCTAACTCTTAACTGTTAAGCACTGTGTATGTATAGATTAGAAATTATCCCATTGTCAGTCTTTTTGGATGGAATACAGATCTAGTCAAAACTGTGGCATGTATTTGTTTTGTTGTTGTTTTCAAATTATTGATTGTAGCATCATGGGTAGAGAAGCTGGCTTGGGACCACAGTGTCGAGTTACTGTAGGTGCATTTTTATCCACCTCTTTTGATGCGTATTTTCAGTTTGCACTTTAAAAAAAACCTGAATGGAAACGCAAAAAAACTAGAAAAAAATCTTAAAATATCACAAAAAAATTTCTAGCTTGGATGAGGTAAAAAATTAGCCTGGAAATCCAAACTCAAATCTAGAAGGATTTGGAGTCTGGCCCTCACCGATACACCCTTCCTACCCAAGGGGCGGCACTAACTGAGGCATTTCAAATGCCGCTGCACGCAATTGGATAGCACGATAGCCAATCAGAGCAAAAAACAAGGTGACGTATTCATTGCACTAAGCCCCATTTGTTTGCCGACCAGTGGGGCTAACTGATGTATTATGCCTTTTGCCGTATCCTGTCGGCAAAACAGCAACAACGTCCTTCCTGGAAACGAAGGCTTCTAGGGCAGTCTCCTGTTCCTCTCTCAAGGAAAAAGATAAGTGTCGTTGGCTTACCGTTTCTTCCAAAGCTAAACTGAATAGACGCGGTCCTTCGGCAGCTGCCATCTTGGCCATTTACTTTTCGAGTTCTATGGCGCAGTGTTGTCCTCACCATGTTACGCCCGCCTAGAGCCCGCCTCTGTCAGATAGACGGATCTGATTGGTCTGATGGTGATTCAGCGGGCTCTGCTCATCGGGGCCAGATCTCCATAGTAACATTCACGACAATGTACTGTCATTGCGTAGGCCACTGCGAGCTTTTTGTCGTCGTCTCTGGATGGCTTTTAACGCGTTTACGAAAGCACACGTGGCTATTACCAGAACCTCCCCCATTCTGCAGTGATATATTGGCACCTCATTGGAGAGTTAGTGCCACCTGCTGCTTATCTCAATCTACTCACAATAGTCACATAACAGTGGTGAATAGAAAAGTATAAATTCACATTTTCTTATGCAGATTTTCTGAACCTTTGGTTAAAATTTGGGCTTTATGTGGACGGAAACCCAACTAGTATCTGTTGCTAGTGAAATCTGGGCTGGGAAAACAAGAACTACTAGAGCTGCTGTGTGAATATTTACAACTGCAGCCATGACATAGATCAGGAACATTCATGCTCCAAAGAAAAACATGTCTGTAGTTAACTGGCATGGGCTTGGTGGGACCTGCCAAGTTCTTTAAAAGCATCAAATGTTCAGCTACATATAAACATTACCATTGCTATCAGCAGTGATAGTTTTGAGGTTTATGTTCTGATATTCTTGTGCAAAAAGGAGAATTTCACCATGTTACTGGTATCCAGAGCGGACATGCATACAATACTGCTGGTATTGACCCAAGCACTGTTTAAACTGGACGTCTGCCACTACTGAAAAACACTGTATGTACTGTAGGGGATATTATGTCTACATGTTCTGATAGATACAAGTACTCAGGTAATTTCCACTATTTTTAACCAGTATGCACTGCAGTAAATGCATTTCCTTCCTATATTATCATATTGTTTCTAGCAGGGCTTGACACTGCCAATTCCCTGCTGAACACTGATATTTCTTACAGCTGTGGGTCAGTAAATATTGATTTCTTAGCGGCCTTCTGAAAAAACCTGATGTGACAGAGTGAGCACGCCGAATGCTAACAACACATGTCTGGCAGCAGTGTGGCTGCAAACAAACAAGCCAACCTGCTGTCATATGTCTAATGAAGAACAGCAACAGTAGAGCAACAAGCGACATTAATAAACATTAAAGGAGCAGGCAATGTTTCAGCATTATGCAGCAATGATATTTGCATATTTTGAACCTGATGACCAATGGCTTAGTATGTAATGTAACATACCGTGTAAAATATGTATAAACCCTCTTGTGGGAAGACATGCAAGCAGAAATCAGTATGTGTGGCTCAGACTCAACTAATCTGTGGAGCTCATGTGCATTGTGACAACACAGAAATCATTCCCTCTGTGAGTTATGACTTATGCACAATAATGTGTCATACGAATGTGATTTATGAGCCACTTTTCAGTGAATCTGATAAGGTTTTAAATAAAAACGATGATCTCAGCCAGTATTGCACACATGCACTATGTTTATGGGGTGTTACAATCACAAATTTCTGCCTTTATTCATGATTCAAGGGGAGGCGGCTCTCTGACGGGACAGATGGTGGATGGGTGTAGAAGGTCTGACTCACCCCAAAACAACAGTGATCAGAAGTCATAAGTAATTACCATAATCTGAACAGCAGCACTGTCATCATCACTCAGTTTGTGTTTGCGTGTCTAAATCATGATTAAGACTTTTAGACTGAATGAGGACACATAAATGGATATTTAACTGGAAGCAATACATAATGCATCAATTGAGAAACAGTTGGAGTTGTCCAGATGATAACGGTGACAAACAAACTCAGATGATGTTCAATTTTAGTGACACCCTTTTTCTGTACGTGCCACCTGACAGTCAGTGTTAATTTAGGGGGTTTGTGCGACTTTGTTTTTTTATTCTTTGTTGATGAAGGCTGGGTTTCTGTGCGAGGCTTTTTTCCCTCTATGTCTGGCTGTCACAGCTCACCCAAAGTACTCAGCTATTTGTGTTTGGGTTGAGCCGTTGAAGAGAGATGCAGTGAAAAGACGAGAGGTGATCCGTAGGTGTATGCATGTACAAGAGCAGGAGACGAAAGATGCTGCGTATTACTTTGCTCCGCTGCTGAAACAATAGTGAAACTGTAGAAAACTGAAAATCAAGCAAGGTCTCTGAAAATGCATCGCATCACTGATGCAACACAAAACCACTAATGGAGTCTACTCAGGGTCACTCAGCGCTAAGCGAAGCCTATTGAAAACCACCAAATCAGATGCTCTCATCTCATGCCGCAAGTGTCGGCCTTGAAAACATTAAGCCCCGGGAAGAGAGGGAGGGTCCCTCTTGTCTATCAGAAGGAAAGAGGAGCTGAAATATGCAGACGCATCTATGGTCAACAAATGAGACGGACGTGCAAAGAAACTGAGAATATGCAGGTTTTGTTATGTATACCGGCCAGCTCACACATCATTAGCCCCCTCACCCTGTCTCGTCTTGGTGTCAGACGTTTCTTGAGAGCAAGTAACAGGCGCCATCCTCCTCTTGGAGTCTGCTGCTTGCTTGGCTGCAGCCTGCAGTGCACCCAGGGACCTGGCACTCAGACCTGCATGTGAATGACAGTGTGTGCAGATGTATTCAAGTGTGTAGGCCTGGATGTGGACACATATTCAGTAATTGTGTCAGTTTGAGGATGTGTCTGAGTGTGCTTTGTGTGTGCTTTGTGTGTGTGTGTGTGTGTCTGCTTTAGCTCCTGTCATGTCAGTGAGGAGGTGGCACTGTACTGTACAATAAGAGCAGTCAGCCTGCAGGCAGGACTGGCCATCTGGACACATGGTAAAGAGCCTAGCCCAGACATCAGTGGTTTTTCAGTCCCTCTCAGTGTTATTAGATCTATTTCTCTTTTTGCTGTCTGTCCATGTATTAATCAACAATGATACACTGTATTTTAACTATCTCATTTTTCCTCTTCGTTTTGTTTGTCTGTTGCTCTCCCATCTGTCTGTATATTACTTTCCCTCCCCATCTCTCTCTGTTAACGGCCTCCTCTCGTCTCTCTTCTCTCCCCCTGCAGTTTGCTGTTTTGTGGTCCACAAGAGGTGCCATGAATTAGTCACATTCTGCTGCCCAGGGGCAGATAAGGGGCCCGACACAGATGTAAGTAACCAAAGCCCAGCTGTTGCCACTCACGTGTTTGTCGGTGAGGAGGCGCCTTTTTCCTGTCATTATACTGAAGTGCATACGCAGTGTCACCAATATACAGCCGTGCCAATCGGGCCTGCCTCTCTTCTGAACACTCTCACCCTCTTCGACAGCTGTACTGTAGAGCTGCCATGCATCCATGTTGTATTATGAAGCACTGCAGCAGGGGGAGGAATACTGGAACTCACTCTTCCTCTGACGAGCATCACTTTCCATGTTTTTGTTTGAGCGACATGTAGATGGTTGGAATGATAAAATCAGGCCTTTTTATTGTGATGTTGATGACTGAAATATTAATCACAACAAACAGACTCGCATAAAAAAGAAAACTATATAGTTAAATTGATAATACAAGCATCTTTATTTTGATAGATCTCAAAAGAAGGGCTGTAATCTTTTACTGTGTTAGTATCTGCTCAGAGAAAGCCGTTTAAATGTTAAAGTTAGTCGACTCATGATTGAATCATAGCAGCAGCAGGTGGCTAATTCAATTCATCCAATGTTAATGCTCCAGTCGTGTCACTGTGATTTAAATATTCCACTTAGTGAGTCACACTCCCAAACCCCACAAGGAGAGCTAAACTTTAGATTATTCTCCCCCTGTGATAATGCATTCAAAGTCAATATCCTTTCCTTTCAAACGTAACATTTTTTGAAAAACAGGTTGTGACATCATAACATACTGACAGTGACCTCCCGGGGGGGGCTTATGGAGTTCATAGTATAACGTTAAATAATAATAATTCTAATTCTCCCGGCAGGACTGAGTTCATAGAAAAGCCGATTGGCAGATTACTGTACTATTAGCAATGACCTGCTCCGGCCTGGAGACAGATGGGAAATGTAGGACTGCTGGCCAAAGCCAGCACACCTACATCTGTCTTGGCCAGACAAAAAGATACACACAGTACTAACAGCTGGTTGCTCGCACCTGTCTGAATTAATGAGAACACTTAAAAGAAAAACAAGACTCTAAACAGAATTTTAATAGCAGCCCAGGTTTACTGAGCACACGCTGATTTAAATTAGTTTAGCTTCTTGATATTATTTAATGAACTGACATTTATAAGTGAAGCTCTACAGTTCATGCAGTGATATATTATGTACTTTAGTTTCTGCTGGGTAATTTAATCTACTTAAAAAAGGGGGGCTTTGGTATAATGTAGTTTTCTGTTGCAAACATTAAATGCATTAAAAAGTCTGTCACTGGATCGCCAAAATCATTTGAGATGACACCCATCTATGACAATTTCAATAAGGTCTCCCATTTGCCTCTTCATGGGCTGCAAGTACCGGCTATGTGCCATCAGCCGCTGCTTACCTGCTTGCTAAGTGTGAAACTCCATTTACATGCCTGCTTGCCTGCCGGGCATTACATAGCCTCTCAGCGTTACAGTGGCACGGCCTAGCCTCTGTAACTGGAGATATGTCAGTGTGTCATTCAAGATCATCAACCCAGACTCTTTAAATAGAGCACGCCATGGATGACACAGAAGCTGTAACAGCAGAAAATAGTCTGAGCTATTAGATTCACTATTCAAGCAGGCACAGGGGTGCAGAGCAGTGAGGGGACATCAGGTTCATCATTAGCAAGAGAGTTGATTTTTAATGACCTTTGACACCTGTGGGTTGCAGTGACATCACAACTACATCTTTGTTAATGAATCGAAGCTCCTCATTCATTCCTGTTAAATACATTAAAGGGACACTTCACCCATAAATCAGAAATACCTATTTTTGCTTTTACTTGCAGAGCTCAAAGCGCATGGACGAGAAGCTTGTGTTTGTAACAGCCCGAGATGTAAACATTAACTTAGAGTTAACATTAGCTAGTTAGCAGTAGTGAGCTAGCAGTAGATGCTCGTTTCCTTCTGCGCAGTGATACTGTTGCTGGGTGTAGTTTGGCAAATAGAAAATGGTTCCTAAATGACAAAAAAAAACAAAAAAAAAAAAAAAACATTTGAAAAACTCTACAGCAATGTCTCGTTCCAGAAATCATGACCCGGTTACTCAAGATAATCCACAGACCTTGTTGTGAGCAAGGTTTCTTTCTACTGAACTACACCCACCAACCGTATCACTGCGCAGAAGGAGGTGTGCATCTACTCATGGACGAGAGGCTTGTCCTCGTGGCAGTATGCGATGTTAACATTAATGTGTCCTCCTCGTCTGAACTGTAACGTTAGCTAGCTCAGTGATGCTAAGTGAGCTAGCAGCAGATGCAACTCACACCAAAACAGACTTTACAGATAAATAATAATACAGGTGAGAGGTAGAATGTGTGTTCTTGGTTTTGGGGTGAACTGTCCCTTTAAATATCTTTCTCACGTTTTTGTATCAAGTGCCAAATATTTCTTTTAAATCTGCTGCTTGATGTGATCATGCAGATCTTATTTAGCCTTTTGCTTTAGAGCTAGTTGACATTGCCACACTTCCATAAGGATAATGTGTTGTTGTAGACATTGTGCACTCATCAAATGTAGTAACAGTACCTCACAGAAGAGGAATTAATATGTAGAAATCCCGTCTGACTAGAGCAGACTTCACTTACAGCTCCAGTGTTAAATTATTCTCAGCCTTTTTTTCATGCTGGCACTGTGTGTGGTTTCACGGCATTATAATAATTCATGTGACCACATGGTCACCACAAAGCAAATTCCTTTAAAAATACATGAGCATGTTATCTCTCCTATATTAGAATATTTGATGCCTCCTTTTGATATACATTTTTTGTGCACTTAGCAGATCTGTTGCCAGGGGCAACCACACATATTACATGGCTTGCTGCCTCCCGGGCGTGCAATCCAGGAAGGCACTAACTCCCATGGCCAGCAAATATCCTGAAGATCTGCAGTATCTAGGCTACCTGCATTTTATGACTCATGTCTGTGTTTTATAACTCCTCGACCGGAAGAAACAAAGTGTGCACAGAGATGCCAACAAGAGCCCCCAGATCTTTTCAGTAGCAAGCTCGTCATGAGCGGCTAGCCTTGGTTTGACGGGACAGGATTACCATGAATAAATTGTTCCTCGCAGCCACAGCCTCAGGGTGTTGTTTCAAGGGCAGGGTAGGCTGCAGATACGCACATATACTCACGTGAGAGTTGCTCTGTATAGTCGGTGTAGTAGTTTGCCGCAGAGCACATTCAGTGGTGCAGTTTGAGATTCAGTTTGAGTGTGCCATCTTTGAGGAGAGAACTCACACTTGATTCGTCTCCCAGTTTCACAGGCACTGGAGCGGTTGTGTGTCTGGTCACAGGCTTGCTGCTCAAACCACTAGATGACTGCATCTCGTGACAACTTTTACATTATTGTTGAAATTACCATTTAAACTGGTGCAAAAAGGTAGAAGTTACTGTGTGCAGAACTGTTTTGATACAACTTGTTGCCTGCTGTATTTTTTTTAATTTATTAGGAGCATGTGTGAACACCATGCCAAATTTATTTTGGTAGCGTGCTGTATGCCTCCAGGCACCATAACGCTGTATTTTTAAAGGCAAACTGAATGCAGTGTGGTTGACTATAAAATTAAATAGCAGAAAGTGTTTGAATGTTTGTTATTAAAAGTCTAGAGAAAAAAATATAGCTCTTTTAGTGTTTTTTTTTTTGTTTTTTTTTGTCGTACACCAATCTGTGAAAACAACATTGCATGTGAAACTCTGTTAGTTTAAGGATGTAACCTCTGTAATCAAAATTTGGCCCTAGGGTGATCATTCGTAGGAATCGGTAATCGTATCCCTTGTAAGCACATTCCATGCTTGTGTCAATTTGTCTGATTAAAGCAATTACTTTAACAAATTGTTTTTGTTTGACTGCCGGGTGTAACGTTACGGGCAGGTCGAGCAAGTTCAGTGCTTTACAGGACAAGACTATCAATAATGCAAAGGCTTCCCGTTTCACTACAGGGGCTCAGCAGAAGAAACTAAGAGGTTTGATGTGCTTGCTTTTGCATGGGTGTGTGGCTGCTGCATCATTGATGTCCACTTAACCGGTGCAGCACATATGACCCGAGGCAATCTGCAAGTCTTTGTGCACTGATTTCCCCTCTGAACACTGACACACACACACACACACACACACATACACACACACACACACACACACACACACAAACACACGTATTTTCAGACAATCACCCCCCGCCCCTCGGGGCCGTTCAGTGCACAGATATCTGTGACAGAGTAACAGAGTTAAGCAGTAGCCCAGTGCCCTTTCTGTCGTCTCTACTTGGACACAGACAGAACTGACCTGAGGGTTGCATGGCAGCCTGGCTCAAACACACACCCAGAAGATACCCGTCTTCTTTCAAATATCAACCAGTAAAACGGTATAAAAACACAGTCTCTAAGTCACCCAGTAAAAAGGAGGTATAGGGTGTAAACAAGCCTTCAGATAATCTGAGAGAAATCTAATGTGTAATATTAATGAGTAATGCCGCAGGCAGCTGTGATCTAATATTTAAAGGGCAAATCACACAGGAGGAGATGGTTTTGGCAGACTCCAGCAGGTCTGGGAAATATAGGTGTTCTGGTGACGAGGCCTGGGACGCACACCGTCTCATTACAAGGACTCATGGTGGGAATTGAAAACAAGATTAAACTGGAGTGGAGCTAAATTACATCATCTGTGCCACAGGCATCTTGGGTTGTCACAGGCAATGGAGCCTTTCATCTGTTTTATTTTTTTTTTCAGTCCATTTCCTTCTGGCAAGGGTGTGTGCCATTTCTTTGAAACAGGCCTGTTCTGACCAAGACGTTGTCTATAAACACCTTGTCATGGTTGCACCATTCAGCCAGCCACTGGTGCAAAGAGGTCATCTGAAAGAAATCTTTTCAGACGTTTTTTCCTTTGTTTCTCTGTTTTTATATATATATATATATATATGCAGATAACTGTTATTTTTATATGACAGAGATTCAAAGTTTTTTTGATTATCTACCTATCTTACCAAGGTTGGGTACTGAACTCAGTACATTTAGAGGTACCGACCGAATTGCATTGGTACTACCGACTCACCCATTCACGTTGAATCCATCTGTGCCAAATTTCGGTACCTGAAAGGGTATCTGGATGAAAACACTGGGTTTAGACTTGTGGTGTAAGTGCCACGAAGTGCCCCGAAGCCTGGAAGCACCGAGACGACTGAGCTCCGCGGAGCCCCTGGGTTCAATTTCAGACATGTGCTCACTCCATTGGCCGCTTAGTCAGCTGCTTGGTCCTTTTTTTCCAATTAATTTTTTGAACAGGGCTCAGTGGGAAGTTCAGTGTGACAGTGACATTCACCTAAAACAGTAAACAAGCTAATTTCGCTAATGACAGATTGGGAATTTTTTACCGACACCAGAAAGTAGGGCTTGCAAAATCTGGGGATGGAAACATCCCCAGAAGTACACTGCACAGTGACAGGTGAAAAAACAAACCAACAAAAAATGACTGCTCAACTTGAAACAATCTCAAAGACCTACTAAGGGGATTCTGACTGATGACTCCAATCTACGACTTTCAGGGTCACCCCTAGTGTCTGATCTATTTTCTGTCATTAATATTTTTAGTATTAGCCTGGCATCACAAGCGCACACACACACACACACACACACACACACACACACACCCTCATACAAGCTGACAGACAGAGAAAGATTAGCTATGTGTGATTAGAAAAGAGCAGAGGAGCAGAATTACATTAAAGTCTACCACGTCACCCCTGCAGCTTTTTCAGACATGACATTTTTGTTATTACAGAGAATATAAAGTACCAACAAAAGGTACCATTGGCTACTGGTACCATATTCCTGGTACCTGAACCGGTACCAGCATTGGTTCAAATGTGAGCAGTACCCAACCCTATCTCTTACAGAATAAAAGTATTCAGCGTTAGCCTCTCTGAATGTAAATCTAGCTGCTCATGCCTGCGTGACGTAATGGCCCTTGCATCAGTGTTGCCATAGGTCAGCCTGCCACCCCTTACTGATTTGAATCCCTGCACATGCCTTTAGCACATGCCCCCATGGAAGCCTCAGCACAAGCACTGCTTCCAAGGAGACACAGTCACAAAGAAACTTGATGCTACATAAATCTGCTTAGTGCAGTAATTTTATTTTGGTGTCTGAGTGGTGACATGTCGTGCGGAGCCCTGTCAGGGTGTACTGTTTCAGCAAAATGAGATTCATTGTAGACTCAAACATGCCTGCAAACACACAAGACATGCCCATAAAAATCACACTGTGAGAAGTGGCAGATAGGATTATCTCTATGCCCAGTAGCTAGAGCTGCAGCCTGCAGAACGAACACATGAGAGGAGACACATGACAGCTCCTCACGTACTTCTACAGGGAATAAACGAATGTACTCCACTCATATAGAGTGTCAAATGAAGTTTGGCCTCTTTCACCAAGTTGAATTCATTGACGTGGATGAGTGTGTGCAGCTCATCATCTGATATCTGCATAAGCACCAGTTGCTCGAGAGTGTGATAGATGAGAAATTGAAGAAGGTGAAAATCCTTGAGGTTAAAAAATGTGAGCCATTACTCTCATTACAGGCTCATGACAGACTGGAGACCAAACAAGTGCAGAAGAGTTTAGGATAGAGAAAAAGTGGGAGTAGAGGGAAATAGAGAGGGGATATCATTTCCAGATAATAAAGCAGTTACTGTAGGACAACATGAGGCACTGCATTAATGTCAAGTCCTATCCAGGATTTGCTGCTCTCTGTAGTCCTCCCGCTGATTACTGCAGATGCACTGAAACTACATCTGTTGGATGATGACTTTGTTTTGGCTTTGGGTTTCTTGTTTTATTAAATAAAATGACTTTAGGGTTTGATAAATGCTCAGTGCTTTTAGCCAAAAAGACATGATAGATTATGTCTGCAACAATATGGAGGTCACTAATATATGGAACTTTTCTTCTATCCTGAGAGGAAAGCTCTGTTGTAACTATATTGTAATGAAGTTGCTGAGGTTTATTCCAAGCTTTACTGTCTGGGGCTGAAAAATAAAGCCAATACAAAAAGTGCCAAAAACTGCATTTCCTCTAATGGGCACTTGAGGCTGGCTCCAAGAACGAGTCAATCCCCATAGACCCCCCATGTTAAAATGCCCAGCTTTCCAGCAGAAATAAACATGTTTAAAACCTGGAAAAAGACAGGTTTTGGTCTCTATAATTATACTATTTACTATAATTTCAACATTCATGACAACTGTACAGGGTGTTTGTGAATTTTTATAGAGCTCAGCATTTTCCATTTCATTAGCGCTTAAAATTCCACACATTTAAGGGCTGGGCTGCTTTAGTGACAGGTTGTGTGAATGGAGTCACTGCTATCTATAGCCCGTTTCCACCAAGCAGAATGATACAGTACTGTTCAGTTTGGTGCGCTTTTTTTCCATTTCCACTGTGAAAAGTTGTGGATGGTACCAATGGAACCGTTCTGTACCGTCCCCATTGTTGGTCCCCCCTCTGTTGGGGTACCTAGCACACAGATCTGGTACTAAAAGGTGGAGCTGTGAACACTGCAGTTTGTTCATATAATAATATATTCCCTTAAAATGCTGACCATGCATCCTTGCCGCTGGATGTTTGTTGTTTGACTCTATATCTGATAAGACAGGCCCTTATAAACTTTCTTAGATCCTGAAGGAATTAAGTCTCCTGAGGGGACAGAGAAAAATATACAGTAAACAAACGTGTGGGCTTACAGAGGCATTCTCAGAACCTACTTCATGCCCCTACTTGTTGATATGTGTAGATAATATCACATAACTCACAAATAGATTGCTGTTAAAACGCTAAGCTTTTGACAGTAAAAGCAGTCAGTCCACAGACAGATAAGAATAGATGTTATATTAAGTTCCCAGGCTCCATGACAGACAAACATAAAAAAATAAGAACATGAGCTGTTATTAATCCGTCTGGGAAGTGTTTATAGAGTTGGGCTGAGGATCTTAACAGGTTTTTTGAACTGTCTCTCCCTAGAGATTCATGCACCATAAACACTGCATAAAAAGTCGGGTTAGTGCTCTTTTGACACGGCATGATGTGCTTGTTTGATGCCTGTTTTAACCCTAATACCCTTTGTGTTTAATTTCAAACAAAAGGGTTTTAACTTTGCACATAAGTCTTGGCAGAGGACATGTGGGAATTAAAGTAAAGTCAGTTCTGGTTGCTTATTTTAGAGAGCAGGTTGAATGTGTGCCTGTTGCTAAAAAGTAGTCTCTGTTCAGTAGCTTCCCTATAGCAGGGAAACAAGTGATTGAGTCCTAATTACATCACCTGCAAAACAGTACATTCACCGTCATGTGAATATAAGGACCCTGCTGCTAAGACACAATTCACATCAGCAGCTTAATTCAGTTTGGTTTAGTTGATGAGATTCACCTTTAAATACCTTGATCTGAATGATGATCACACTATTATTTGCATTGCTTGGCCTTGTAAACGCTTGGTAAACACTCAAATGATATGAGCTATTAACATCTCGCCTCTTTAATTCTCATCAGTGCCACAGTAAATGGCTCGAAGGTTACTCAGCCGTGAGAGGGATGTGAGGGGAGCATCACTGCTGCACTTTTTTGACAAAAGGAATGTTGTTCTCTATCACTTAAAATGAATGAAAACAAAAAGGAACACAGCTTTCTAATGCTGTCTGTACACAGATTAATTAAACACAGCAAGACCAATAATTAATTAGTTATGGGAAGATTAGTTTGATTACAGAGTAAACCAATTCATTTTCTGACAGTTAAAATTTCCGAACAATGAAAACTCCAATTTTGGACCAATGTGAATTGATCAAACAAAAATCCAAAACCCGTTAGAAGAAATTATAATTGAGGCTTCAAAGAAACTGAACATTTCATCTTCAGTTATAAAACAAAATCATCCCGTATGGTGACAGTGGCAGACACAATGATACACAATTTCTGGTCCACTGACAGCCCTACTGGAGAAATGGGTAAGTGGGTAATAAGTATGTAAATGATCAATTAAGACACTTAAAAAGTCCGACTACAGTGAGTGATGACAAGCAACAGATTTTACAAAAGAAGTAGATGACATCACTCATTGGTTTGTTGACTACTGTTTTGAAGAGTTTGGCATTTTGGATGTTTTTGGAGCCAGAAGTGACCAGAAGTGAGAGGGTGGAGCTGTTGAGGAGCAAGGGGTTGATCTGACTGAGAACTTGAGGACACTATGCAACCCAGACTTGCCAGTAACAAGGTAGCTATGCCTTAAAGCATACCCTGCTTTATTGTTTAGTTTCCTCTAAATGGGACTATCATTTACAAAAAACATCATGCCGTATTGAAGAAGACTTTAAACTTGCGACTGAGACCATAAAGTCATGATGAAATGTTTACAGAGGTAGGAGTAGCATCATTTTCCCACAGACTTCTATACACTCGGACTCCATTTTGCAGCCAGTGGAGTCACCCCCTCCTGGCCATTAGAAAGAATGCAGGTTTAAATCACTTCCACATTTGCTTCACTTTGCAGACTTGGAGATATTAACCAATTCGTTTCAACAAATCCAACCTAGTTTCTTCCATATTTACCAGTGTATATGATAGTTGATGGGATACCTCTTTGGAACAATAATTCCTCCAATAAGACTTTGACATACAGTTGTAGCTGGGATGTGGCAAAGTTTGCTGTCAACCCAGAGGATTTTTTAAATATTATCTTATACATTTTTGATAAAAGGATAAAAATGTACGCTCTGGGTTTAAAAAAAAAACATGCGAGAGGGAGCAGCTGAGGACACAAACTTAACTTTTTTCGCTCAAAACATCTTTTTAAAATGTTAAACTGACATTTGTACTTTAGTTTGTCATGTCTAAAAAAGTACCATCTGTTGTGGCATCTGTTGCTTGACATCACTCACTGTAAACAGACTTTTTAAGTGTCTTAATTGATCATTTGCATACTTATTACCCACATGTTTCTCCAGTAGGGCTGTCAGTGGACCAAAAATTGTGTATTATTGTGTCTGCCACTGTCACGAGACGAGATGATTTTGTTTTATAACTGAAGATGAAATGTTCAGTTTCTTTGAAGCCCCAATTATAATTTCTTCTAATGGGTTTTGGATTTTTGTTAGATCAATTCACAATGGTCCAAAATTTGAGGTTTTTGGTGGGGGGTTAACTGATAAAACATGAATTGGTTCACTCTGTGATGACACTTCGAAGTTAGGGGAAAAACAGAGTGCTTTTAAGAAAATAAGAGATCATGTGTCATCACTTTTCTTCAGAAATATGTCTTTGTTTCCAGTGATTATCCATGCTGACTTATAGTTGATGGTGAGTCCCCTGGGCTGCCTGCTGATGGTATTTATACGCTCTGAGATCCTAATGAACACTAACAGATCTTGAGTCTCTCTTGCTAATGGCCTGTGACGCGCCTGTCTGAAATGTGGTTTGATCAAGTCTTTGCTGGGGGGAGACGCTGCAGAAGGATGTAAGTGCTTCCTCTCTACTCTGTGTGTTGGAGGATAGAAGATGGGTGGGTGCGCTGGGAGCTGGTGAATCACCTCCCATTGAAACATTTCCCATTGGAGAAGAGTTAAATTGGTGTTTTTGCAGCGTAAAATCATCTCAACAATTTGTTTGTGAAAAATTCCCGTGTTGTCGTCTGCTTGACCTTTCAACATTGGAACGTACTTATAAAAGATATTTGAAAGACTGTTTCAGTGAAAGCATACTCTTATTTCCTGCACACCACACCTGCACTGTTTTCCACACATGCATACAGGCACACACACAGAAAGAGACAGCACTGATTAAAAGCAACTTTAAGACTTGTTAAAGCTGCACTTCCTTTATTTATCTCTAATTACCTGGCTGGTGAATTAAAGAGTCTCTTATTGCCCATCTTTCCCTTCACCTAACATGTACTTACTGTTTAGGCTGGACAGAAACACCTAGGAAAACAGAAGAGACTCTTAGAGAGGTGAGAATTGGTTGAAGGAATATATAAGTCTGTTATTTGAACTTGTACAATGGTACAAGCTTGTAATTCTTTGTGGAAGGCTTAGGTTTGAGGTTTGTGCCTCCCCACCCTGCATCCTCTTTCACACACACACACACACACACACACACACACACACACACACACACGCATAGCTTCTGATTTACACAGTAAGAGGCAGGCAAACAGATGCTGTGGCTTGCTCTTTGCTGCCAATAGACCAAGTTTATTATCACCAGTGCCTGAAATAACAAAATTGACACTGTTGGAAATGAACAATCTTTGACTTTATTAGAAACTGGATAACTGCTGAACTGATCACCTAACTCAAAGTAATCAATAAATCAATCTGGAACTGAACATCAAACTAATAATAAAAAAAGTCTAGGTGAGAGTGAATTTTATTTTGTGAGCTACTAGTTTCCCTCAAAGTCAACCTGAGATTCTCAGGTACACAGTAGCATTACCTTGACTTCATGTATGAGCCTCCATACAAAACTAATTAGAGATGGGCAGCATATCGGGCACTTGTATTTGAAACATGTATTTTAATAAATGAGGGCTTTTAATTTGAAACAGATACAGAACGTGGCCCCTTTCAGCCAACTAATGGTGTAAATTCATTACTCAGCTTGTCAGTCAATCAGTCATAGTCACTCAGTCAACGCCCTTTATATTTATAGGACAGGCCCGGCTGTTGCAGTCCAGCCATTCATGTAAATATCTTAGAATGAAGAACAATACACTGATACACACCCACCCACCAGAAGGGTCCTGCTTTCTCTGGAGCTTCACCAGATGCCCAGGAAGTGCGCCAGGCTTTGAAGCCAATTTTTGTTGTGGCAAAATAGTGTCCGTTGATGCCATGTAGCCCAAAAATAACTTTTCCCCATTGTCTTATAAGGCGAAAAGGACATGTAAAGCAGTTAATACATTTTTTAGAGTGGCATAACCCCCCACAAACAGACTAATTTCACCATTGGGATTTAATGTACCATATTACAATAACATGTTTAAATACAGCCGATGGGTTCCGAGAGTGTAGTATATTGCAGCAGCAAGGTCTACTGTGGGGATAATATGCAGCCAAAGATATGCACTGAAGCTTAAGACTTATCAAAAACCTAGACCTTTGGTTTATGTACTGTACATACATGAATACTGTAAAGTTCTGAAGATACGGCCTGAATAGAAATGCACTTATACTGTGACCTTCGCACTGCCTAAAACTCTTGTGTTCAATAAATGGGTGGACTGTGTGAAGTTATCATCATCTGGGTCTGTGCCTGAGAGCCCTTTTGAGAGCCTCTCTGGTGGCTTTGTTGCATGATCATTTGCCAGTTTCAGACCTCTCAGAATCAGTGTGAAATGGCAGCTCTAGAAAGATTTCCTCTGACATTCAAGAGATATCAGCCAAACGAGAGCCAGAAGTACAGTTTCTCAGCTAAAATGCATTGCAACCACACCTTGCACCACAGTGGATCTGATTACAGTTGTGTACAAGTTTGATTACTGCACACAGGGCAATTCGCAGCATACTGAACACACAACGCTCTGTTTGACAGTTGTATTGTAATTTGAACAACCAGGCGCAGCACAGTGAAACATTGTTCTCGCACTGATTTGTTCTTAACTGGAAGGACTCTTTCATTGCCATTGTTATTGCTCTGTAATTCTACCTGTATTGTACAACCGAAAGCAACCACTTCCCATCAACTGGGGGTTTTCTTAATGTTTGTCAAATAATCACTAACCTGCCCTAAGTATTCTAGGTAGGCAGGTAGAAGGAACTGGACATGGCATACAGTACAAGTAAAGTACGACACTTGATTAAGAAATCTCCACATCACAGATTAATGATTGTGTACGCAAAGCACCAAGGGTGCACTGGGCTTTTCAAGGCTAAACAGTCACATCCCTGTTTGTTCATTATGATGGGAACTCCAGAATTCCTCGCATGCACACACACACACACACACACATACAAACACATCCCTGTATTTCTCTCTTTGTGAGGACATTCATTAAGTTAATGCTTTTTCTAGCCCCTTACCCTAACTGTAACCATCACAACTAATTGCCTAACCCCAACTCTTACCTTTACCCTAACCTAAACCTAATTCTAACCCTAACCCTGAAAACCAAGTCTGAACCCTCAGACAGGCCTTTGAAGAAGTGAGGACCAGCCAAAATGTCCTCACTTTCCAAAAATGTCCTCACTATGTTGGAAAAAATGTGTATTGGTCCCCACTATGTCACAAGTACAGATGCACACACACACACACACACACACACATTCCATTTTTCCCTTCGAGGTTTGTTTACAGTCAGTATTTGGTAGCCAGTCATGCGCCAACCATAAGTATTACTAATGATCAGCGCATGGGAGAGTTGGAACTGCTCTTGACCCCAAATTGACCCGGAGTCACAGATCCTGCAGGACCAGAGTTTGTCCTCACCAGTGCCTGCTAGTATACTGCAAAACCTATTCATCTCCATGCCACTTCGATAACCACTCAGTAGTTATGAAACTTTTAGCCTATGAATTACCAATTGTATTTACATTTTTACTGCTCCTTTCCAAAATACATTATACAGTCTTATATTAATTTCTTTGGCTGTCTGCCATTTCAGATAACTTCAGTATCCTGTAAAAATAAACCTTCAGAGACTTCACAGTGTTATCTCACCTTTGTTTTATTTATTCATTGTTTGATTGTCACTGTGTTCTAATCAGCATGAGTGGAGTCACACCATCACTGTGTTTAGGCCAAAAATATCTTGAGTGGTGGCAGTGTGGTAAAGTCATGTATTTCTAATGATCCGCCAAACAAGCAGATGTGCTATAATTGTCCTGCATGTCAGTGCACACACAAAACACTTGAAATAGAAGCCAGAGAGGGTCTGAAGTCTAAACTTGACCTCACGTGTAATAGCGAGGCTTGAAGCTGAAACAGCAGTAGGACTGAAGCTCAACCCCAGAAATAGAATGATACAAGTTAGAGATAGGTCAGCCTGCCTCTCTCCTTCTCCTTCTGTATCTCAAGAGACTTAGATAGAGTTCTCTCTGCTTGTGTTTGTCATTCATTGCAGGTGAATAACTACAGTTTTACCTGCAAGGAAAATAAGCTTTTAACTGAGCAATTAAGAAGCAAACAACAGTTTATCGGAAACTGGAAAGTGATGACCTTGCAGTGCTTTCACCAGGTTGGCAGTACACTTAAGCAGTGCTGAAGCTGGATAGTTGTTGGTATTTATTGAGCCAGCTTTGCACTGAAAATGTTTGAGGTAATTTAGTGTCTTACTTTATTAAAAACCAAAGAGAGAAGGCCAGTTGTCAACCTAACATTGCCGTCACATCTCTGTGATGATTGCTTCATTTGTGATCTGACTGATTGCTGAATACATTGTTTGTATTATAAGATAATGTACTGAATCAAACCTAATTGTCTGGATGGTATTCAGGATTTCCCTTCATTCATTACTTGTTGACAGCAGGATGTGAAGGCACACTGACACACTAACTGCCCAGCGTCATTATGCTCAATGTAGATTACTAATTCACTCGGAGCACTTCATGTCATTACACCTTTAAAAAGCTAATGAGAGATAAATTGTCAGACCTCAAAGCATCTGCAGCAAAAATGTATTTGGATGGCAATCCCTAAAGTGCAACTAACCAGTGGACTCTATAGCACTGACCATAAGCCACACAGTCATTCTACCTCAGCCAGACCTGAGCCTGACTTCTGTTTATGAAAAGAGGTGTGTGTTGCCCCATTGTATTTTCTCCACTTTTTAAAATTTGATTGATTTGGTAATAGATCCCTGGTTATCCGTGGAGCAGCACTTGATCTGGTTCTTTATTAAGTATAAATATGAGAAGCCTTCTTTCTCCCTGTTCTCATGAAGCTTTGTGCACAAAAACGTCTTTTCACACCAGGGTAAATTCAGTGTGTTTTCTGAATTCCTGAGCTTCCTAAAGTTTTGCAGTGCTGAAGAACAAAGAGAAAGAAGCTGAAGTATCTTTTCCTCCAGTCCACAAATAAATCGACAAGTACACACACACAAAGGTGCTGGCACGGAGTTGATTGCATGGACACAAGCAAACTTTTATTGAGTTTTCTGCAATCCAAAGCACAGAGCAAAGACCACAGAAGGCATAGTTGAACAGCCAAGCCACTGCCCCTGTCAGCTGGCTCATTACAGTGAAAGAAGACTCTGCCAAGACTTTGGCTATTAAATAACTTTTTGGGAGCACATCTTGTGAAGTACTTTTAATTATTAAGCACCTGACAGATGGCCTGCGTCTGATAAGCCAATTTATTCTGGCTTTTGCCGTTTGCAACATGACCGAATGAACTGGCAGGTCCTCTATTTTCATCCCCCCCCCCCCCCCTCCAGTTCTTTTTTTTTTTTTTTTTTTTACCTGTTACCGTGCTGGAGAGAAGGTCGGCGTAGTAGGTAGTAAGCGCAGTCATCTCCTAGTGGATATGACAGCCGTGACAGACCCCCTTGTCCTCTCCTGACCTTGTGGATGTCACTCACAGTATGCGTGCGTGGCTATGCTAATGAATCAGCGTCTGGAAAGGAACACATCTCTGCAGCCCTATGTGTGTGGGTGCTGTATTGCTGTATTACCTGGGAGCTCAATTCTCTCCAGCTGTGTAAGCAGGGAGAGTTTGTTCAAAGGACTCTAAGGTAGGGCTGGGCGATATGGCCTAAAAAAAAATCTCCGATTTTTTCACAAAAAATCCGATTCACGATTTAAATCGAGTTTTTCCCCTCCTAGTTAAAAAAAAAATAAAAATTGCGGCCTGGTAGCACATACCTGGGGTCCAAAACTTTCAGCATGTGAATAAACCCCAGCTTTTCCACGGTAGCCTATATATGGGCACCAATATACATGGCAACTGCATCTGTGATCGCTTTCCACCGGACCCCTTTCATATCATACGGCAGCGTTTCCCCTACCATCATATTGGATCACAACAGAAGTCATTTAAGGTTACCTTTCCTATAGAAGAGGTCTATACCTTGTCTTTTTATTAAACAAACTAAATAGCCTTATGTTACATGCTGAGCCTGATGTGTGTGGCTTGTGTGTGTGTGTGTGTGTGTGTGTGTGTGTGTGTGTGTGTGTGTGTGTGGAGCTGTGTATGTGTGTAGTTGATGTAGGAGGTATGAGACGTTAGTGCGCCGGGTGTGGTGTGTGACGTCAGACGGATGCGCCCCAGGAAGAAAGTGAGGCATGTGCTATGTTGTTTACATCGAGCAGCCACAGTGAAGAAGCCTACGCAGTTCTGCATGCTGTTTTTGAGTTATTTCCCTCTATGTAAAAGTCAGACACTGATGAGAGAGGCTGTGCATCATCCCTGCAGTGCTGAAAATAAAGTGCCGTTCTTTAACGCAGACGAAGTCCCGTTGTTTATGTGTTGTTGCCACAACGAGCTAACACAAGCTAAAGGAGCTAATGGTCTTCGGAGGTCCCTTTACTATGGTTCGGGGGTCTGCCAGCTTGGCGTTGGTAACACTTATTTATCTTATTTACACAACGGCATGTCATTTATGTCCCTACACGGTGCGCGTCTAAAATCCTCCTCTGCTCTCTGTGTCGCGCACGGCGGAGTTTGGCCCTGATGCGCACACACACACACACACACACACACACAGACACAGGTGTGCACACAAAAGCGCTGAAGAACTCGTTCCCTTTCTTGAGAACGAGTTCTTTGGCGCTCGCTGCCATGTTGTTTGTGTATCAAGCGCGCGGGGGGAGGGTGAGCCAACTCTGAACTACGGGAGCTCAGCGTGGAGCGGCGGTGGCAGATTTTAAATAGAAACTCGATTTTCATTAAAACACATCGGCCTAAACTACAAATTCAAATTAATCGATAAAATCGATTTATCGCCCAGCCCTACTCTAAGGTCTCAGAGCTGTAAACTGTGTTCAGTCTGTCTCATGCTGTGCTTTTCTCTAAATGGTCCATTTATCTAAACCATGCCAATGAAATGGCAATAATACTGTAAGTCCTCATGTCTTGTACTTTGTAAGAGCCTGAGATTATTATTAAGCTGTTCTTGTGTGACAAGCTTTCACTTTAACAACTAAACATTTATAAAAATGCCTTTGCCGGTGACTGACAACATCTTGTCACATTGTCAGCATTATGAGTTTTAAACACAATAGTTAGAAATTGTAAATCATACTTAAAGGATTGTCCTCACTGTATGATCACATCTGTATGTGTTAGTAAATGTGTGTCTGTATTGGCTCAAAAAATGGGTCTAATTTGCAGCAAGGGTTAATGAAGGCCTATTTGCCACAGCAGGAGTTCAAGGTACTATATACGACTTTCATAGTCTGGGCCGGCATTGCCTGTATTTGGCTCTCACCTCTGATATTGCAAGCAAATTTGGAGGTGGCTGGACTGAATGATGGTGGCCAGCAGTGCTGGCCATGCAGTCGATGCTAACAACTAATAACGCTAACAACAGGAACACGGCTGACAGAACTAATAGTGTTAACCTGGGGGGCAACGGGAGGGTGGGTGTTACTTCCATAACACCCATTGCCATCCAGCCCCTGTGGGTTGGGATGGTGTAATCAGCGGTAACTCGCGTATGAGTGCAGTGCATAGTGGTGGCGATTAGCTAGCCGGTGAGTCATGAAGGGAGTGACTCACATGCACTAACATGCATGCATGGCTGGCCCAGCTACCAAAATTAAGAACAGAGAACACACAAAGAGGTAGTGTGACTTCATTCCCTGCTCAGGATGCCATTACTCCATTATATCTTTACATAGCAAATAGTCATTTGCTGTTTTATTAATGCTTAACGTTTCACATATAGAACCTTCTAGGATGCAGTTATTAAGTGGGGTCACACACTGGGTGAATTCATCCGCACCTAGGTTATATTTTCTCACATGTGAGTAATGGCACATGTACTGAAGCTCAAACACAAGATTCCTCTGATTTTTTGGGTCATTTAGTACAACAACTTTCTTTTGAGTTTTTGAATAATTTGTAATTAAAAGGCAAATTCTTTCTTGTTGAGTGGTAAACTGAAGAGAGACCCCTCAGACGTGATTCAGCTGCAAGAAGCTTCTTGAAATTCAAGGTTCAAATACCTGCTAACAGTTAACTGATAGACGTTATTGAAGGGATGCAATGTAAATATTGATTAACTTAAAAAATAAAATGAATAAATGTTAGATGAGATTTTGTGCCTGTCCCATTCTGTTGTCAAAATAATTTGGCAATAAAATGTTTGAGATATTTTGTTTCATTCCTGATATTAAACTTATACAGCAGTGTTATTTGTGCTGACTTGACTTTGTTTTTTACATGTACACTTGGAAATTGACTCGAATGACATAGACTTAATTTGAAACTGATTGTACATTTAGACTGGAAACAAATGGTTCAGAAATGGTTTAATTGAACTGCTAGTTGTCTGAATTTGTACTCTAGAAAAGTTGCTTTGGGCACACCTCTGTTGCTATGTGTGGCTTAATGAACTCGGTGATTGGCAGCATGTAAAGATTAAGTAGCTGTGGACCCAGAGTAGATCCCAGGGGTACACCCCATGGTATGCCATGGTTTTATGTTGATTGTCACTACAACTCATAGAGTGGTTGCATGTTAAATGAACAAAGGACTTTACTCATCCAGAAAGCTTCTAGAGGTATTGGATCAAACAATTTAAATAAATGTCAGGAAAAAAATCAGCACAGTGGGGTTAATAGCTCCCAAAAATTCTATGACACAACATTTTTCAGCAGCCTTTGTCAGGCATACTTGGAAAGTTTAACAAACAAGCTCCTGAACTAGTGAAAGGTTGCACAACTGAACATTACATGTTGTCAGACTTAAGAATTGCAGGAACAAGCGCATCCAAGCTTCATTGTACTACTTGAACAGCACTATGATAGACGGCATTCATTTGTACAAAGCCAGTCAAAAAGGCAACTTGGGCCCTGACAGCGGTTAAAAATGTCAGCTATTATGTGTAACTCTGCTAGCAGACAGATGTGTTAACAGATACAACACGGCAAGGAAAACCCCCTGTGAGCTGTGGTGGCAACCTGCCCTCCCTCTCAGCACTCAGCAGCTTAGCGAAAGGCCAAGAGGAATCAGGGTGATGATTTATACGCTAAAAATAGTAACCTTGCCTAGCCCAATACCTCTTGTCTGGATAAATGATATCTCCATTTTGTTCACTTCAAATCCCCTCCTCACCTTGGTAACCACAGTTTTTACTCCTATAGCTGCAGTCCAAGACAAGGACATTCACTAGAAAGTAGCCAGCAGCAAAGTGTGTGTTTGCGCCTGTGTGTTCGGGGAAATAAAGAGGTGGCTGGCTGCTGCTGATCGAGTCATTCCAGCTCTACATTGCATGCCATGATACTAAAAACATTTTGATAAACACAGTTGTATGTGGGTCCAGCCATGACTGTGTTGTGTGAGTGGCACAGTTTTTCTAATACAACAGGTTTTGATGGGGGAGGGAAATTTGATTAATGTGATGCAAAATATAATTAAAAGTTGACGGGCTACAGTTTAATAACACAGACAGAATTAGGTGACACAGAAACACAGAGTGCCATGCTTGGGTCAGGGTGTCATTATTACCATCTGAAGGGGTTTGGGCAGTGACACTTTGAAAATGAGTAGCTGTGCATAGTGGGGAAATATTTAACACAGGAACATGATACTGTTACTAAAAATCAACAGGACTGCCAAATTACCAAAATGACTTATTTTGAAAAAGCTTTGGAGTAATTGTTTTAATGGCAGGTCATCAACCTGTAGCTGCAGCTATTGATTTAGGAGATTATCAAACACGCACACATACCGCACTTGTCAAACATTTCCTCACCCTTTCTAAATACAGATTTGGACACCAGGTTTGCTTGCAAACATATGTCTGGGTGTATAGCAGTACATATACACACATATACAGGTTAACCACAAAAGGAGGTTGACTCAAAAACTGGTATAGGGAGGAGTCTCCATTTTAAATGTCACCTCCCAGTGAGGGATGATGGGTAAAAGAGGGCTGAGAGTATTAGGCGAGGGTTTGAATTCAGAGGGGAATTTAGTGACAGTCAGTGCTTGTCTCATGCTGGATATTAAGGAAATTGTTCCCCTCAAGCACCACTGTAACAACCTTTTTCTCAGTCCTGTAGGGAACAGATGGGTCAAAGAGATAAGTGAATGAAGGAAACGACAGACATGAAGTGACGATCAGTGTCTCATTTCACTCTCTCTCTCTCTTCCTCTCTCTCTGGCTGCAAATGTCAGACTAGGTTGATCTCTTTTGACTCTGTGGGATGCAGGTGGACTGTATTAGCTACCCAGCCTCTTTGATGATTGCTTTCACTCACTGTGCATGCACTTAAGTATTTCTCCTGCCTGGCGAAAGCCAGTTCCTTGACCATGTGTATGCATAACAGGGTTTCTAATAATTGGCTTTTCAAATGTATAGTAAGCCAGTGCACAAAGACTTGAGACACTGTTGCTGAGACCAGAATGATTCCATGCAGAGTCCAACTAAAGCTGACATCATGTAACCCCTCAGAGTCTAAATAAGTTGGTTTCCACCACTGAACAGCTGATCACTTGTAAAATTCAAACATGCATCAGAAGGAGGTGAGGCATTGTATTACTGTTACACTTAAAATGAGTAACCAATGCTTCCACAATAAGGGCAGGGATTGATAGGAAATCTTATTCCCCATCAGCTGGATGCATATGCAGTTATACAGTAATCCTGCTGCAGCATTAATGTTGGTACCTCGCTTAGTGTACCGTCAGCCACCATGTACAATCTGTTTTTTCAGTGTACCCTGCCCTGTCCCCGAGTTTCACTTTGATACACATTTTCATTGCTTATCTGCCAGGCCTTGATATTTACTCTACATTCTGAGATTAGATAGAGTTCTTGATTGGGTTATTGTAATTTCATGATGGGTTGGGAGAGGGATCAAATAGAGGGAGAAGCAGAGAAGAGTTGACCGCTTGGACTTTACCATCAGTCGCTCCATGTTCATAGCCTTAGTTGCTCTGATTGAAGGGTTATTTCAGAGAAAAGTACAGGTTCTTTTGCACTATTGCATCTGCTACTTCAAAACATCCTCCAGCCGGAATCCACAATGTCCCACACATCTAGAGTACAAGCTGGTTATACAACATGGGAACACACACCAGTTGAAAACAGAATATTTTAACATATTCAATCATTTTGTGGGAGTTTGCAGAATGTTGTTTGTTAGTTTTCAAGTCGCTGCAGTTGCCAAAATGCATTATGCAAATTCAGAAATCTTTTTCATTTTGTGTGGATGTTTCATGTTGCTCTGTCCTCAGTGTGTTATATGAACCAGTGTGTAGTAGCTTCACAGCCCATATGGTGTTGCCATTTCCCGCTAATTATACCTGTTAACTATGTCAACTCACCATACTGTTGTCATAGAAATCACTTCAAAATAACTGAATTGATGTATTTGTGTAGTACAAGAACGACCGGCTTTAAAATTCATTGTAGTGAGAATCTGCACATTCATTTTGTTCTTGTAATGTTTCTAACACTGTCCAGTCTGCTGCTCTAACTGCCTGTTTATTACATGCATAACTGCATACTATAAACCAAGCACCCTCCCACTTTAGCCTGCAGGAGTCTAATCAGGTTAACATTAGTTGACTAGATGCAAGACACACAGGGCGATAATGTAGTCCAGCTTGTGTAGCATGTGTGTTGTTTTTTTTTTTTTGTCAAGTTGTGAAGTCACAGTTTCGTTGTCACTGTTCAAACTATAATCCTGTTGAGGCATTTTGATTTAAATTCATGTATATTCTATTCTGTTTTCATTATTTATGTCAATGCACTTGCATGTCTGCAGGATGAAGGGTGACCCTAGTCCTTAACATCATCCACCTCTGCCCGCCCTTCCTGCCTTCTGCTGGGAAGCCCCTGCTCAGCTTCACTCTGCCAAGCTGTTCATTAACAGGGGCTGGTTGGTGTCCTGTTTGCTAATTAAACTGGATTGGAGAGCCTGGCTAATTAGCCAACATCAGTGCCTGACCCCCTGTGGTTCTGTTTTCATCACTATCTCCTGGTTGCCTCCAGTCTTTTGATCAGTCTGCTGCCCTGTGTCTGTTTTTGATCTGTGGCTTCACATTCAAATCAACCTGAGATTAGTACAGGGCAAATGCTAAAATAAATTAAGGGAGTAGTTGAGGAAAATCTGCTCAGAGGTTACTGAAAAATAATACACAACTCTGATTAAAAAAATGCTCAGTTTGGAGTGAATTTTCCCTATGAGTATTTTTCATTGATTGCTTGGGCGATTCTGTCGTTTGTGTTGGTTGTATCTTTGTGGAAGTTGAACTCCAAATAATTGGTATCTGCCACTGTGCCTGCTACAAGAAGGAGACTGGTGTTGAGATTGTACTTTCCAGGGAAAATTTTGACGATTATAAAAAGTGGGTAAGCTTTGTTTAAGTGACCGTCCTTATGTATTTCTTAGAAAGTAGTGTAGTAGTAATGGAAGAATGTGTTCTGCTGCCCCAAATTGAAATAAAATTTATGCTGCTGTTTCCTCCATAGTATGCTAATCAAGGCTATAGTCATCATTGATCATTATTACCATCAATATTTGATATAAAATAGGGGTGCTTAATTATTCTCATAGACCAGTGGTGAATCTTACTATAGGCGACCTAGGTGATTGCCATGGGCATAACCCACAGGCATGGGTGGATAATAAGACAATGCACCCCTGGGCAAAGATATGAATTGGGCCCCACCACCTCTCCTACATAGGAGCAAGACACACAGACTTTGTATTGGTTTTGCACCACTGTGTAGTCCTGATGCGTCTGGTTTTGTGTCTCTTTATGGCCATTTTGTGTCGCATTGTGGTTATTTTGTGTCTTCTTGTAGTCGTATGAGTCTCCTTGTGGCCATTTTGTGTCTTGTTGTGGTTATTTTGCCTGCTTTGTAGTTGTTGTTGTTTTTTTGTCCATTTGCAGTCCCTTTGCATCTCTTTTATCCCTTTTCCACCAACAGTGAACCGGTTCCGTTCCAGTTCCCACACCTAATTTTGACCAAAAAGAGAACCCAAATAGTTGGTTCTCTGCTGGAACCTAAGGGCGTTTTCACACCAAGGTCCAGACTAAGGTTCATGTTTTTGTTACATTGTATACATTTGGTTCCTTGGTTTTGCATTCACATTGCAATTCTGTGAGCGGACTAAAGAACTTTACATGACATAGTTACGTTCATCTACATGGGTTGCGTCACCTTATCCACCTTATTTTTCACGGAAACACGGAGGCAAAACAGAACGCAGCCAGCTTCCGTTTTTTTGTGCGACACTTCCGGTCCAGCACTCTTGACCACTGTGTAAATGGGAATCGCCTTGTTGTTTACCTTGCTGAGTTTAGCTATATATATGTATATATCACATTTTTCACGTCACTATATCACCGTTTAGACTAATCTGATGTTT
>NC_065510.1:32994527-33121455 GCF_006386435.1 Epinephelus moara | reverse complement strand
ACTCGAGATAGATTGTGCTTTTTTGGTTCATAGTTTATGATTGACGTGCGATTTATTCGCGTTTAGAGGGAATAAATTTCCGTTATAACGGAAACGTGGGCACAGTTATCTATACAAAATACACAGACTAACTAACTAACTAACTGATTGACAACATAAACAACTGAAAATTGAAAAAAAAATAGCTTGCACCGTTAGCTCCGGTAAGGGAAAGCATGAGGGAAAGCGGCTGACCGGAAGTCACGCACAAAAAAACGGAAGTTGATCACTATTTACTTCCGTGTTTGAAAATAAGGTGGATATTTGACATCGTTTGGTTTATAAATGGGCGGGGGTCTGACGTCAGCGTGTTGTCAAGTAGGCGGGTAGAAATCCCCTCAGTGTTTACAAACATTACCTCGCCACGCTACTCATACTATTATGGCATTGCTATCAGCTGCAGCACCAACGTAGAGCACAATACTCGCGGCTCGTACAAAATGAAATATAAATCTACACCTTGTGTGAAGATGTCATCGTCGCCCGCAGGAAGGAGGAGGAGGAGACAGCTAGCAATGTTAGCAATGCTGAGAGCCCTGCCAACTCGGGAGCGACCAGTGTCGAGGTGAGTGACCATAGACGGCTCATTTTTGATGGTGGACTTGACTTCTCTCCTGGCGGAAATGAACAACCAGCGCACCAGAATTTCCTGTCAATGGTCCGAAAGTCCGTACCATCCAAAAAAATGATTTCACACTAGCAGCGGACTGGACCATGGTTCCGTTTGGTCCGGACCGAAACCACCTCTTTTGGCCGGACCAAATTTCGGCCGTTTGGTCTGGACCGTGGCCCGGAGGTAGTTTTCACACCTGCGGACCAAACTGGAAAGTCCAAAAGTCTGGACCAAACGACCTAGGTGTGAAAAGGCCCTAAGTATAGCAGGCTATTCTTGACTTAAAGTGCGAATTGTGATGACATCAGTGGGCATGTCATACTCTATAGCTTGGAAAGAGAGAATGGAGAAGGCAAAAACGGAGAAGTCAAGTGCAGTGGTCTCATTAATAGTTGGTCCATGTGTATAAAGCAATTTTGCCTGTACTTTTTATTTCCTTTGTGTGCTGTGCACCGTTGATGAAATATCCTTGATTACAATGTTTCGACTCACAACTGGTGGAAACGTAGGCTGGTTCACCAGATAGGCATCTGGGTTCCAAGAATCCTGAACAGAGGCGGTTCAAGAACCAGAGCTAATTTGGTGGAAAAGGGGTAGTTGTGGCCTCTTTTTGTTTCTCTGTGGTGTTAATTTAACATTTGACATTGTGCAAGTGAGTGCATGGGCCCCACCTAACAGTCTGTGCCCCTAGGCCTGTGTGGTCAGCCCATTTAGTAATCCATCCATGCCCAGAGGGTAGTAGTAAAGGTACAACCTCTAGTCCTGGCAATGCAGTTCATCTTAATGCGTTAATAGTAAGTTATCATCGCAGTCCGAACATGCTAGAGCACTGATGGGTATGGTGGAGTGGAGTGTATATTGAGAGCATTAGAATAGGCCTACATGAAAATGAAAAGGTAGAAGCAGTACAGGCCATAGACTGTGCAAAAATCATGGACAGAGCCATTGTAACATCACCAATTGGTTTGTGGCCTCAATTTTGGCATTATGGTCAGAAGGATTTTAACATGTTTGTTTTTGCTGTTAAGATGTCCATTTTAACATGGGGGTCTATGGAGATTGACTCGTTCTCTGAGCCAGCCTCAAGTGGCCATTAGAGAAACTGCAGTGTTTGGCACTTCTGCTTTGGCTTCTCTTTTCAGCCCAGAGGTTGCGGCTCGATTACTCTCCATTTATCAAATGATTGTATGTGTTTTCTGTGTTGTCAACCTCATGCTAATTTACTAAATATTTGTTTCATGTTTTTCTAGTCTTCAGCTTAATACAGAGCTGTTTATTCCACATGGCCTAGTGAGAACATTTTACATTTACATCGTGTCATATGTTTTTCTGAGAACCTCAATCCAGTTTTCACTATATCTGTTTGAAGCAGCTGGGTACCCTCCATGCTGATGCACTCATGCCAGCACAAGCTGTTAACTGTTTGCTGGATAAGGTTTCATGGCCCGGCTGTAAATGGTACACCAGCCACAAGAAATACAGATGATATTCTGCTCAGTTGTACAACATGATGCAAAATTGCTTCCTGTCTGTGCATGTGACATCTGGAAAGCCTACTGGCTTTCATATAGTAGCTAGAGGGAAACCTCCTTGCTGCATCATCCAATCAACATGTAACACCCCCTGGCTTTGTTTTGTCATTATAGGCTTCTTGTGTTGTGATTGACTCCATCATTGCTTTTGGTGCAACACTCTGCTTCCCCTGCTGTTCTGGTAGAGCAGCGCCACCCAGTCTGTCTTGAATTTCCCATTAAGACCCAATTAGGCTGTGATAGGGGATAGAAGCCACATGGGTAAACCCTGCCATCCCACAGCGCGCAGAAAGGATATGTTAATGGACAACCTAGTGTGCTCAGTGATGTGTAGTCGAGTACATTTTCATAGCCATTTACAGGTCTCATTTTCTGCACATTACAGCTTGGCCTAGTGAATCTTTAAATGGCACCTTGCAGATCAGTCAGAGCTGACAGTTTACTCCTGCCAGGCTGGATGCTGACATTAATTCATTTTGAGAGGTTAGCCACAAGTGGTTGAGGAAAGTGGAAGAAAATGATTTAGTCACGAGAAGGGCTGGTTATCATTTATACCAGTACCACTACCAGGACAGCTACCCTTGAAGCGATACCAACACCATTCTAGTACTTCTTTCTACACCCCTTATGTGAAGGGAGTGGTGTGTAGCATGTAGTATAGCCATCATTTCAAACATATAGGTACATTTTATTATTTATTGCTAAGTTAAGTATTGTAGAATTAGTCTTGTTTGGCTGTTGTTAGAAAGAATTCACAGTTTGAAGACATTTGTGTGGTTAATTTTTGACATTTTATAGAGTTAATCGGCTAAATAAGAAAATCAAGGTATGTTTTGGTCAAAACAATAACAAACTGAGATTGAGACATCCACACTCTCACTCTTAATTAATTTGGCCAATTCAGTAAGGCAACTGTCAGTTTTCACGGTCTGTCACGATGGAAGCCCACTTCTTAGATTCTGGCAGGCCCACACATGTCAAGCAGCTCTCAAGGCTTAAGGAACTGGACATTTTTGCTGATTTACCACCATCACCCTTGGCTGGCCTGTTATCTTTATGTCTTTTTGTTGCTAGTGTTCTCCATTATCTGGGAACATTTCAGCCATGTTTCACCCATCAAAAGCAGAAGTGACAGTTGATAAAAATACATGATCCATCTGCAGCTGAATGTGGCTCTTAGTCGCCATCGCTCATTCATGTAGATGGAGGAAACAAAGCAAAGGGGGGGTGGCGGGTGGGGGGGGAGAGGATAATCCTTCAGGATCAGCTGTGTGTGGGTGGACATGAGTAAGTGCAGCTGGCACAGTCTCTCTCTCACTCTCTCTCTCTCTCTACTGTCTATCTACCTCTCTCTTTTCCTTGTCTGTCCTTAACTAACACACTGACTGCTGTCCTGTGCACAGCGTGGTCGGGACTGCTAATTAGACAATGTGCACTGTATGAGATTGTGTAATTTGCCCTATCTCTTCATGAAAATGATAATTTGACAAAGTGGCTAAAATATTGTGGCTATCCTATCTGACACTTTTTTTTTTTTTTTTTTTGTTACAGAACACAACTTAAAGTATGATTTGGACATTTATTCTGCACAGGGGTTACCAAGGCAGGGGAGTTTTTTTCCAGACCTGCTGTCAAAGCTAGATCCTGCATACAAATTTGGTTTTACACCCAAATTGAATTTATTCAATTCAGTCATGATACTCCGCACCTGACTGGTTTGGATGTGGATCGTTTTTGGGCAGATTGCCTTTGCTGTGAGTTGTTACTGTGTGTTTACTGTCATATGTGATGGAGGAGTTTAAAGTCACTCAAGATGATGGACATCTCAGATAAGCCGACCATCAGCATCTCGCTGCTCATGTCAGAAGACTTTAGCTTGGCAGTCAGAGATGTGCTGAGCAACTTGCTGTGAGATTCATAGCAATCAAGGACTCGTCCAGAAAAGCAGAAAATGTCCTCTGAGTTTGTCAAGTATTTACATGTAATAATACTTTGAAGGTAACATTTTATTTAAGTCCCCTATTAAGCATTTATAAGCAGTATACAAACATTTAATTAATTATTGTACGCAGCTAGAAGGACATTTTAGGACATTTTAATTGCTTATTAATAAGCAATAATAGCTTCTCTTATGTGGACATTATTTTTTATTTTTACAACAGTAATTTACTATATTGTCATTCATTATTGTGTGGCTACACCAGCCTACACTCATGAGTACCCACAGGAAGAGCTATAGCTGTTGGCAAATACATTAAAGCACTTATATCTGCTTACATCTGCTTTATAATAAGTTCTAAATAGGCGATATAAAGAAACTCAAATATGATATTTTTGACTAAATACCTCTATATTGATAGTATGATAATATTGTAGTGTTGACTATTAGTGCTTTCACAAAAATTTTTACACAATAATCAGTAATGTGGATATAATGACTAAATGGGTAGAGAGAGTTTCATATCACAATATTGATATATCAATATATTGCCCAGCCCTAGTTCTAAACCAGTTAGTAAATGTATATATATTGCATTTAAATATACTACTGAATAGGGGGACTGTATTTTTGTCCCTCAGCACTAAATGGCCCTCATTCATACAGATGGTTTGGGTTGTTGTTGATTAATTTTGATGATTCAGTGATTACTTCATCTTGGCTGAGATTCTCTGCATTTCAAAAAGTCACTTCCTGGTCTGTTTTCAGCATTAGATTCTGCAAGCTGTGTCCAACATGATGTCTGAATTTCTTGGTGTACAATAGGAAAAAAAGTAATGGATTACCTACTGTCCCTTTAACATTTGGCTTTTATGTTAATGTGAATTCAATATAGGGCATTAGAATGAAGTATTTTGTTTCAGAAGAGGACTACCTGTATCTATCAGGTACATGTGCAGACAGCTGAAAGACAGACAAAGGAAGCGTTTCTCTTTGTCCTATAAAGGTATAAAGCCTCTGCGGGCTGACAGGCAGGGAAATGGCAGATTGCAAGCAAGATCTGAGGAGCCTGAATGAGGCTCTGTTGCATTAGTCCAGAGACCAGTGTCAAACTGACTGAAATGGCAAACAGCAACATTGATCACTGTGGCGCCTGACTGTGTGATACTGTCAGCTCTCACTGAGTTATATGCCATCCTGCTCTCCTTGCTGATGATTTATTTCTCTTGGGTCAAGCTCTGTTCATTCTTTTCTCATTTGTATGTCTCAAGATATAGAAAAAAACATTGTCCTCTTCCCTGGTAGAATAAAACTTTCCTGTTTGTAGAGAATACAAAACAGGTGTTCTTTCAAAAAACGGACCAACCTGGATAATGTTCTCAATGTAAATCCACTTAAACAGATTCCTACTCTGAAAGAGATTTACAGTACAGCACAATTTGAGAAGGAGCAGAAAAGCACTTTGAACAAGCGCTTGGAAAAGTGGCAGTCCTCCAGTTTTCAGAGGAGAGTGCTTCGTAAGCTGCAGGTTGAGTGCATGAGATGAATGAATGAATGAATGTATGCACGTGACAGGGCCCTACAATGTATAATGTAAGGGCTGCAGTGGCATTGTAATCGATCGGCACTATGCCACTTACCTTTAAGTGGTATCTAAATATAATAACAGTAACATTTGCCATGTGGGCCATACTTAATTCAAACATATGCTTCATGCTGTATGTTTGCGCTGGTTTATCCTCTCTTTTTCATTTACTGCTCAGTGTACAAAAGAATAAATGACTGGTTCTGCTTGTTCAACAGATCACATCAAAAAACGTTTGGCTTTACTTAACACCCACGGATATGTACTTAAGGTAGTCTGCACCCTGTGCCATTTATTTATTTTGACACCATATGTTATTGAATTGTAAATGTACTGCAGAGATGGACGGAGTGCCAAATGGAAAGGACCCAGCATATGAATGTTACCTTTGGTTTTGGAGCTGAATTGAAGCGTTTGCAGATCACAAGGATTGCTGAAGGTACTATCTTCAGTTAAAGCCACACTATTGATACTGCTCAGTCCACTGAAATGTCCCTCGATGTGTTAACCATACACAGAATCAAAATGATGGACGTAGCCTCCGTGACGTCACACAACTGTTTGTGGACTCCCATTTTGAATCCTGAAGTTTGGCATTTTGACTACCACCATCTTGGATGTTTGAAGTCAGAAGTGACCATATTTGGACGAGAGGGGGAAGCTAACCCTAATGCTAGCTGCTAACCTGTGCTGTGTCTCAAATCGCGTACTTCCGTTAGTACACTTCTATGTAGTATACTATGTGCGCTATGTACTTATTGGCGTAGTGCGCAAATTTCGACAGGGTAGTTATCTCAAACCAAACACGGCCGTTGTGCACTCACCGGAAATGACGACCGCAAATTAACTAGCTAGCAAACTAGCATTAGCATTGCGTTATCGTTCGCGGTACCAAATCATTACAGACTGCTAAATTAACCCAATAAACCTACTGCTGGCTAATACCCGACAACAGTATAGTGGTGCTTAGTGCAAAAAACACATGTATTTATACAATGGCGACCATTGAGGGCGAGAAGTGTCCAAAATTCCACACTCAACTTCTTGACTGTTTTGAGTGCACCATTCGGGTACTCATAGTGCACTGCATTTTTCCATACTTTTCAGTGTGAACACACTTATGCACTCAAAATATTAAGTGTAAGTACAGAAGTACGTGATTTGAGACACAGGGCTGGTTAGCGCGATGCATTTGCAGTCGATGATTAACTGTGATAATGCTAATGCTAAAACCATTAAAAGAAAATGCACATATTGGAAAAACTGAACTTTCGACTTCTTACAAGATCTTTGAACGCAACCAGACACTGAACATGACTTTTGTTAGGCGACCAAATGTTACAGTCAACTTTCATAAACTGAAAACACACTGAAATAGACACAGCTAGGGCTTCACCTATACTGTGTGTATCTAGGTTTACTTAACAAGCTTTGTCGCTGTGGTAGCAACTTGTCATCGGGTGGCACCCAACTGTCACTCAAAGCATCCACGCTCTTAATTATGTGTAACTTTAAGCCTTAAAAACATTTAAATGGGTGAGGTATATAAAAATTCAGCCCCTGTACAAGTGTCATGAATGTTGAAATTAGCTATAGAGACCAACACCAATTTTTGCACCACTTAAGTTGGGCATTTTAACTTGGGGGTCTAAGGGGACTGACTCACTTTTGAAACCACCCTCAAGTGGCCATTACAGGGACTTAATTTTTTGGCACCTCTGCGCTGGCTTCATATCTCAGCCCTGGAGGTTGCCGCTATGTGTTAACAGCTTAATTTATCTCCACCACTGAAGCACTTCCCGTCATAGCATTGCTTTTTCTTCCCGCATCTCTGTCTGTTTTGACTGTATAGAAATTGTACTCTTTCTTCCTTGATTTGAGTATCCAAATTATCCAATTTAATAATGGATGGTGGCACAGCCAGTGGGGATGAGCACCTGATAAAAAAATGAGTTGTGCATTTACTTGTGTGTGGGGAAGGAAGCCATGCAAATTCCAGGGCCTGTTTTCAGGAATAACAAATGCAAACGAAACACAAGAGATGGATTGTTTTATTAGTGCTGTCTTACAATACAAGTCCAGTCCACATAACAGTGACGGTATACTGTGTATATCAGCAAGTTTTACAATTGTATTAATTTTGTTAATCTTGTGATAATAGTATACACTGAATTCTAATAGAAAAGACATTTACAGTATGTGGATTAATCGCATCCCTCCTCCCTTGATGTCATAGATTAAATTCACGACTAAAATAGAAATTTGTTATCAAGCACTATTATCCAAAAGCTAAATTAAAACTCTTAACCCTTAGCTCATACACTTGAGGGTGCTTTATCGACTCCAGTATACCCTGGAGTCTTTAATTATGCAAGTTATCAAAACTTATTTGATGGCATTAATATTACATGCTTAAGGGATGATGCAATCATGTAGCCTGACTGTGATTTGGGTCCCAGTGTGAATCTGCCAGAAGAGATTCCAGCCTGTTTTACATGCTCACTTAAGCAACATTAAAACACAATTACCAATCTGGAGGGATGGGTGATAAAATATTAGCCATCCTTGCCTAGTCCCACATTTTTGGAAGGCATTAACTGATGACAGATTACAGCAGGTGAGTCCTAACACATAACTCACTCCTCAGTCTGCCTCAAACACTTCCCATGACCTACATGTTGTAGAAAGCTTACCTCTTTCTGACATGACAACACACTTGTTATATTTGTCTCTTGTATTGGCTTTTTAGCTCTCTCAGATTCTCCCATTACACCCCCACTCAATTTGTGCTCATAGCTGAATGTCAGAAACATCAAGCACAATTTCTTCCACCAAATATTCTGACCATAAAACACAAGGACCCCTAGTATAGAGACCTAGCCCAACTGAGTGATAACTCCTCTGTGTTATGCTCTCCCATTAATGTCATACATTACTGCCATGTTTGGTGTGGGGCTACTGATGTGGCTGCTCTATGAAGAATCCACTGACAGTGTGCAATAATTTGAATTAATGCATAACAGTACCACCTGCTACATCTGACTGGCAAATGGATGTCTTTCCTTGGTATTGTGGACATGCTCTTCATAAGAGACACACATTTTGTCGGCAAAACATCCAGGTGAAAATGCAAATAGTTTTTGATAATGTGAGAACAATAACAACCAAACAACCAAAATCTAAACTGGAATTCATCCTGCATGTAGGAAAAAGAAGTCTAACGTGGCAGAAGCAATGTATTATCTTTACAAAGACATGATTCAGCCTCTTGCAATCAACAGCTCCTATACTGCCCAGTTACACACTCATGCTCAGTGCACTCTGCATTGAACTCTAGTGTTTTTCACACTATTATAGTATTTATGTAGAGTGCCTGGAGCAATGAACTGCGATAACAGGAGGCCAGTGATGAATGAGCAGCTCTGATGTCTTTGATGACTACACACGTGTGCACAAACCATTTACTGACCAGCCAAAAGGAAAACAATACATGAGAGAGGTGACTTCTTAGATTGTCCAGTGCACACATTCTGATGTTCTGCAGTTTGAGATATCAGTGTCTTTTTCAGTGTGGTAATAACTGAGGATATTTAATAGTGTGTGTTTTTTCCACACCACGCTTTATTGGGGTAGATCTTCAAGTGCACAGTAATCCTTGGCTGTATTATGCGTGCTTAAAAATGAATCATGGAATTGCAGTTAACTAAACTCCCTGCTTTTTAATCTAATGCTAAAGCCCATTTAGCACAAACAGCTCCATTCTCACTTGGTTGCTGGCAATGATGACGGACAGACAACCCCAAAACAATGGTTTAATAAATGGCTGTTACAGATTGATTGGCTACCACTTGAAGTTCTATAAGTAAAGAAGAGAAGTGGTGATTGCGGTCAGTTGGCAATCAGCAACAAATTGTCTGCTGAGTGGATCCCATTTTTCGTGACACACAGTGGTGACCTGTGATGCAGTAGGTTGATTTCAACTTCTCTCTTTCCTTCATTAACGCATGAGTGTCAGAGGATAAAGGATGAAGTCATTTTCGCAGGATAGATATTTTTGAACTTATGGCCCTCAACAATAAAATCATTTTCTTCCATCCTATATACAGAACATTGTATGTCACTGAATTATTCTGATTAACATTTCTTTCTGCCACACGATGCAATTACACTGTTTTTGTTCCTCCAAACAGTGTGACAGCTTTTCAAATGTGAAAGGCAGGAAATAACTGAAATTAACAAACCATAAGCACAATAAGGCACAAGATCAAAAATCATTTATTTTTATGTCTGTATATATTTTGTCAACATCTTCTGCAGAGCGGAAAGTCAGACTGTCCAAAACAATTATTAAAACCATTTCTCTTTGTGGTGTCATCAGACAATGTTCCAGTGTTGAGAAACACCTTAAGGCGATTTTAATCATTTAAACTCTTATTGCAGTCGGCTTCCCAGCTTTGAATCAATACATTGTTATGAATCAGTGTTTCTTTTTACTTCCTAGTTTCCAGTGTTGAAGTTACATAAACTGCATATGCTCTCAGACCTTAAAGTAATTGATACTTGCTAATAACTATAACTTGCACTTGCCAATAACTATATATTAAGTGGGTAAAGATAAATAATAGAACAGCTAAACAAGACAACACTTAAGATATTATGATATCTAGTTTCATATCACAATATTGATATATCAATAAATTGCCCAACCCTAGTTTTAAACTATGTAGTATATGTATATACAGTATATTGCATTTAAATAGACTGAATAGGGGGTCTTAAATAAATATGATAAATATTGTGAAATATTTTTAATTATGATAAGACCTGTTAGCATTGTCCTCCAGCACTAAATGACCATCATCTATACAGATGGTTTGGGTTGTTGTTGATTAAAGCGACACTTACCTTTCTGGAAATTTTACGCTTCTCTTTGTTTAGGTTAAAATGCTACTAATAAGCTGATGGCACACTAACATGTAAGTGAATTCCACCAGCGATAAAAACTCATAGTTATACCATTCTCATATGGTTCTAAGAAAACTCCGACCAATCAGAATGCAATGATTGGCTGAGCGTCCTGTCTGTCTTCCCCACGTGGAGGCCTCCGACTGATGTAACCGCTCGCGTAACATCTTAGTTTGCCTCTAATGTAATAGTCTCTCAATCAGAGATCTCCGCCTTCTGATAGTCTGGGGACACTCCTTTCTAAAGTGTGTTTAACACACCGGAGAAAACGGCCGGCAACAAAGCAACTCCTCTTTTTAAAAGGACACGCCCTCCCGGAAATGTGCGCTCCCCCTTTTCTCGTCCGCAAGGAAACAAACACACAGAGAGCTTGAAAATGGATGACGAGAGATTTAACTCTGTTTTATCAAACGTGTGCTCAGTCCACAAGATTGTGGAAATGAAGGACTTACAGCGACTTTGTTTACAACTTTTAACGCAGTCGGACTGTGTTTACGAGCACAAGAGTTCAGCGAGCCACTGAAGGACCGCCCTGCGGATTTACTATTGGTTCTGCAACGTAGGGAGTTTTTTTAAACTCTGAAATTGTATCCGCCCATCTAAACACAAAATCAGGGAGAAAGACATCAGTCTTTAGTTAAGCAAAGCGACTAATGTAACATAGGCTGTAATGTTATATATGTTGCTATATGTTGCAGTTGCTAATGGCTAATGTTAGCCTACTGTAGCGTAGCCTCTGAAACATTAACGTTATCTTCCTTGTGTGTTTCCACTTACTAGTAATGTTAACGCTACTATCTAATGTTAGCACTGTAACCTTATTCTAAAACCCATCAGTCATCACTGAATCCGGTTGAGTCTGTCATAGACGTAATGAGGACGTAATGGAGGAGGGGGGAGTAGGCCTTTGGAGGGAGGTGGAGTTGTAGGAGGAGGAGGATGGGACTTTGGAGGGAGGCGGGAGTTGTGGATGTTCAAATAATTTTTTTCTAAGTGCTGTGTGAAATGCAAGAAAGGTAAGAGTAGCTTTAATAGTGATGACTCAGTGATTACTTCTGGTGGCATTTTACTTGAACCAAAATGGCACCAAACGCCACAGGTGTGTAGTATAGTCATACTTTCAAACATTTTGGTGGCATCTCAGCACACTCACTTGCCAGCTCCGTTGAATACACTATGCTTGACTACAGCACACCACACACTGTATAGGTTGTAGCTGCTGTAATAGTGGGCCAATCACACAATGCAATAAATTGAAGAATACTTTTGGCGATTGGTTGCGACCAAATCCATACAAATAGCCATTTGTTTCTAGATCTGAATACAGAAAGGATCAAATCCAGGTATCATTTGAACTAAGAAGTTTCAATAGTACCACTTGGTACTGGGTAATTCTGATCAGTATCTTAAAGTTAGTACTGATACCCAGCCCTATTGGTAATTGGTTTGCATTTACAGTCATGTCATCATTTTATTCATTTTTTATGGCTCTATTTGTCTTTTGATTTTTCCAGGATCCCAGAACAAAGCACAAGTTCAAGATCCACACCTATGGGAGCCCCACCTTCTGCGACCACTGTGGCTCTCTGCTGTATGGCCTCATCCACCAGGGCATGAAGTGCGACTGTGAGTACTTCATTTGATATCTCACTCAGCGGTATCATATGTCCTCAATTATTTTATAATGTCAGTTCCGTGTATCAAGTGGTGTAGGGCCTAAAATTGATGGTCAAACACTGAAGCAGGAAACTTAGTCCTGCACCGCTCTGTTGTACAGGTCAATTAGGCACAAGTATGGCATGCACAGGAAAATACCGTGGCACACGATATTCTCTTTTACTGCCAGTTTATCAGCATCATGTCCTGAATAAAACAAGCCCATTGTTCCTCCTCACTGAATATCATAGGCCTTTGTGTTTCCCTTCCTCCTTCACTTTCACTCATGAAAATCACACATTGTCTATTTTCAGTCTGCAGCTATGTTCCCTGCACTCTGAATAGGCCTGCTATCAAAAGCTTTACAGAGTCTTTATTAATATCCCTCCCTCCCTCACTCTTCTTCCCTTTAATCTTGTGTTAGTGGATTAGTCTGAATGCCTTAATGAGCTCCTAAATACATTATCCTCCACCTGCTACAGACCACCAGTTATGCCTAATGATTGCTCCGGGGTGTACATAAATAGAGACGTGGAGCGGCAAATTATTTTGGCAGATCAATTGCGCCTCTAATCACACGACAATAAGATTGCACTGTATTATATCCAAGCACTGGTGAGCTGCATAAGTTAGCAACATAGCCAGTCTCACTCACCTAATGACTTGTTGGCATGATGATGTAACCGTTGGGAACTGCTCCAAATCTATGACAGGGTGGTTCAGCTGGCAGACACACATGCCATGTATGCATGACATCACGGGGGCTGAATCTGGGTCATAACCTTGTTATCTCCTCCCTCACAGAGCTTTCCAAAAAAAACATGCTTTAATATTGTGCCAAATGTTTATGATACATGAACGAAATTGAAATCTGTCCTCATATAGATAAAGTAAATCTCGAGGAAAAAGCAGCTTACTGTATTTGAACATTAAGCCATAGGAGGCTGCACACATTTGCTTTTATAACATACTGTAATATGATATCTTCATTACTTATAGATCATAGCTATTTTAATAAAAAAAAGAATGTGTTAAAAATACACAAATGCATGAAAATCTTATATAATCCACAAATAAATAAGTTGCTGTCAGTAGCATGTTCATGTACAGCAGCATCTGTATTTCAGTCAGCTCTAAGGAAGCCCTGAGCCATTCAGTTTGAACTGATATGCATCAAGAGAAAAAGCTAATCTTGATCTATGTAAAGCCCTCTTCACTAATGTCTTTTATCTCCTCTCTCTGTCCCTCCAGCCTGCGATATGAACGTCCACAAGCAGTGTGTTATGAACGTGCCCAGCCTGTGTGGAACCGATCACACTGAAAGGAGGGGGCGTGTTTACCTCAAGTGTGAGGTCACTGTGGATAAGCTGCAGGTCACAGGTAGGCCTCTGTCTGCCCCTCTCTGTTCGCACACACTGGATTGAATGGGCTTATAAAATGCAAGGTGTGAAGCACCTGAACTGGTTGATGTGTGTTTATGGCAGATGCTTGATGAAGATGTGTTTCTGTCTATGTGAGTGTGTGTGTGTGTGTGTGTGTGTGTGTGTGTGTGTGTGTGTGTGTGTGTGTATGTGTGTAACTGCAGGTAGGCTGAGATGAGGGTGTTGGTGGTAGCAGACGCTTTTGTTCTATTTCGGTTGTGAAACCTGGATCAATTTCAACACTTTGCCTTTTTTTTGTCCATAAACCCAGACTGTTAAATTTCACACAGGCATTTGCTTTCAATCCCCTGCTGCCATTACTTCTGAAATGAACCCTGCTCACCATTAACTCTGCCTTAAAGGTCCAGTGTGCAGGATTTAGGGGGATATATCGACAGAAATGGAATATGATATAATAAGTTTTCTTTCATGTTTAATCACCCGGAAAATAAGAATCGTTTTTGTCACCAGAATGAGACGTTTACATCTACATAGGGAGTGGGTTCTCTTCTACAGAGATTGCCATGCTGCACCATCATTTTTCTACAGTAGCCCAATATGGGGAAATCAAACGCTGGCTTTAGATGGAGCCATTTATGTTTTTGCGTTGGCCACCATAGTTAGCAGCCCCTCCATGATGAGAGCATAAAATGTTATGTTAAACTGCTTTATTCAGTGCTTTTACTAGTTTAAATCACTGGGTCCATTTGTGTTGGAGAGAAAGAGACCTCTGGATAATTCAGCTCATGGTAAAAACCTTGTGAACGTCTGACTCTTTTCTGAGAGAAAAGATGAGCACACATAAGCAGGTGTTGGGCCAGTGGCCTGTCTCTGGTGAGCCAAACAGCATAGGAGAAACGCTGATTTGTAACATGAAACAGCTTTATTCAGTGTTTTTACTGGTTTTAATCACCTGGGGTCGCATTCATAAAACAGTGCGTAGGATTTATATTAAAAGTGTACGTGTGGACAAAAGCAGAAAATGGTGTGTGCCAGAAAATATCATGATTAATAAAATTATGTGTACGCCTGACAGTGCACAGTGTCCTTTTATCAATCCCAAATTAACTTGGAATTGTCGGCACGTGGATCAGCCTCATATCCTACCCTCTACACGCCCACATTCAACTATAATAAATGGTCAATGCAAAGCACCTTGTCAAGGTTAATGCACGGAAATGAGCCTGCTGATCAATGGGACTTGACCAGTGAATCACGGCAACAACCAAGTGTCACTGCGGTGTTTATATGTCTACAGCATTTAGACTGACAATGTGCAAAAATGATCATGACAATCAGTGTATCCCTGACCCTGGGATATCATGTAAAGATGAAAGTTTGATAGGCGAACACAATTTATTTATTTATGTTTGTCTTGGCTTGCATTATGAATAGGACTCAAAATAATGCAGGTGGTGAGGAGAAGTGTGTGACAGCCACCGCAATGTCTCCAGTGCGCTCTGTGCTTACACACTTGTGTTCGCCGCAGTGATTTTACACGCAAAAACTATCTGAAAACTTAAATTGTACTTGTTGATATATAAACAGTACTGGAAGATATTATTGGAAACTGTTGATGCTCTGTTTGGCATTTATTTATTGCTATTTGATGTGTGCTCCACTGCTGACCCTGAGTGTCAGCTCTCTTCTGAGCCCGTGAGGGTGGGGATGTGATGATGAGACAGCGCCGATGAAATAATGAGCAGAATTGGGGGTGATATTTGAGTAAGCTTATGATTTTTACCACTGAAAGGTGTTTATGGAAAAATTGTGTCTCACTAGCACAAGCACTAATAACACCACCGGATTAAACGTTAATGAAGTTGATGTATAAGTAACGTGTGATATGAGGCAAAATAAATGTGTGAGAGCTCATCATCTGCGTCGCCAATATCCCCTGTCAGCAAAATATTCATACGCATGTGTCAGAGTTTCCCTACAAATGTGCACATTCTGCACAAGTTTGTTTTTATAGATCACAACTTTTGCATGGGAAGTGGCGTACGCCTCTTTCAGGCCTCGTGTTGTGTGTACGCAATGTTTATAAATGAGACCTGTGGTCTGTTTAATTGATCTGGATAATTCAGCTCCCAGTAAAAACCGTCTGAACGATAAACACTGAAGGAATGCTAATCAGGAGAAGTTTCAGCTGGTTGCAATCTGCAGTCCTCATCACTAGATGTCACTAAATCCCCTAAATCTTACACACTGTTGCTTTAACTCTGATTCTGATTCCTGTATACCAGTGGATACTTTCCACTGGTATTAATAGGAAATAACTGGAATAAAATAAAAAGATAAGGGTTATCTACTTAGGCTGTATAAATAGGCATAATCAGTTAATTTGCTAAACAAATCCATTACTTTGTCAAATACATACAGTGTGAAATGTGCCATATGGTGAGTTAGTTTGCTTGCAAGGTCTCTATCGGGGAAAGGTACTCTATCTAGGCAGCCCCAGATGCAGTGAATCTAACTGCTAACTGCATGGCTGGCCTTGTAACTATCAGCTATTAGTATGCTGCGAAGGCTTTTCCCTTTTGGTGCACAGATCGATAGAGCCGCTCCTGCTAAACATTCTCCAATAAGAAGCAATTCACTGTTACGACACACTTGGAAGGCAATCCCAGTCCAAATATGTAGTCCTGCAGTGGTGTGTGGTCTGCTGCGTGGGCCCCGTGTTGTTACCCTTTTTAAACAGTCACGACTTGCTTCTGTGTTGGCTGGAGTTTCTGACATAACTGAATTGTCTCTGCAAAGCACACTAAACGCTTGATATATTCATTTATGTCTCATCAGAATTTCACAAAGACAAAGGGGTCGTGGCTTTACAATCAGCTGTCTTACCATTATTCATTAGAAGGCTATTCTGCACGATCATATCACTGGCTATGCCAAACGTTTTAATTACTGATGCCTCCGGTTTCAAAGACACACATGGTCTTTGTCTGCCGAGCTCAGAAAAAAGGATGTAATGAGATACTATTAATAGCATTTACTTAATGTAATGTAATCAGCGGTGATGTCATATATCAGAGACTTTTTACATCCTTAAGAAATCCTTCTACAGCCACTTAATATTGTCTGAACAGCCAAAAAAGAGTAAGGCTTTCTAAAATAAGGTGCATATCATATCTAATCTATAGATTAATGTTCTTGATAAAGATTGCTTCCACACTTTACTGTAGATTAATGTGTTTCTCCTCTACTTTCATTCATCTTTTGCATTCCTTTGCTGCTTTCCGAATACAAATGATACATACAACTACATGTAGGCTTAAGTATGTTAGTTTATAAATCACAAATTATTTGACAGTTCATAATTATTGACTTTGCAGACAGTGTTGAATAATCCGCTCAGAGCAAGTAGTGGTTGACTGGCTGCTGTGGTTAAGCTGAGATCATTTCAGGCGTAATCTGTCAAATGTATCTATTGTGACGTTTTCAGTCTGTGGCTAAAAGTAGCACAAAAATGAACAGTGTCTGGTTGATGGTGCTGTGAGTGTAGTGTTGTCAGTTTTGAAAATGCAAGAGCTGCGGTCGTCCAACGTGGCTGCTGCAAAACGCTGCATCACTGGAGCGGCTGCGGCTCTGTTATGAATAGTGACTGGTTGCACTAGTTAATATGGTAATGGAGCAGTGATGATGCACTAATGTATGTGCATGTTGCAGATTATACAGCTTAAATTTAGTAAAAGGACATAGCAATAGTTAATAGTAACTTTTAGGTTGTTATATAAAATGAATTAAAAATTGTATATGCATGCTGCACATAGGCCAAACTATCTGCGTGTGTTTGTTGCACGAGTTTATTTGGGAAACAGTGCAGTACAACAGCGTGTCTTTGTAAAGGAGCCCCTTTTGCCTTGTATTTCCAGGCATGCTGTAAATCCCTCCGGCTGTATTGTTGCATTAGCACACCTGCTACAACAATAGTGGCTGCAAGGAGCCAACGCATAATCATTCAATTAGCTGGCTTACAGAGGTCAGTGCATCACAAGACCCTGGCACTGAACTTCACTGACTTATTCACTTATCAGATTATCACTAGAATGAACAGAGAGAATGTGGGCAGGCATGCCTAACACAACACGAATGTTAGGGACCATTTATTTGAGTAATGAACACAATGACTTGTGCATGTTTGTCTCATTCACTGTGCTCATTATCTGAAAGTTTGCTCTCCATATTTGCATTTAGGATCGTTGCACACAGTTGAGCCGATTCCAATGTTGCATTCACTCTAATCACACTTTCCATTAGTCTCAGCTAAAAAAGGCAAACTCCAATGGTGGAAAGGATGGACATATATGGGTACATAAAGCACTAATTATGATTGGTTATGACTAATATCGTGCATGGTCTCGCCAAATGTCTGACTCTCACCTTTGGCAAGTTTGCTTTCCTCAACTGTATGTATTACACAAACATACTCGCATAAAGTAGTTTACTTTCCCAGAGAATGTGTTTCTTTTAGTTGTTGTAAATATCGTATCTGGGTCTTACAATAGTTTATAAATATTTAGCCTCCATAAAACCTTTTTATGGCCAAGTGTTGGAAATACCTAAACAGTGACAACAGTTTAAACGCCAGTTGAGCTCATTTCAAGGCACACTGAGTTGGTCAAATAATGCACAAATATTTATGCGATATTTTAGGCTGAGACCGTGGTGTCTCCCTCTCCATCTGGTGGTACCTCTTAATATGCATTTATCTCCCACAGATCAGTCATCTGCTCCAATATATGTCACGTACTGTATTTGCAGTCAGTGTAGATTATACAGTTATATATATATACTGATGTATTCTCCTTGGGATTAAGTAGCAGGGTCTGCAGCAGTGTTATTGAGCATTTAGAGGCAGAGGAATGTCCACAGTTATAGAACTGAAAAAAGAAGAACTAAATTTCAAGGTAAAAAAACCTGCTGTAAAGTGCAAAACTCTTGAATGAACAGGATTTAGTTTACACTGAAGACTGCAAAATAGACTCTTCTCTGCTCCTGCCTCCCTCTCGCTTTATCATTCAGTCTCATTGCTCTGCATCAAATTCAAGAACTCACAATATCCTGCTGGATGAGATGGCTTTATTAACACTGACCCTCTTCACACAGTCTCTGGCTGTATCTTCCTCCAGCCCAGCATTGCTTTCATTTTTGCTAAACCGTGCACTGCCACAGACTGTTGTCAGCTCGTGATAATGATGTACAGTATGTGTGAAAGCCCATGCATATTTCATGTGCGCCAGTATGCATGAATGTGTGTACGCCAGGGATGGGAAATCACCATTATCACCTGCAATATTGCAGACTCCTACCCCCCCTGTGGTACATAGTAGCCAACTCCTGATGAGGACACAACATGCATGTTATCATTTGCATGTGCTCTCTTCCTTGTGTGTGTGTGTGTGTGTGTAGGCGTGTGTATAGAACTGCTGTACCAGCACGACCAGCCCACTCAGGCCAGATTGTATCATGGATTACATTAGCTGCTGTAGACGCCTTGCAGACAGCCTGCCAAGCAGAATTGTATTACACTGGTGAAGAGCGTTTATCAGGAAAGAGGTGCAGTGGATGGCTGGAAGGAGGGAACTTCGCATCTCCTTCAGATGTATCATTCCACAAACACACAAGTATCATCCTTTTATTAGGGTGTGAACACTCTGACTGTGTAATTGTGCGTGCATAGTGTGTCGACGCCAGGGCTCAGTTAGCTGTTGATGATCAGTAAATACCTCCAAATTGTAGGCTGGCTGCTATAAACCACAATGTTGTGTATGTATACACGCGTTGAACACAGAAGATTACTAGGTCATATTTTAATCATTTAATAAAGCAATTATTTTTTATAACTTAACCCGGCACTGTTCATATTTGCTCTGAAACAAAGGTGAAGCTGTTGACACAAATTGCTAGTTCCCACTACTCTGTGTGGAATTAAAATGGTTTTTTAGAACCATCTGAGTCAACTGTATGAGGGGTGAAAGTAACAGAAATAAATGTATAAAAATGCAGTTGATAAAAATGCATGTAAATTGAAAAATAGAGCAGTGAACATGGATTGGAAATGCAAAATATAGTGATAAGTTATCAAGGGATTTGATTAATTTAAAGCTGATTTGATTAAAACAGTCGTGATATGTTGAAAACAGAGCCACGTCTTATCAACTTCCCCATCTTACATTCATCATCTACAACACAAATTGCCATTTATCAGTTAAAGAAAATGGCCTCAAGGATGGAGTGATGAAATTGCTTTGGAATTAATAGTGGAAGTGATGAAATTTGAATTTGAATTGAAAAATGGAGGGGTAAAAATGGACATGAAATGAAAAGTGTAGTGATAAATTATCACGTGATTTAATGATTTAATTTACCATCCATCATTCCCAACACTCAACAGACATTTAATGTTTATAGCAGTGATTTTTATTACTTCTACCCAACATGTCAGTCACAATCAAAACACGTCCACTGAGCAGCTGATCGAATTTTCAGCTCTTTTCAACCAGCACTGTACTCACAAGAGTTCTCTGCTAATCTGCCCGTGAGCAGAGCTGCCAGCGGCTCCAATCGTCTGCTGGCAGGCTCCAGTGGTCAACCCGCAGATGATTGGAGTGGGGGTTCCAGCGAGGAAAGCCAAGCACTGCATCTGCACACACTGCATTGACACAGAGATGGTTGAAAATCAGCAACGTTTCTCTTTGAGGGCTGAAAAACTGATCTGTTGGTCAGTGGGTATTGTTTTTTGATGCAATGTAAGTGTCAGTAGGGTGTTGGCAATGATGAATGGTAGACAAAATTGTACACCATGGAAGCTAGACCAGTCTTCAACCTCAGCAAAGCTACTACTATTCATAATGTAACAAAAGTTATGGACAGACTTTGAATGTCCGGAATTAGCAATGTAACATGGTGCCTTTAAGTCGAGAGGGAAAGCTTGATTGAGTGAGTGCAAGAATGATGAGTGCAAGAATCCCCCGACCAACCCACAGAGAAACACGCACTCAACTCTTGAGTGAGGAGTGAACCAGTAGCTGGAGCCAAAGTGTTCACCAGGAAGTGACATGTCTGCCAAGGGAAGCAGCTGTCCTTTAAACCCATACATGGACCCACACATGAACTCCAACCAGACCAACAGTAACACAGACTTTTTGGCACCGACGCCGACATGCCCTAAATGTCATAATGAGTCACATAGAAACAGAGATTATTTGTGCAGTTCCCAGAAAACACGAGTTGTGAGACTGTGTTTTTGTGAGTTAGCGTGAAATGGCGATGGGAAGGGAGGTGCTGAAAGAGACAAAACAAGTTCTGTCTCTGAAGGACATACGTAGCCCACTAACCTTGTCCTCCGCCTCCCATTCCTGCTGACACACAGCTCCTCTCTGTCCGTTGGTGCTGAGGAAGCCACCCTCCTGTTTGTTTCAGAAACCCTATTGTTCATTGACTCAGTGCAAATATCCAGAGTACACTTGGGAGAGGGTATTCTGTAGTTTAATTTCATATTCCTTTATTCCTACTTATCCCCATCAATGTGTGTGAATGTGTACGTGTGTGCAGGCGTGTGCACGCTACCCCAGCCGCTTTCAGGTCCTTTGAGAGTGTGTGAGAGACAGTGGTAATAATTACATTTCCGTTTTGTTCCCTCGTTGACTCACCCAGTTCTGCAGAAAAGCCTCATTTAACAAGCCCTCTGCTCTCCATCTCACTCCACTTTGCTTTAACCTCTTCATTCGATTTTTTCTTCTTACCTCGGTGTCCAAATGTGTTTTCTGCTTTTTGCCACACTAATGCTGCACTGTAGGTGTCAGTGTGTTTTATATGTAGGTGCAGTGTAGGTGTGTGTAGGTCAGATTGGTGCTCAGAGTAGATATAAATGTGGGTGGATCAGGGAAGCTAGATTTTACTTTTGAACCTTCTGGAGGTGTAGCGGCCGATCACAGTTAAAGACAAAATCCATGCTAAACACTGTTAACAGCTTCTGACTGATGGTTGGCAGCTGGCAACAATCTACCTCGCATTTCTCATCTATTTTAGTGCTGCTTTTGATGTGTTATTATTACTGTAGATGACTGCCTATATGTAGAAAGTGCAGCATCAGTAACAGTGCTGCTACATTAGAAGAGACATGTCTGTGACTGTGTGTACACGTGTCTTTTCAGTTACAGTTTTGTAATCAGATGCGCCAGATCTGGACTTAGCTGTGTCTGCAAATGTGTGTCCAGACTTTACATTTCAATGCAACCTGATCGGGAAGTGATCGGAAATATTCTTGCACACATATTACTTGGTCCTTGTCCCTGAACAGCACATATTAAATGTGTGTTTTCTGTTTAAAAAGTACAAACATAGGAAGTAGTAAGTACTCACCCATCTTTTGAGTGGTTACATCTCCAGTAGGCTATGATGTACAGTGTACAGCTGATACCATGGTTTGTGGTTTGCGTACAGAGCACACAGCTGATAGGTACGTGGTTGTCCCTGTTTGCACTTTCAGATATTTGCTTTATTTTGCTCCTATACAGCTGTAAGCTGCTCAGAGTCCTATTAAGTTACTGTTGATAAAAGGTCAACATGCCATTGCTGCTTCACAATAAAAGCTTTTAAATAACAGGATAACGAGGAACTTTTATTGCGAAGGATTTATAGGAAATGAAATGTGTTTATCAGTAAATTACATGTAGCAGAACTTTGTTGGTGGCTTTCCCCCACACAAAGATAACTTATGACACCACAGGTAGGAAGAGTAGCCACAGTAATTTGTTTGATGAAGAGCTGCAGACAACAGGCTCTGCACCTCTGCAAACAGCTCACCTCAAACAGGTTAACTTATTTTACCTGCCCTGTTTGTAATGGAAAAACATGGGAGGGCTTTTAAGCTTTGGATAAGCCCGCTGTTTTAAAACGTCGACTAAAGACAAGCAGTCATCAGTTAAAGACCCACCTTCAAGCGGGCAATGTAATGGAGATGCTAATCACTGCTGCACTGGGCTGATGTGCTGAGTTAAGCCAAGTCAAGTCAAGCCAGCAAATGTGTATGGAAAAAACCTATAAGACAACGGGTCTCACCTGTACACCAGGCCTGGTCTTCCCTTTGCTCTCATTTGAGAGAGAAACTCCCATGTGGCGGGAAGATAATGTGACACCTATGTTTGATAAATTGTCCAGATTGTGCCCACATGCTGTCCACAGCTCAATGAGATCTGAACTCACTGCGAGCCAGGCCACTTCAGCATGTGGTCTGGCTGATCAGAGCCCAATGGGAGTAAGATCTGATCTTGGAGCGTACAGACTGCATCCTGGCATCACAAAAGTGTAACTTTTGGGGTCTACTGACACACAAGGAGAAGTGTATGACACCCACCACCAAACTAGCTAGTTTGGAACCTTGGTCCTATCTAATAGTTTTGATCAGAACCACTATCAACCAGTTATCAATGATTTGTCATCAACAGTGGGGGTTGCACAATGCACAAAGGAGATAAACAGTCATGGTAAGATGGCCGATCGCATTGCTAACCTGTGAGCTTTTTTCTGTTATTACAGATATTTGTTTTTATCCTAAACAAACTTTAGACCAACTATTAACTAATGCTCTGCTGCTGACTTCTCAATCCTTTCGTTCCAACCTGTAGAGCATGACACGCCCAGTAATGTTGTCTCAGTTCGCACTTCAGGTAAAAGAAAACCTGCTATTTTTTGGTTCCAGCTGGGAACTACATTTTCGGCTTCAGAACCAATTTATTTTTTGTCACAGTGCTTGAACAGTTCAAAATTAGGTGCAGGAACCAGACAGAACCTGTTCCATGTTGGTGGAAAAGGGTTATAACAGAGAGGATATCAGAATGCTCTTCACCACGGCTTTCATCCTCCTGAACTGGTCATACATTGCATGCATCAAGTATCTCAAATGGTGCATGGCATTATTCTCATCTGCATGCACATTTGCTTTTTTAATCTGGATAAACTTACATTACACTGTCTGTAAATCCCTTTTTATCTGGGTTGGTAGACAGCATTCTGGGAAATGTAGGATGAACTGTTGATGAACTGGAGAGAGCGATTCGACAACACTTTGTAACACAAGCGTTTTGCAAGCTTGATAAGGTGTTACGACACATCCTGAGTAGATCCTGTGCAGCAACACTGTAGTTGCATATGTCGATGCTGCTATATGTGGATCAGTTGGTGTGTTTATCTGTATGTTGCTATGTGCTGCTACAGTATGTTGCACCGGCTGTGAAAACAAATATCCCTCCAGGACTAAATACATCTAACTCTAATGTTTCTCTCTATCATCAACCTTTGTATCTCTTTTCACTCATCTCACTCTAACTTTATCGCCTCATTCTTTTAAAGGCTATTTTAGGGTGCTCACTGTAGGCAGCACAGTCGAGTGTCAGATTTTAACCAATGCTCAGTGGTGCACCACATCCTTCTTCTTACCACTCCTTCCCGTTGAGCTAACTGTTTTGATCAATATATCAAGTTTGCCCACTTAATTTAATTCTGTAATTCTTCAAACTCTTGATCAATACACAGTTTTATGATTTGTGTGCAGATCCACAGTGTCAGTTTGTCCCCTCTTTATCGCTATTCAGTCGGTCAGCCAATCACTCGAACAAAAATAATATCCCGTCTTTCACTGTTGGCTCCCTGAATCCGAGGAAGACTTGCTGGAAGGCAGAGTTGGGGTTGGATCAAGGTTTCCGTCTGGGGTTTGGATGCAGCCCGGGGGTTGCCAATTGATGATCGCAGCCCAGTGATCTGAATGCCGCTGACTCGCTGCCACAGCTTCCACTCTTCAGCCTTTTCTTACAGTCATTTCCATTTCTTTGTAGTGTCTGAGTCATCGTGCAGGAAAGCCAACAGGTTCTTGCCAAGAGAAGATTTACTTAAAATCCTGCCATTACATTTTTCCTCATGAATCAGAGTTAAGATGGAACAGCTGACAGCACTTGTGTTGGTACCAGTGCCAGCACTTTTCCACTGCAGGGAGTTGGCCATTGGGACAGCAGTGTGTCCTGCCTTAATGTTCTGTGGTGAGCTTCTTGGATCTGGCTGTGTGCCTTTTAATGAAGATATAATCCATCAGAACTGTACTGTAATTATATTAAAGATATTATAATTAACCAAATCATTATTACATATGTACCCCATAACAGCTAATTTCAGCCCACATTATGCTTCCAGTTTTAAAACCAGGAATTAATTTAGCTAAGATTATCCATTCACTCAGCTCACAACTGAGCAGCACATACACACCCAAAATTAACTTGTCGTCCATGCTGGTGACTCCACTTCCTGTAAGCTAATGTTAAATTACAATGTAAGGCACACAGTGTTGCTGTTCAGCGTGTTTTAGAGCAGTTTTAAGTAGTGGGCTTTCAAAGAATCACAGTGTTACACTGAGAGGGTGGAGAGCTGCTGGTTTAAGTTTGATAGATTGTGTTTGCACAGGGAGGTGAAGAACAAATATTGGCTGGCCACGTTTTAGAGGTAGGGTCATCTGGTGTCAGTTGAAGACAAGGCTTTGTGTGTGTGTAGTCACCAATTACCTGAATTCCTGAAAGAATGTAGGAATGACTGCAATTTAGTGGCCTGGTTATAGTATAACTGTGCAATGAAACACTGGGATATTGTCATGTCAACACACAGATACACCCGTTTAATCTTGCACAGGCAGAAAAGTAAACCATTAAAAATGACTCCTCTAGGATCAGACTGGATTGTACACACAGAAAGTATATTTTTAATGCCACTGCACTGGCAACAGCCGTGGTCGGAAGCATTATGGTTTTGGGGTTGCCCATCCATCTGTATATCCGTCCCATTGTCGTAAAACACGATATCTCAACAACACCTTAAAAGAATTTAATCAAAATTGGCACGAACATTCACTAGGACTCAAGGATGAATTGATTTGGTTTTGGTGGCCAAAGGTCACAGGTTTTTGGACCTTTCATCTGTCTCATTCTTGTGAATGTGATATCTCAAGACGGCCCTGAGGGACTTTATTTAGATTTGGCACAAATGTCCTCCTGTACCCCTTTTCCACCAAAATTAGAGCATGTACATGGGTTTTAAAAAAGGTTAAACCTGCTAAAAATCAGCTATGCACTTCTTTGCCATTGCCAGTAAACAGCCTTTGGTTGTGGGTTTTTGTGTTTTTGGTGTGTCACGTGTGACATCACAGAACAGGTAAACAGTAGAAAGCAGCATGGAGGCCTATGGAAACCTCATGGTGGTTACCTCTTTGTATATATCTCTTACCTATTAAGTCCCTCTTTCAGACTCAGTGCAGATTAATTTGGATCGGTGTTTGAGTGCTTCCTGGTTGGAGACAAGACAGTATTTTGTGATGGTGTGTCATTGCATCACGCCGATAAAGGAGCCAACATTAGTGCGTTCAGGTGTTGTGTTTCCATTAATGCCAATTGCAGCCTGAGGCGATAAATGCCTGTGTCTACTGCAGAGTCATTTTACTTGGGTGTGAATGCCAATTAAAACCATTTCTGTTGCATTAAAAAGTAGATGCTAGTTTTTTTGTGCAGTAGGGGCTTTAGACTCAGCAATGGACTGATTATATTTAGTTGGTCAAAGGTCAAGGTCACTGTGATCTCACAAAACATGTTTTTGGCCATAACTCAAGTATTCATCCTAGTTTATTTTTGTGAAACACAATGTGATGGTCTTATTTTCTTCAAGTTTTGCCATTGATTTTCTGGAAAGAGACCTTATCGTCCCCCAGTGATGTTTGCATTTTTATGGCAACTGTCAGCATTTGCAGTATTTGGACACTACCATCACTAACACAGACACATTTTTCTGTAACATATGTTGTTGACCGTAACATACAGGAATGAACAGTTAAATTGTTTGAGAAAATGTGGAGAGCTACAGAAAGGCTTGAAACTATCATCCCTCTCTGGCAGTAAAGGAATCGACCTGTGTGATTATTCTTACTCTTCCTAATGACAAATGTCTTCATCATATTAAGACTCACACACACAGACTCTCTGTGTCTCCATGGAGCTCGTAGAACAGCTGAACTTTGTTGCCGTGTGATTTCTGCTGCCAGACTCCCAGAAGTCATGTCATTGGTATTCCCAGTCTGTTGTCGCTGCCCTGCCACGGCTCCCTCTTCTCAGCGTGTCGCTGCACACTGTCTTCACGCCATTTTAACATATGCCTCTGCCTTTCATCACTTCACATTTTTTCGGCCTTGCTTGGCTTTTCTTTCTTCTTTGTTTTTGGTTTTTCTCTTTCATTTTTGACTCCTCTATTTTGCTAAACAAAAGTTGACATAAGTGCATGTTTATCGTTGACTAGGTGATTAAAAAAAAGGAAAAAAAAAAAAGAAGCCAGCGAGAGAAGAGAGACCCAGACTAATGTCGGCCCTGCTAGACCATTTGTGCTTGTGCAGCACTTAACTATTTAGCCTAAGTAGTTTCAGTCTGCATTACAATGAGCCTTCTATATAGTGTGCAGAAGTTCAACTTTTGCAGCAGTCTGACCAAGGAAATCAGCAATGAAATCTGTCGAGCAGTCCAGACCTGTGCAACATGTACCAGAGAGAGAGAGAGACATAAAAGCTTTCTTCTTACATGTGACTGTTTTCTTGACAACAAGGAGTAAAACTTCATGGAGTCTGCAGGAGATGTGGTGTAAACTTCTCTATGAACAGATTTAATGAGGCAGTCAGGATTACAAAGTGAATCCATGTGCTGATCCACCGTCACCAGTTCAGAAAGCTCAGTAAAGCTTGGCTGTATCTGCAATTTGATTACACAAAGCTGATGATTAGATAATAAGCTGTCACAAAATGACATATGTAATGTTTGGTGGGTGTTCAGCTTGGCTACTGTGTTTTTCCTCCTCTTTTTTTTTGCTGAGTTTTAGTCAGAGCACGGTCGGATAAATCAGAGTCCAAGTTGGGTTTTTTTGTAGAAACTGCACCGTGTTTGACTCGCACTGCTGTTTAAATGCGAACCAAGATAGTTGTGAAGACCTGTATCCAGGCAACCATGTTACGGCCCCTTCACACTCACCCCTGCTCCCTTAGTTCTAGTGTTTGTGCGTGCGTGTCCATTTGCATATGCATCTAGACTCACTTGCACACAGATAAATGGAATTATTAGGAACTATAAGACATATACTAACTGACTACAGTACACATTCAGTTTTTATATTTAACTAAGATAATTTGACCTTTACCCAAAACTGCCAGCACCACAGATAACTTGGATTGTGAGGTCATGTCTCCGCAGTACATCTGAAAGGAGTTTGGATGACACACTCATCTTGTTTGGTTTATGTGCCGTGCAGTTACATGGAGGGAGAAGCTCTGTGTCAGCCGAGCAAGATTAGACAGTCTTGAATGTCCCCTACTGGTCATTGCTGGATGTACAGTCTGAGGTAGACATACAATGGACTCATGTCTGTAGTCAATAAACACGAAATATTGAGATCAGAGGAAACTTAACATTCAGCCTACACATGCATTTTGCAACCCATAGCATCAGGGTACAGCCTAGTGACAGAGACATAGTTTTTAGCTCAAATAAGACAGACTTTTTTTAAAAATTCCTTTTGTTTTATATCCCCTTCAAAATTGTAGTTTTAGCACTTTAAAAAAAAAAATACACTTTTATTTTGTTCATCTCTCACATTGTTAAAAAAGTAGTTTTTTACTATTTTGCATTACTGTCCAGTGGTGTCAAATAAAGTGCGTCAGATAAAGACGCAGAAAAGCTACATTTAGTCCAGAATAGAGCTGCACCACTTGCCCTGAACTGTAACAGAGGAGTTAACATTGTGAGAATGCACATAACCTTAGGTTGATCACTGGTGAAGGACAGGATGGTTACTTCTCTGTTCTGTTTTATGAGAAGATATTATTGTCTAAAATTCTGAATATCCTTTACCATCAATTGTCTGATAGGAGTAATGACCATAGCATTGATACCAGGCATGCGTCAAGAATATGAGCCCCTCTCAAACAACAGGTTTTGTTACATGATATTTGACTACATGATCATTAATGAGGAACTCTCCTGGTGTTTTAATTTTCTCAGTCACTGTATATGCTATTTCTAGCAGCACTGTATCAATTTGTTTAATGACAATGTAGATCTAGCCTAGTGAAGATACTTTTTATAATTATTGTCATTAGTTGAATAGCTGTTAATTTATTGTTTTGTTTTTCTTTTGTTGATTGTTGTTTTTGTAGTTTTCGTGTTGTTGTTTGTTTCTTTTCCCTTGGATTTTTAATTATATATGCGTCTTACATTATGATGGAATATTTACTACTACTACTACTGACTAATGGTGATCCATATGAATAAATAAATGCAAATAATGATTTATATTTTATATAGAAATGATCCTAGAAATATCCTGCATATCATCAAATTTACACTGTATATTTTTGAATAGTTTGTATTGTCTGACATCACCCGTATAATAGCTGAACATAAACAGGGTCCACTCTTTCTGGACAGGGTGATCAGCTGTAATAACAACGATGATAACAGAGTCTCACACAAACACGAGCCACTGAACAAGTTTGTAGGCTGTTTCATAAATGTCATTTCAGTGTTGTGACTTTGCATACATACAGCCAGAGTATGAAATATTCAAAACATGACCTTTTCAATGCAAAAGTTGAAGTAGGATGAATGTGGTGCAGAAGTTGCATACAGTGCTAGTACATGTTACGTGGAACTGCACTTAGATATAACATATATACAGCAAATTCTGTGGACATTGTCTGTGTATATAAATATCACCCAGCGTGAACACTGTCAGGGTAAAAACAAACTATCCACTGGGGTGCAGTTGCAGATTATAGCATCATCAAAAGGCAGAAAGGTGACATATAAGGGACAGTTCACCCTAAAATAAAAAATATATATTTTTCCTCTTACTTGCAGTGCTGTTTATCAGCCTTGACTGTTTCATTGTGAGTTGACGAGTGTTGGAGATATTGGTCATAGAGGTGTCCGCCTTCTTGCGAATATAATGCAACTAAATGGGAAATGGACCTGCACTTGTATAGCACCTTTCTTGTCATCTGACCACTTAAAGTGGTTTTTACACTAGGAGTCACATTCACCCATTCACACACACACACACACACACACACACACACTCATACACTTGTGGCCAAGGCAATAATACAAGGTGCCACCTGCTACTCAGCTTTTAACACACTCACATATTGCTGGAACAGCCATCAGGAGTAATATCTTACTCAAGGATACTTCGACATGCAGACTGGAGGAGCCCGGGATTGAACAGCTGATTTAACGTTTAGTGGACGACCCGCTCTACCTTTTGAGCCACAGCCGCTGCCAACTAGATGGCACTAGACTTGTGGAGTTCACAGTGCCAAAAATTATGTTTGAAAAACTCAACAGCAATGTCTCTTTCCAGAAATCATGATCCAGTCACTCAAGATAACCTACAGACCATGTTGTGAGGTGTAACATGTAGGAACTATTTTCTTTCTACTGAACTACTTCTGAACCTCCTGCTAGCTCACATAGCACCACTGAGCTAGCTAACCTTGCAGCTCAGCCGAGGAGGATGCCATTAATGTGTACATGTCACAATGTCACAAGCACGAGCCTCTCGTCCATGAGTAGATGCACTCTTCCTTCTGTGCTGTGGTACGGTTGGCAGGTATAGTTTGGTAGACAAAAAATACTCCTGACATGAAACTGCTAAGGATATAAGCAGCCAGCTGGTTTTTCAGGGATACATCAACATCCATCCCGCGGTTGTTACTTTCAAAGCCACTGCTGCAGTGAATGCACAAACTACAGCATTAGGGACCATTTGCAGACAAACAGACAAAATGTGAATCTCCTTATTGAGCTTTCATATTAAATTAATTCATGTTCCATCTCACCTTATTTGGCAAAATGGAATGAGATGGGGCTGTGGGAGAGGCATCAAAAGTTCAATTTCTGTCTAAACATCTAGGAAATCACTAAAACACCCTGTCCCTTTGTGTTCCAGCCCTCCCTTTCTGTTGTACAGTAGAATGCCTCCCTATAGGAGTGCAGTAAAGTGTAAATACAGTATACAGTGAGTCGTTCTTTACTGCCTGTCGACGGGCTTTACACTTTTCTATCGGATTTCTTAGAAGAGTTTTGCCAGCTCAGGCTCACTCAATACCTTCCCACACCTCGGGTTGCTTCTGTAAGCTGCTGTCTGTCTCCCTGCTTTCTCTTATCGTGTGTGTATATATGTGTGTGTGTGTGTGTGTGTGTGTGCGTGTAGAGCAGCTCACTCCATTGCTCATCAAACTTCACACCTCGCTAACATCGCTTAACACCCGAATTCCCCACCACAGGTGCTGAGAATAAAAGCAAACAATGGGAAGGTATTTGCTCTCGGCTTATTAGGTAGCCATTTGATTCTATTGGTGCAGCCGCACAGAGAATACAATGAAGCCTCTTTGTCATAAAAGGTCTTACCTGTGGGTCAGATAATAAAAGCGCATCATAATCCTGGGAGAAAGAGAATCAGACTGTATATACTGGTTTTGTGTCTTAGTGTTGTGATTGGCCTCTGCAGCAGCTGCTGTGTTAACTCAGGTGACAATCCCTCATTGATTTTGGTCATTTATCCCTCTTAATCCTATCAAGACTGTATCCTATTCAGAGTAGTCCAGCTAAGACACTGGCTTTACGTGTGCAGTCCTGACTGTCTGGCTTAGTGCCTTCCTATCCAGGTCAAAGGTCATTTAGCATCGTCTCTACTCATGCTCGCATTGTAGTGTGACCGACAGGGCCATATGGAGAGGCTTCCGGGGTCTCCAGGGGCCGAGGTTTAGCCAAGCAAGGCAGGCAGTCACACTGTCCCTTCGGGGTTGCGTTGTGTGTAGATAAACTCAGTATGTGTGTGTATGTGTGTATGTCTGAGTGTGGATAGGGATGTGTTTATGTGTGTGTGTGTGTGTGTGTGTGTGTGTGTGTGTGTGTGTGTGTGTGTGTGTGTGTGAGCGTGNNNNATGTGTGTGTTGTGTGTGTGTGTGTGTGTGTGTGTGTGTGTGTGTGTGTGTGTGTGTGAGCTGAACTGTAGCTCAGGTCTGGCAGTGCTCCAATGCTCCGGGCTAATGGAGTGCTAATGTCCCTGGTGTGCCCTTGTTTACTGAGCGGCTAAATACAGGAGGAGGAGAAGAGAGCCTTCGCGTACTTAAGCATGACACAGCTTGCAATTTTGAATCACTGTTCTCATAAGGCTTCCTGCATTTGCCCCCTGTATGGCTCCAGGCTATAGGCAGTCCTTATAGGCTGTGACTCGTCGTTTGATCTTGGACACCTGCAATTTATTCTATTGATGTTCACCTATTTTATTTTACTCACCATGTGGTCTGTTTTTAGAAAATTTCATATCGCCTACCATTGTCATGCCGATGACACCCCGCTGTATCTCCTGCTGTGATCCACGCATTGTTAACTACCTTTTAAATTGCATTATGGATGTAACAACCTGGATGGCAAAAAGCTTCCCTCAGCTTTATCAGAATAAACTGAATTCTAATATTCAGCCCAGCAGACAACTCTGCAACCGTAATAAATGCTTTTGGGCCTCCATCTCTGAATGTGAAGTCCATGGAAAAAAAGTTGTTGTTGTCTTTGATTCTGGTTTAAAATTTGATAAATCGACTCAGCTGGCAGCACCAGCTTCTACCATCTTGGATCACTTGCAAAATAAAATCATTCCTGCCTGTTAAAGATTTGGATTCTGTAGTTTAGGCTTTCAACTTCTGCAGTTGGCCCCATCTCGCCTGCAGCTCAAAATACGGCATCAAGACTCCTTACTGGTACCAGGAAAAGAGATCGTATCTCCCCTGTACTGGCCTCTCTTCAGTGGTTACAAGTGAAGTACGAAATTGATTTTAAGATTCTTTTATTTGTTTTTAAAGCACTGCCTGGACTGGCATCTGGTTACATCTCTTATCTGCTTATCCCTTATCCATCAGGTATAAGCACAGTAACTAGCAGCTCAGTTTGTTTTTGAGGTGTGCCGAATATGGGAAAAACTAGGACCACTGGCCTTCACCTCATTTAAAGAGAGTCAGTGGTCTGAGTCACTTATAGTCTACGTACACTAAAATTATAACTCATCTGTGTCTCTATTGACAAATTATTGATTTCTCCTTATTCTTTATCTCCCCGACAGTGGGTGAAGGCAAAAATCTGATCCCCATGGACCCCAATGGCCTGTCTGATCCGTATGTCAAGCTCAAGCTCATACCAGACCCCAAAAATGAGACCAAGCAGAAGACCAAAACCATCCGCTCCAACCTCAACCCCAAATGGAACGAGACCTTCAATTTGTGAGTAAATGACCTGTTGACCTGACTTGTCCTGCCAGACACTAGACTTTTGACACATAATGATTATTGGGAACGTAGTGTCAGCAGTAGCTACATGGCTACTACGTAAGCTACACTACACACTAACCACTGATACTGGTTCTGTTAACATTTATTAAATTTATTTATATATTTTTTTCGTAAATGAATCATTTATTACATTTATATCTTTAAGTAATTAATCATGCTAATAGGACTACAATGATAACTAGTGCTGTCACAGCTTTTACAACTAATACACTACAACTAATAGTGTAGTGTTTTATAACCCCAGTTCCAAAGAAGTTGGGACGCTGTTTAAAACATTAATAAAAAACAGAATGCAATGATTTGTAAATCTTTTTTCAGTTGAATACTGTACAAAGACAAGATATGTAGTCTTCACACTGATAAACTTTGGTGTTTTTTTTGTAAATATAAAATTATGCTGAATTTTACAACTGCACACGTTCAAAAAATCCACAGGAATCTCTGCATGTAAGGGGCAAGGCTGAAAACCAACACTGAATGGCCTTGACCTTTGATCCTTTGGAGGGCACTGTATTGAAAACCTTCATGATTGGCATATCACTGCATGGGCATGGGGCACTGCACTTTGGAAAACTATTGTGACATGGTAAAGACAGTTTATCACTGCATCTACAAATTCAAATTAAGATTCTACTATGCAAAGTAAAAGTCATATATCAACAACAGCCAGAAACGCCTCCAGCTTCTCTGGGCCTCGGCTCATCTGAGATACGCTGACACAGAGTGGAAAAGTGTACTGCGGTCTGACGAGTCCACATTTCAAATTGTTTCTGGAAATCATGGACGTCGTGTCCTCTGAGTTAAAGAGAAAAAGGACCATTTAGATTGTTATCAGTCCAAAGTTCAAAGCCAGCATCTGTGATGGTAAGGGGATGTGTTAGCGCCTGTGGCATCATGGGTAACTGTGAAGGCACCATGAATGCTGAGAGGTATATACAGGTTTTGGAGCAACATGCTGCCATCCAGATGATGTCCTTTTTTTTAGGGACGTCCCTGCTTATCCAAGTGATAAGCTTGCAACAGCGTGGATTCATAGTCAAAGAGCTTGGGTACTAGACTGGACTGCAGTCCAGACCTTTGAGAATGTGTGGCACATTATAAACGTAAAATCTGATATGTGGAGACTGTTTCACAACTAAAGTCAGATATCAAGCAAGAATGGGACAGAATTTCACTTTCAAAACTTAAACAATTAGTGTCCTCAGTTCCCAAATGCTTACTGACTGTTCTTAAATAAATGAAGGTGATATCACACAGTGGTTTCCTAACTTTTTTGGACCATATTGCAGGCATCAAAATCCAAATGAGCGTATATTTACAAGTTTAAACATTAAATATCTTGTCTTTGTACCGTATTCAATTGAAAATAGATAAAAAAAGATTTGTAAATCATTACATCCTGTTTTTGTTCATGTTTTATACAGCGTCTAAGCTCTTCTGGAATCAGGGTTGTACAATCATAATGCATATGTAAAAGTACTTGTGGAGTGAAGTCTGAATGTAAAAACTTTACATAAACATCAAGTATACTGTCTCTGTGTTGTACAGCAAGCTGAAGCCTTCGGATAAGGACCGCAGGCTGTCAGTGGAGGTGTGGGACTGGGACCGGACCACTAGGAATGACTTCATGGGGGCCCTTTCCTTCGGCGTATCAGAGCTCATGAAGGCTCCAGTCTGTGGCTGGTAACGCTTTCTTCCTTGCTATTATTGACCCTTGTGTATTGTTTGGAAGTACACAGTGTGGTAGTTTTCAGTTTGAAGCCCAGCAGCTATAAAACTCTTGGAAGCTTCAACAAACTTGGGTTATTTAAAGATTTGTGAATAATTGTTTAATATTAAGAGTTTCTTTTATTCCACCAAACATCTTAGTTTCATCTCCATGAGAATTGAATTTGAAGTTCTTATTATACTATTGCATTTTTTTAATTATCGCAATATTTCTGTCAGGTGATTTACATTTATTTTGAATATGCCTCAGCTGATTAAAACTGGTGGTTTATTGAATGATATAACAATAAATCAGAAATCTCATTAAGCTAATAAAGCATATTATACAACAGTCAGTGCTGATATAGAGTACAACATCACTGGAACATGTAACAGTAAAATCACTCCGCTCACAGGTGTTATGAATATAAATACAACCGTTAATTAACTAACTGTCACACTCGCTACATTGACGCAAACTGACACTATAGCGTTACAGCAAGAAGATGGATATTTTCCCCAAAATTACATTTGAATTAAATTATGAGTGGTCGTCAGGAGAGGACGAGGAAAAGGAAAGCCAGGACTCTTCTGTGCAGACCTCCAGGTGTGTTTGAATCCGGCCGTGCCAACATCCAGGCTTGCCAACATTTCATCAGCCGAACTGGACGAAGTTACACAGTTGCAGATCAATGTAAATACAAAGTAGCTTGTGAGTTCCTGGCGTGTGTGCTGCGTTGCCTGGCAACAGACTGGGGGAACTGTTTCTTTTCGCGGAGCTACATGACAATAATTTATTTCATCACCTTTTGTTAACATTTCCTTACTCAGCATTGCTGTTTAAGCTGTTGTTGAACTGTTGTTTAAAAGCAATATCACACGTGAGGGAGTGATGTTGTACTCCCTGCGGCCTCGTGCCTATGACCGAATCACAGCCGTGGCGATATACAGTACAACATCACGACCTTGAGTGTGATATTGCTTAAATAAATCATAAATAGCAACAGCACAAGCTTAAAGAGACAACAATAGAAACAGAAGTACCTCCTTTGCTTTCTTGTAACCAATAGAAGACAGCTCTACATCAAAGGCACCCAGTAGACTTAGTTGGGACTTTGCTGTCGGCAATAACTCTCTCTGTACTGACTGATGGCAACCTGGAGCCACAGCAAATGTTGCTTTGTCCCAGTGAAGCAAGAGATTTTCATTTTTCATTTATTTAATTGACAGTTATGTTTGTGTCTGCTTTGATATGTTTGAAGAGAAGGTAGACAAATTAATCTGCTAGCTTCATATCTCACAGTCTTTCCCTGCATGTGTCCGTCCTCATTCACCCTGTCCATCTTCCTGTCACTCTTTTCCAGGTATAAGTTATTGTGCCAGGAGGAGGGGGAGTACTACAATGTTCCCATCTCAGAGGAGGATGACGGGAATGAGGAACTGAGGCAGAAATTTGAGGTGAGGATTGAGCTGAAATAATCACTATTATCATCGTTTGTCTGTCTGCTTGTTGACTTTAATTATTGACTTGATGTCTGCACAGCATTTAAATGTGTCTACGATTGGCTATCAATAAGACTCTCCTTGTGGGAAATGTAAAACATATTGTGGACTTATGTTTACATCAGTGAACCTGACTCATTGTTTATGTGGTAATTCTGTATTTGACACAGTCCTGCTCAGCTGTGTGACTAAAGCAGCCGTTAAAGGCTGACAACATATTTCCCAAATCACTCTAACCTTGTTAATCCCATCCAGATAAACTTTTCATTAATTCACTATAAATGGGTGAGTATGAGTGTGTGTCCACGGCTGGTGTAGCCACTCTAAAACAGACACGTGTATTAGAATTTGGAAAATAATATTGAATGGTCACATGCTCTCTTTAGCTGCAGCTGTCAAATTAAAAATGACAGTGTGACAGCTGCAGCTTTCAAAGACCTCCACAACTCGTGGTCTCTTTGCACTCTGAGAATTCACTCCTGCAGAGGACGTGTGAGTTGTGTGTTTGTCGCCGATTGTTAGCATTTTGTTCCTCCATCAGAGAGATTCTAGCCCGGAGTCGAATCAAAGCAGCCGACACACAGCCTTTAATGTGTATTTGTTTTTCAGCAAACAGCTGTGTTTTAATCTACAGAGCCACTTTGTTTGACAAAGACTTGGTTATTGATGCAAGGACAGAGATGTTTTGATACTGCGTCTTGTTCTGAAATAGTTTTTCACGCGTTTGTAGCTTTAATTAATAACAAGGCTAATTTCCTGGGGCACTTGTTTCGACTTTTTTATTTACACAAAGCAGCTTTTTTTTTTTTACACTTGTCCAATACATAGTACTACAAGCAGTTGAATTTGTTTTTTGTTTTTTTGCCAAACAACAGTCTTAAAACAAGAGTTAAAACACTGTCTCCTTGAACACACTGTATAAAATTGTATTGTGCTTTTCAGACTTTTTAAAAAGTTGAACTAGGCCTCTGTCACAATAAATTTAGGTTGTCATTTGATAATAAACTGTCCCTCACTGCACTGTAAGCAGTGTAGCCGATGTTGCTCTTTTCTGAACACTTGTAAGAAACTCGGACTGTAGTTGTTTAGTGATTTGTGAAGTTTTACCTGACAGTTTTAATACTTTTTTCATTTTAGAGGATGACTGTAAATTTGTTTCTCTTGGTAATTAGATACTGCTCAGTGAGAATCTAACATGAGTTATAGAAAATTATTTTCTGAATCAAATTCAAAAATGAATAAACTTCAATAATGATCATCACAATCTAACCCCTTTCCAAATATGAAGTAAAAAGCGAATTGTATGAACAGTATCAGAAGGTCTTCACCCCATAAATGCCACCCAAACACACTCACACATTATTCAAGACCCTTTTCAGCGGAGGCCACAGATGAAATACTCTTGCTTTTCCCGCTGTCCAATTTCCTGCATCGGCGTGTCGAGCCTGTTTAGAGTGAGGCAGCTCTCTTTGTGGTCCTCTGATTGTCTGCCTCTCAGCGGGAGCCAAGGTCTCTGGAGAAGGCTTTGTACAGTTATTTTTCACCACATTTCTGCCACACATAGCAGAGAGATGCAGGTAGAACGAGAAGGAAGTGAAAGGCTGGATGTTAGAAAGGTCATAGTTGGGACTGAAAATAATACCAACTCATAGAATTTCTATAATATTAGTAGTAAAACTGCTTTATCACATCCTGTTAATTTGTGTCCTGTACTTTCAAGATCCAGTTTGGCACCACTTACTCAAGCCGTATACAGATCTAATTTATGTATAAATGATAATGTGACTCAAAAAGTGTATATTTCACGTTATTCCTAGTAACCCATATTAAAGTTTAATCTGTCCATTACTCTAACTGCTGAGTTAATTTGCCAAGCAGGAGCTTTTTGGTGACATTTTATCTCCAGCTTAATGACACAGAATTCAAATGAAAGCCATTGATGATATGGCAACAGTCATTTTGGATCTTCATACAGGATGTGAGGTTTATGTTATAATGAGGGGTGAAAGAGAGAAGAGGTGAAGAGTAGGAGTGCTGATGAAGGACAGAGAGGACTCTGATCTCATATCGCTTATCTGCATTTAGTTAGCCATAGTAACAGGTCCACAAGTACATAATGTTCACCACAATGGGATGCATGATGCGTCATGGTCAAGTGTTGGTGCTTTTAGTGTCAGGGTTCAACAGCTGGTCCTTCACCCTGCCCACACACACACAAGCTTGCACTTACTGTTCACTCACACTCTGAGCAGAAAGCAGGTGCTCTCAGGCCTTTTCTAGCGGGTTCTCTATGGAAACGATGCAGTATTTGTTATGCAGCAGGCTCTCTGATTCTCCACTGTGCAGTCTAGGGGCTGCAACTAATTATCATTTTCATTATCAATCAATCTGCCCATTATTTCTTTGCTTGGTTGAATAATGGTTTTGTCAATAAAACGTCAGGAAATAGTGAAAAATGCCATGTGTCATTTCCCAGAACCCCAGATGACATCTTCAGATGTTATGTTTTATCCAAATAACAGCTCAAAAATCCAAACTAGTCAGTTTATTTCATGTATGACAGAAGAAAAGCATCAAATTCTCACATTGAAGCAGCTTAAAACCAGAAAATGCACAATTTTATGTCGATTGACAAATAGATTAACCCTCTGAGCTCTCAATTTTGTTGTTGTAAAATTTGAACAAATGTGAGCAATATTTTCAAAGTCACGTGACTTCTTTGTATTCAGCCTGACTTCAGCTACAATAATATCTATGCAGTACCTATGTCATGGTTATACATGGTAAAATTACACGTAAATGAAACTTTTATAGAAAGTAGTTTTATCACCTTTTTATAATTTTTTCCCTATATTTATTTAGTGTTGTCACTATTATTATTACTCCTATTATTACTATTATCATTATTTTTATTTTATTTATTTTTTATTTATTTATTTATTACCTCACCTGCACATTTCCTTACCTTCCTCTCTACCAAGAGAGATATGTATATGCATTTTTGTTTTATATTTATATGTGCAAATAAATAAAAGTCTTAAAAAAAAAAAAAGTCTAAAAAGAAGTGTGCCTGAATACAATGTATATCAAAAATAACACTATCTTACCCACTGAGATGAACTGTATGGGCCACATGAGGTGATTCTCTGCAGCTCTGGTGCAGTCATCCTGCAGATTTTATCCGGTGTATATACGACCCAAAAAAAATGGCTGCACTGCTTGTTATAACTTACATAAAGTAGTGTTTTTATTTTATTTTATTTTTTTTATTTCGATCTCCAGGTCTCAAAATGTTTCATCCACTTGACTTTACTGTATCTTTTATGGACTCTGTGGCCTCGAGAATGTACCAAGTTCTTTCTCCTTTTCTCCTTCTTCTCTCTTCGTAAACCCCTCTGTGGTTCTCTCCTTTTTTTCCCCTAGCCTCCTGCTCCCTCCTGTGTGCTTGGTGAGACTTATACTGTACAAATGCTTCTTCATCCTGTGTCACATTGTCATATTTAATGCAAGAGTTTCTCTCTTCCTCTCTCCCCTTCTTGCCCCCTGCTCTCAGGATTGCCAAATTAACTTTAGTCTAAAGGTAGCTCCTCTCCTCTCCTCTCCTCTCCTCTCCTCTCCTCTCCTCTCCTCTCCTCTCCTCTCCTCTCCTCTCCCCTCCCCTCCCTCTCTTCTCCCCTTCTCTCCCTTCCTCTCGTCCTCTTCTCTCCTCTCCTCTGCTCTTTTGTCTTGTCTCGATGTGGTGACATATTCCATCACCTCTCCTCATGTCTGATCATTTGTATGTGGTTCCAAGCTACTGCAAATAGATCCAATTTACTAACAATTTGTTCTGGGTGTGGGTTTTTGTGAGAGAAATTAAGACGAATATGAAATTAAAAAGTAAACTCAACTTCAATAAGTCAATATCTGTACAGGCCTAATGTATATATAGTCACTGCTCCTTCTTGTAGTTGGAGGAACTGTGGAAATTTCCCATGTCATCAATTAAGTGAGAGAACCTTAGCTCTTCTCTGTCTCCCCTGCCTCTTGTTCCTCCGAGTTTGTCAGAGGATTGTTAGTAAATCCTGACACTGTACTGCTCACAGTCCACGGCTATACATCTGTCTACATGTGTCTCTTTGTGTTCTGTATGTGTCTTGTCTGGATCACTCTGCCTGTCCACATCTTGTGCGCTTACGTCATCGCTGCTGCAAGTACGGCCATATATCTGATCTCAGGACTTGCTTAAGCTTCACCTGCCTTATTTTATGTTTCTACATGTGAACATCTCATTGCAGCCGCAGATCAGGCTTCACATTTAGACTTACCGGAATGATGGACTACAGAAATATTGCACACTGGGAAAATGATGAGGAGAAACAAAACCGATTGTGACCACTAGATGTCAGCATCAAACTGTTGTCGGAACAATGAGCAACTGTTCTCCTGTGTATGTGTGAGAGTGTGTGTGTGTGTGTGTGTGACTTTCATCAGTGTGCTGGCAAGGTAACAGTTTATTTTCCACCTACAAATTGTCACCTTGCTTATTTTTTATACTAGAAGATTTTATTTTCCAACATCACTCGCATTTGTACATATTGTGTTTACTTTCTACCTTGAGGTGCTTTTGTTTTGTTTTTTCGATGGAGGACAGGTGGGATTTTTACTTGATTAAGGAATTAAAGTACATGGCTGGAAATTCAATTTCCACTTCCACTTATGATACTTAAGAGCTTCTAAAGGAATGTTTCAAACAAGGATTGATTGTTTCTACTGGTGCTTTCCTGACACAGATTTCTGCGTGTGTCTCTGCATGAGAGTAATTGTTATGTAGGTAACATGATGCCAGAGATTGCCATGGCGTTGAAAACTGAAACAGAGGCCTGCCAAAACAGAATGATAGTAACTGATAGCAGCAGTGCCGGACTTAGCACATATTGGCTTTAGGCGGGTTTCCCCTGAGACACACGCACACACACACATTATATTTCTTGCATTTATATTTATTGTACTTATTACTATTATACAAGAACAAGAGCTTATGTGAAATCAACACAAATAAACAACTTAGTAAAAAAAATATGGATAATAAGTAACAAACAATGAGGGCCGTTTCATAGTCGATGCAAAGGCACGCAGACGTGAAAGCACTGGGACGCATCGAGACGTATTGGCCGCTTTGATGCATGCTTGCGTCTCAAAATGTGTTGCCCATGTTTTTTTGATATGCGACGCAGCAACATGTGTAATACCATGCGTTGCCAGCGGGGGTGATAATGCAAGCGACGTACTTGAAATTAACCACTTTTTGTTATACACAGAAGAAGCAGGTATGGAATATGGCGGGCGAGGAGGAAAAACTTTGCGAACTCGTACAGGCTCACCCCTATTTATATGACAGTTCTAGTGCCCTGCACTCTAATAAAATAGCTGTACTAGCTAGCCGGAATGTACCTGTGACTCTGCTACCCCCTATTGCACGAGCGATGTATTGCATTTCAAGTGTCGCCCGCGTCACTTGCGTTCAGTGTGTTGACTATGAAAGGAAGTTGCTGCACGTCGCTTGCTCGCATTGCGTGCGTCGACTATGAAACGGCCCATAGAGAATACGGCATAAATTTGCAGTTTTATCCAGGGTGTAGCCCAGGGGGGGCACCCAAGGCCATCTCGGGGCCTAATGGCTACCTATGTGGCCCATTACAAGATCCTCCACTGGATAGCAGACTGTCATGATTACAGTGAATTACAAACTAAATGTAATGTAGTGCATCTCTTGTTTAAATCCAACACTGATGATGCTGAAACATTATTCCAAAGGCTAAAGCTCAACAGTTAATGTCATAATATAATTACTGCATCTTCATTCATATTCTCTCTGTGTATCTGTGTGTATGAGCTGCACTCTGCAGATCAGCCCTCAACTATCTGCGTATAAAAGTGTCTCAGTTGAGTTGGTTCACACCCATGCTCGTGCACTAAGTGAGTTGGCCCTTTTGGCTCCCTTCTCCCTGTGGTTTCAGGACCAAGCAGTTGTGGAAGACTCTGACCAGGTGTGTCTGAGAGGCAGGAAGTAAGGCTGCTGCTCGCTCGGCTTGGCCAGGCTCTTTAAATTGGCTAAAAGCTTACAGGTGTGCTGTGATCTGGTGCGGTCTGCTCTGCTTTTGTGTTCCTCTGCTGCCCTGCCAGATTAGGAGCAGACTACGGTAGATGCCATTAACCAAACTAAAGCTGTTCAGCATTGGTTGTCTCAAGCTAAATGTCTTTATATTCAGAATAGTGTCACATAGTCTGGATTTTTGCCACCATGTAGTGTAGTGAATGCTAAAATGACCTTCATTGACCTACTCTCTAGTGAAGTGACAATGGGGTATGACCTCCTTGTTTTTTGCACAAGTTCAGAGTAGCATTTTCTATCACTGGGAAGCAATAGGGACATTCAACTATTTAATGCCATTTTGTTAGAGTCCTTGCTGAAGCTAAACTCCATGTAGCATGTGGGTGTAGATTACACCTATGGTGTCGAGGATCAGCATGAGTTTGGATCTGTGTTTGGCCTTGGCTGAGTGTGAATACTCTACGTTTGGTTGTGTTTTTGTGCAGAGAGGTAAACAAGTATGTAATTATGTTGTTTATGATTGTTGTTTAGCACTCAGACTGCCATGGGGTTGTGTATATTTAAGCGTATTGCACTGTAGTTTGGAGCATCTTGCTATACTGGGAGATTACGCATGACTTTGGCATGAAAGGTGCATAGAAGAGATTGTTTTGCATTTTTGCAAATACAGGTGAGAGACACGTGACAGACACTTAGACCAGACATGCACGCACATAGTGAAACCAGTATTGTATTTCGCACTTCATTGTTCTGGCAGCTGTGCAACTTTGTCCTAGAGTGAAAAAAATCATCAGTGCAGTTTAAAGTTGTTTTTAGACTTTGCCTTTAACACACAATCAGATATAAGAGGTGATTTCAGTGATATAGTGCTTAAAATAATGTTGAGCCTGTTTCTACCAGTGCAGGAGCATTTTGAAAATATGTTAAAGAGTCAGTTCAACCCCAAATCAAAATACATGTTTTTCCTCTTACCTGTTGTGCTCTTTATTAATCTAGATTGATAGATCTAGCCATTAATGTTTAACATTACATATCACACCGTCATGAGCACAAACATCTCGTCCATGAGTAGATTCAGATGTATTCTTTTGGTGCTTGAGCACCACAAGCTGAGTGCCATCTAGTTTCATTATACTCGAGAGAAGGCAGACATCTCTACGGCTGATATCTCCAACACTCTGCAAGACTCACAAAAATAATCTAGACTGATAAACAGCACTACAGTTAGGAGAAAAATATGTATTTTTGATTTTAGGAGGACTGTCCCTTTTATGTGATTTACAGTAGTCACAAGATAAAAATGTCCACTGAAAATATATACATTGAGGTTTATCATTTATAATATTAGTGATCTAGTTCTGTGACTTCCCCCCTGGATTATGATGTTTATAAATAACAAAGTCATATTTGCATAATGGATTCATTGCAAGAGGTTTTAAGCATGTCTCGTAGATTGTTTCAGTTCACACATGTCTTTTATTTTCCCCTCAAGCCTTTAATATAGATGGCGGCTCTCCTCCTTTAAGCCAACAAGAGGAGCCAGAACTGAGCTTTTAATTCATTGAAATAAGAATTACTTGTTGATGTATTTGAAGATATCACAGCGTCAGATATTAATTTGTCAATAAAGTGATGAGATGAAAGAAAGAAGTGTAACTATATCCTCTTATTTACTACAAGTTATGACATTGTTTCTGTTTGCGTGGAGCCATTTTTGTGTGTATCTGCTCCACAACAACACTGCAGTCTCATTTCACTCCATCAGTTTCAAATTCTGCTTATCAACCTGTGTACTGGGCCTGTGAGCGAGCAAATGGGTAGTGTGAGTATGTGAGAACATCTAGAGGATATTTTTTTCACGAATGAAATTCCAGCATATGAAATATTTATGTGTATGATTATAGCTGTAATGGGAAAAATATTAAATCAAACAAAGGGGAATTGGATGTGTTGGTCTGTGGTGTCACGAGAGGAAACCACCACAGAGAAGCTTCGTTTACTGAGTTTACTATTGTTTCAGTATCTTTTAAATTCATTTTATGCACATTTTTAAATCAAGGTTTACATTTTAGGAATTCAGGAAGTAGTCATCTTGTCTGAGCAAAAAAATATGAAGCTTTATGTTGTGTGTGCTGCTCAAAGCGCATTTTGAAAATGTGTATCTCTTACATGCCACCCTTTGTTCCCTGAGTGCAGAAAGCCAAGCTAGGCCCAGGTAAGAAGGTGATCACCGAGACGGACGACAGCCACTCCAGCCAGCAGACTCAAAACAGCCTGGACCAGGTCAAACTCAGCGACTTCAGCTTCCTGGCTGTGCTGGGGAAAGGGAGCTTTGGCAAGGTGAGGCAGCTCAGATTTTAAAAAAGTGGAGCCTTTGGTGTTACTACTAACAGAGTGCAGGAGATCTAAAGAAACAAAAAAAAGAATAGGATATACATAGACTTCTCTCTCCCTGTCTGTCTGAAGGTCATGTTGGCAGAGATGAAGGCCACTGAAGAGCTGTACGCAATAAAGATCCTGAAGAAGGACGTGGTGATTCAGGACGATGATGTGGAATGTACCATGGTGGAGAAGAGAGTCCTGGCCCAACAGGACAAGCCGCCCTTCCTCACATACCTCCATTCGTGCTTCCAGACTGTGGTAGGTAAAAATGCTCCTGGACACGCGTCAGGACAAGTCACTCCAGGTCAGGTCAGGTCAGGTCAGATTAATTCATGAAGGGGCTTTTAGCTAAACAGCTTAGTCATAAAGTGGTGTGGAGAGCTTTAGAGGACATGCATGACAAGTATGATTTTTAAAAAAAAAAAAAAAAAGAGAAGGGGAAACAAACAAACCCCAATTAGAAGACTGAGGTTTATGCGTGTGTATACAAAAGCATGTGTGTGTATGTGCATGTGTTCACTTTGAGTCATGCCAAAACCAGACCACACAACCTGAGAGCACATACTGTATGAGCAAAAAGACATGCACTCAGATGCACTGTATTTCCTGCTCACACACACCCACACACAGTTGCACTTATTCATAGAAGTGCATTGTGCTTGCTTATATAAGAACAGAAATAAATGCAGACGTGTGCACACCGATAAAGTTATGACATATATTTATTTGTGCTTTGCATCGTAATTTGCAGTGTTTTCCCCTCCTACTCCTGCCTCATTAAGCTTTAGATCTACACCTGATTTAAAGAACCAAGCCTAACTGAGTGTCATGCACACACATACACTCACACACACAGAACTTTTTTCCATGTACTTCATTAAATCATAGAGAAATATCTCTTGCTGCTCTGCTTTAACACGCTCTCAGCAATGTAAATGGAACTTGCTAAATCCTCTTCCTCATTTCATATTGGAGCTTAAAGGGACAGTTCAACACAAAATAAAAATAAAAATATTTTACCTCTTACCTGTAGTGCTATTTATCAGTCTAGATTGTTTTGGTGTGAGTTACAGAGTGTTGGAGATATCAGCCATACCGATGTCTGTCTTCTCTCCTTTATAATGGAACCAGATGGCACTCAGCTTGTGGTGTTCAAAACACAAAAAGATACATTTGTAAAACTCAACAGCAGTATCTCTTTCAAAAAATGATGACGCGGTTACTCAAGATAATCCACAGACCTTGTTGGGAGCAGTTTCATGTAGGAACTATTTTCTTTCTTTGCCCACCAGCCATATCACTGTGCAAAGGGAAACATGCATCTGCTTCTAGCTTGCCTAGCACCACTGAGGTAGTCAACGTTACAGCTAAGTCAAGGAGGATGCCATTACATTGCATATCACGCCGTCATGAGCACGAGCTGCTCATCCATGAGTAGATTCAAATGTATATTTTTGCGGTTTTAAGTACCACAACCTGATCGCTATTTAGTTCCTTTATGTTCGAGAGAAGGCAGACATCTCTACGGCTGGTATCTCCAACACTCAGCAGCTCACACCAAAACAATCTAGACTGATAAATAGCACCTTAGGTAAGATGGAAAATATGTTTTTTTTAACATTGGGGTGAGCTGTCCCTTTAACTGTCTTGGAGAATCACTTAAGGTGTAACAATACTAGCAGTAGTAGCCATAACAGCTGCTGTAATGTGCAGTAGTGGCAGTACATTCAAACTGGGGTAGTGTGATGGTCTGCAGGTAGGTGGCGTTTCTACATGACACATGTAATGTCAAATTGGCATTTTGACATGTAACAACCCTTTCAAATGTCAACAGTTAGTTATTCTGCACTGCTAAAAAATAAGCCTATGGAGTCAGTATTGCACTTCCATGAAGCTGGGGGACTTGGGAGAGACAGTTTACTTAAAGAAATGGTCAAAGTTGGTGGAGCAAAGCTCAAGCAGTGTAACTGAAGAAAGAGTCACTTTGGCACTCTCAGTTGGGACCTCCATATTTTTGAGGTATTGATTTCTTTTTCTAATAAACAAGTACAAATGGCAGCCATATGAATTTTCCATGCCCCACTGCTCACATACATTTCAGTCTCAATACGAAAGAAATCAAAGTTTCACCTAATCAGAATGCCTCTCGGTAAATCTACCCAGCTGTTGGTTTGCGCTGGATGGAACATGAACGTCTGTTAGCAGTTAGATTTCTCAGAAAGGCAGAGCTGAACTATAGCAGCTGATTAGAGCTGAGCACCAGCAGGCAGACACAGGAAACAGGAAGAGGCTCAGCTTGGCATCACTCATAGCGCACTCATGAATACACAGATGTGCGTGTGTATGCGTGTGTACATGCACATGCATGCACACATACACACATACAGTTCACAGTTCATACTCTCACCAAACTTACTCTCACATTCTCACAGTCGTTCTGGTATTTCCATTTTCTCTGCAGACTTTTTTAGGATTAAAAGAAAAATCCTTGCAAGCAATGTTTTTTTTTCTGAGATAGATCTTTTTTTTCTTCTCTTATGTGCTTGTGACTTGTGATTTTTAAGTGTTTGTTGTTGTAATACTCATTTTGGCCACAAGAGGTTGAAGTGCACCACTACCCCATGTTATAAATATGACCAAAATCATTCATATTCTTATAGGTGAGATTTAATTTCTCGACACACTCTCAACACAAGGCACATACAGTTTATTGTGTTTTAACAAGTAATGTAACATTACAGTTGTGTCTGTCTCTCAGCTCGACATATATTTTAATCGGTGCTAATCTGCTGTTAGCATTAGCTAATTTGCTGTTAGTTGTTAGCCTGCTTGCTGGCAAGTGAAAAGACACGGATGTATTCAGAGACCTGGATACAACCTTGCTCACGGGACCCTGTTCATTTCTAATAGAATTGCTTAGTGGCACATGAAGCCAAAGTTATTCAACTGCCATGTATAAAGATGCCTGTGGATGTTCTCATTTATCCAGGTTATCTCAAGGCAGTTGAATCGAACGCAACTGGACTTAGTTTTGTCCAGAATTAGTCTTACTAGTTCCAGCCTAGTCAGACAAGCATGAACTGATGAAGCCTCTTGGATAAGAGGTGAAACGTCTTCTAAGACAGAAAGTCCAGTTGCGTTCGATTCAATTGCCTTGAGTTGCCATGGATAAAATTACTCGGATGATCCAGGGATGATTGGCACTACTTACGCACTGTGCAGCCCATAGAGCGGGGCACTAGAGACTCCAGGCAGCCAAGCACGACAGAGTGCAATTAAGTGTCTTACTTCCGCCGGCCAAATGGCTACATTCCGGTTTAGCTCTCTGCTAACTTCAATGTTGATAAAATGACATAATCTTGCGGCTCTTTTGAAATGTTGCCGGACGATATGGATCAAATCCTGATAGTGAAATGAGTTATTTTGCTGGCGTTGTAAAGCTCAAAAAATGTATCCACTGATTCACTGATGTTGCTTTTGCCATATAAGTCAATGGGAAAAGTCTTTCTGGGTTGCAGGACACGTGACGGGCCTTGGAAATTGTAGTACCACTGTCTTGCCATTACGAACATTAGCTTCAAAGCCTGCCACACTACCTGGGGGCCTGTGTTTAGAACATTGCCAAAATGAGTCTTACAACAACAAACACTTGAAAAAATGATTTTGACCACAACAGAAAAATTAACCAGCTGAAACTTTTTTAACCCACCTGTTTCACAGATTTAAAAAAAGAACTTAAAAAAAAAATTTAGCCTTAGAAAACATTTTTTTCACCTCATAACACAGAAGATAATAAAAAAAAAAAATCAGATTGGAAATATTTAAAAAAAATGGATCACCAGAATTTTTTTTTCTCACTTGCCTCTCGGGGTTTCTTTAATGAAGATACTGTGAGTAAAGATACGTTTTAAGAAATAAGGACCCAAAGATAACAAGAGATGAGACCAAGCGCATGGAACACCAAAATCATGTATCCCTAATTATACCATGGCATGTGGGCGTCAAATGTTGCAATCATGATTTTAGTTTAGCTTCATTATTAAACACAACAAAGAGAGAACATTTTAGTGTCCCCAGTCAGAAGGTCTTGTACACCTTTTAGCATAATTAGCTGAAAAACACAAGTTTTGTTCTGCATCTGTTTTACTAAGACAACATGTTGTCAGCATCCATTAAAGTGATATCCAGCTGAGGCATCTTTTGTGGCCCATTACTGAGAGAAAACAAGAGACAAAAGACTACAGAAAAGTTGAAAGTGAGAGGCACAGAGATCTAGAGAAGGTGCAGTGTGCATTTTGCTCAAGGGATCGTCATCGTAGTGCTGTGAGGGTCAGAGCTTCCACAAGTTGAGGGTCAGATCTGTCAAACCTAAAGGAAGGCCAGCTTTGATGGCAGTGCAGTGTGTGTCTGTTGCTATGTGAGGTGGTTGGTTTGTGTGTTGCTAGTGAGGGACTGTCAAACTCCGTTGAACTGGGGTCAGGCCAAACTTGTCATGGGCAGTAAGGGACCAGAACTATCAGACAAAGAGAATATCTCCTGACAGATGTCTGTGTTGAGTGTTTTCTTTTTTCCCATGAAGCGCTTTGTTGTGGGCTTTTTAGGTCACCTTGTCATTGCAAGTGTGGCAGGAACGATGGAGTGACTCAGACAGCGAGGTTAGGGAAGGCTGCAACGCTGAGCTGTATCTTTCTGTTAGGAGAGCTGTCAGTGAATTGAAGTGTAGAAATGTTGCATAATTTCACAGCTTTTGTGGAACTTTGCTATTTTTGTGTGAAAAATAATGATGTCGCATGTTATTCTGTCTCCCTCCTCCCCATGCCCCATCTATCCCTACACCCTCTCTCCTATTCCCTCTGTCTCTGTGAACACAGGACCGTCTGTACTTTGTCATGGAGTATGTGAACGGGGGAGACCTCATGTATCATATTCAACAAGTGGGCAAGTTCAAGGAACCTCAGGCAGTGTAAGAAACAGCAATTTACTCGCAACTGGTGTAATCCAACTGAATAGGGAATCATTTCTACTGTCAAATACACGTCATGATTATTTTAGTTTTCTAAAACCACTTTGTATAGTGCTACCAAGCTAATAACTGACATTTTATTTGTATAATGTTTTTACATACAGGCTGCATTGATACTGCAACAATATGATATGATCATCTTATGTATGATACATTAAATGGAATTATTTTGGGATTACAGTAAAGCTTTAATTTTAGTGCAAGTTTGCTTGTGTTTTAAGTCGGCAAATGTGTGGTTGTTATTGCAGGTTCTATGCAGCAGAGATCGCTGTTGGTCTCTTCTTCCTGCACCTTAAAGGAGTCATCTATAGGTGCGTATTGATACCGTTTACATGGCATAAACACAGTGCATGATGTTCTTCAAATTCAGTGGCTGTATTTAAAGCAATAATAGAAATTTTGTGACATAAAAGTGTCTGTATTTCTGCAACGGATACCATGCAGTGAAGAGTCATTATATATTGAACTATTGCATTTAAAGTGTTTGATTAGGGCTTTCTTGAAAACACACAGCAACAGAAACTGAGGTTTGTTTGCAATAAATAGTATAAGAATTACATGTACTTAGGATAGGCAGTGAAAGCCACCTGCTGAGAAGTCATCATCTTCAAGGATGTTTTGAACGTCTCTTGTGCTTCTACAGGGATCTGAAGTTGGACAACGTGATGCTGGACTGTGAGGGACACATTAAGATTGCTGACTTCGGCATGTGTAAAGAGAACATGATAGAAGGAGTGACCACGCGCACCTTCTGCGGCACCCCAGACTACATAGCCCCGGAGGTAAGGCTGAAGCATGGAGGGGATGTGATGCGCGTGCATGTTCTGATGCATGAGGTCATCTCTGTCACTGTCTGGTCTGAGCCTGTGTCACCCTTGCGCTCCAGATTAAGGTCACTGCCTCAGGACGGATACACACACACACATGCACGCAAGCACTCCCTCATGACGTAAGCATCCCAGTCAAACAGACACACTGTGTCCGCTGGCAAGTCCAGACTGAACCCAAACATAGCAGCCAGGGTCTCTGTGTTTGTCCCAATGGGGTTTTCTCCAGAGCAAGTTTTATCCTTTGAGGTCAAGACAAATCCACTTGACAGTTAAGCAATTTGTGGTCATGATAGCGGTCATTTTGCTAAGATGTATACCTGCTTCTTTTTGTCCTTGTTTACTGGCAACATCCATATAGAAATGTGGACATGGAAAGTAGTTTGAAGTTCTTAACATTCTGTTTTTAAAAATCATCTCACAGCAACAGAAATCCTTACCAGTGTGCATTTTCCTTGTTGAATGTGTCCTTGTATCACAGTAGTTGAAAAGGATCCAATGAAGATTAAATTATATCTGTCCAGCACCTTCACATGCAGCTCTATCACTATTTACCCATTTATCCATACCATCTCAGTGCCAGTTGTTTCTGACAAGTGCTCATCAACTGATGTGGCAACTGTGTATTGATTCGACTGGATCCACTCCCAGTGAATGTAACCGACCGAAACCTCACCCTTGGCAAGTGGTGCAGGCAGGATGAGTCCAAGTTGACTGTCTGGATGTTTGACAAGTCCACTGATGACTATGGGCTGAGTTTTGTTGGAGATATTGCCACATAATTTCCAATATAATACACGTCTCAGTAGCATTGTTAAATTGATCGATTGAGTTACTTTGCTGGGTATAAACATATCGCTCTGCAAAACCTGACCAAAGAATTTTGCCTCAATAAAATCCATTGTAAAGTTTTAAAAACTATGATTTCAATTAGGAAATATTAGATGAAAGTATCGGTAAAAAAGACGAGCATTTTAGTGCTAGCATTTGGACGTTTAGCAGTACCCTATGCTTAAGACACAATTGATTGATCCAAAGTCCTGACCTTCTTGGTTACTGTTGCTAAGTTGGACAAACTTGACAAAAAGAAACGGTTGCCAAAGGTTATGTGAGATAGATTCAGGGCTTCGGGCAATATAGCTTCAAGAAGTCAATAGCAAAGAGTGCAATATGTGATGAAAGGATATATACACAATGATCTAAATTAATACCACCAAAAGTTACTTCGGGCCGCCACATAGACTTACAGACATTATAAAAACAAAGGAACATTGGCCTTGATCTTTTCTGGCTAACAATAATTCAATATATTATTGAATTATTATTGAATAATTATATTTTTCCTTTTCCAAATCTCAACAGAAAGAAGGATGAAGCCATCCTGGATGATGCTGTTAATCTGCCATTAGGCTAACTCCCCTTAATTAAGATATACATCAGCTAGCTAGTTAGCTTGTGTTTTGCAAACATTAGCTAACTTAAAATGCGACTATTTACAATGTAATGTGTCCAAGAAGACTGTGACGTCAATGTTATGTGACTTTACATAGTAATGTTACCTCTGAACAGACATAGGTGTCCTTGGTGGTGGTGTTGATGTTCAGCTGATGGGAGGTCTATTGCATAGTCAAATCGGACGACATTTGTTTTTCGGTTGTAGGAATGGAATAAACCTAAAGCCTTTCACACGGTCAGGGTATCAAGTGTTACCTCTACAGGTTCCACAGACTCAGCTTTTAACCATATTCAAAATTTGTTTTTCTTTTTAATGTAGACAAGCATAGCACATAGCATATCAAAGTAGAACAGGAAAGGGGAAAGATGCCTGAGGTTCTGCAGGGTATGTCAACTGTTAGAGCTTAGGCAGGGTTAATTCAATGGGATCCCTATTGATGACCTCATCACATTTGAAATGCTGACAACAAATAGTGACACTTTGTAAAATGTTATGATTGTACTGACAGCAAATGAAATGTTTCACTTTTGTTGTTCTTTAGAAATGTAAAGACACTGATAAATTTAAAGACACACAATAATCTTTTAATATGCCTTTTTAAATGTCTTTATTTTTATGATTAGTTTAATACTGATCAATCTGTTGGAGCAAGTAATCGCAAAAGTAAACCATGTCAAAGAGGGAAAGTACCATCCACAATAAGATGCCAAACAGAAGTGTTGCCTGTGATTCATGCAATCTGGAAATGAGGCTAAGTATCCATAATTCAATGCTGCTAATCTATTTATCAGTCTCTCTTAATTTCACCCAACATATAAACAGCTTGCAGCAGTTTATACTTAATGTACTGATTTTTTTTTCCCACTCTGTAGCCATTATCAGTTAGTTGGCTTGTATTTAATTGTGGGCCGGGTTATTGATTGCCTCTTAAACCCACTCTGATAGACTGGGAGGTTAATTCCGCCCAACGGACGCAGGGTGAACACGCTGTGACCACTCAGAGTCAGACTGACACTAATGCGCCAGCCAGCGATGACACGGCAGGGGGTGGGAGCGGCTACTGTTTCCATAGCCCTGTGAGCTAATGCACACCTTTCAGGTCACACACTACATGCTAAGTCACACATGCACACGTGATGTCACACAGTCACATGCATGTGAGCATCACATGTGCACATTTTTATGTTAACAGATATGATATCTGTACATTATTTCAATACACACATCAGACACACACTTGAACACACACTCAGAAGTGGAGACTGACCTTAAAAATTGGTTCACAGTGATGATACTCTCAGAGATAATGGAGGGGAAGTGCACCTCAAATTGTGTGTGACAGAAGGACCAGGAGAGATCTCACATCAATCATGAGCAGCTATGTTTGCAGAGTTTTGTCAGAGGCCTTTGGTCCATTTCTAAACTTTGAATACATGTTACCAAAAGTCACTCTGACAAGTTGTAGGTGTTTAATTAAAGCTCATCTTCCTTTCTGATTGGAAAATTTTGGCCTTCATTATGTAGGTTAAAGAAGTATTTCAGAGCTGGAAAGATGGTCTTTTTATAAATCTTGGCTGTCCTTAGAGTAGAAACATGCAGATACTTTTAAAATTGGGTTGCTGCTGCTGTCTTTCCATGTAGGCGCATGGAAGGGAAGGGGGGTTTCCTCTCTCTGCCTCAGGCCTTAGGGCTTTCCACATAAGCACGTGGAAGATACTTTCTACGTAGGCCTGAGGAAAGGCACAGAGGCCCCAGAACAGAGCCATGCTGCCAAATATGATACTGCAAATCAAAATAAAGTTTTCTTTGACTAGAGTATTTCTAACTGAAATACCTTTTTTGGCGAGAAATAGGCGACAAGGTAACAGAATTTTAGTGTATATATTTGATTAGTACTGCCTAGTTTTACAGTTTATTCTTAGTCTGAGAGAAAGAGAGGAGAAGCTCTCTTTCGTGATCAGCTTCCATAGTGGTGGTGGGCATACGAAAATGAGGAAGTACAATCTGTAGTTTGAGCAACAGCCCAAAAGCCAGCGAGGCATGTCTCATCATCTGGCAGATTTGAGCTGGGAGATGAACAGGGAGATACGTGTGCTGGCAAGACAGAGGGGAGTTTACCAAAGTTCATTCACACATACTACCCACATTGTTACAACACAAAGCTGGTTGAAAATCAGCAAAGTATCCTTAAAGGGTTAGTGATTACGGAAGAAAATGAGCTTTTGATAATTCAAATCTAGCCATAGGCAAAAGGTTGAGAACCATGGACATTGTCATCAGAGGTAGGGAGCAGCTGTCTCCCTGAATGACTCAAACTGTCACATAATATATTCTGCAGTATGTTTGTTTTTATATGAGCTGCAATATTGAGGTCACTTCTGCAATATAACTGTGTTTGTGGGTTGGTGCGTGTTAGTATCTCAGTACGTGTGAGATAGCTGCGAGATGAGAAAGATTTTCACACTTCTCCTTTTCACACACACCTGCCCACATGCTCATAACTATGAGGGAGTACATTCCTGTGTAGCCGTGGGTCCCCTGGTTGCACATGTGACAGAACGCAGTCGTGTTCCTGCGTCAGTTGCCACACACACACACACTCATGTACTGGCACACAGTTTACTCTGACCTATATAGCCAGTCATTGGTAGCTCCTGTCTGGGAGGAATGCTCACACTAATGTGAATTTACACCTCAATGACTTTGACACAGAGAGAAAGAGATAGCCAGGAAGGGAGAGAACAGAAAGGGAACACAAAGGCGACATAAGGTATTAACTATGAGGAAAAGAGCAGGAGGGGACAAGAGTGACCGGACACTGACGGAGAGAAGCAAAGAAAGCCGGGATTGAAATGAGAGAGAACGGCCTAATGATGGCTTTGTGCGGAGTATCAGGAGAGCATTTGAGGATGTTTAGCTGTCTGATACGGGCCATTTCCCGCTACGCCCTAGTTGGTCCCCACTGCAGTGTGGCATTAAGAGGCATGGGTGTCCACTTCCCTGCGCACTCCCTCTGTGGGCTGAAGACAGCGGTTGGGGTGTTTGTAGTGTCAGGATGACAGTACGAATTTAGTCATAGAGGAAGTGGCACTTTAAAGATGCTCATTAGACTGTCGCTGAGCTGATGTTCTTCCTCAAAGTGTTAATGTGCTAAAATAAACAGACAGAGAGAACCTACTAGTCTACTATATTATACTTTGACAGCTGGCATTGATATGTGCAGGAGTGGTCTCTGTAATCTCTTCATTTGCTTTAATGATGGAAATGAATTTTAAATAAAAACATAACTAAGGTCTCGGACATGGCTCATAACATTGAATGTTGTCTTGCTTTAGCTTTAGGCATCTTGACCATGCATGATCCAGGGTTGTTAAAGATGTAGAGATGTCGTTCCATTGTTGCTGAATAATAATTGCAGGTGATCCTATTTCTCACAAAGTTTTAGGACTAGGAATAGCAACCACGGAGTTGTTGTCTCCTTGCTTGACTCCTCACCAATTACCCGAGCACTCAAACCAGTGTTTTCAGATCAGCGCGATTGGAAGACCTACAAAATCACTTCAGCTGCTGTTGGAAAAGTGAGTGAGATGTGAGAAAAAAAAAGTCAGGGGGGAAGAAGGAGGTGCAAAAGAGAAAGTGAGAAGGAAACGGCAAATGAGACAGAAATGCTGCAGAGAGCACGAACACGCGAGCAATCTGCAAACAAGTTGGCAGCCACGAAAAAGTTAACTTTCCTGCCAGATTATTAAAAGACTCAGTAATTAGAGAAGTGATTTTTCTTGTATATTTTTCACATCTTTTATGTTGAGCTTGATGATATAACCTTTCCTTTCCTCACCATGCCTCGAGGCTCCAATTGCTTCTTTTTTCCCCTATTGCAATTAGTTTATACTTCATACTACATATGCATGTCACGACAACTTATTTTCCCTTTTGGGTTATTTTTTAATTAACATCATTAGCTCATGCTGGTACACTACTGAAAAAAAATACATAATGCATGCAGAGAAATGTTTTACAGTGTCATTGATAATGCACCATGTGCTTCAGTAATTCAGTTGTTTGTTAGCATCTCTAATTATACATTATATATTGGCCTATATAGAAATATCAAACATTTATCTACCTTTAGTTTGTAGTCTGAGAAAAAAAACAACTTGTTGCTGTCATCAGGATTGTCACGGATTTGCTTTGAGACTTATAGTTGAATATGCATTGTGGGTATTCATTGTTTTGGAGATGTGAGTCACATGGGAATTAAAGTCAGGATATCTCCATCTCTGCTGCTTTCAGTACGAGCATTCATTTTCAATCGGTTTTTCACAAGCCCCCCCCAAAATTTATAGAAGTGCGATACTAAATTGTAGGAGTAGTGTGATTCATCTCGTCAAAAGGTGTTGTTCATCTTTGATGCCACTTGCAGTGTAGGACGCTCAAGGAAACCCCGAAGACTGCTCATTACAGGTTTTTTGTATACAATTGGCAACACACATTTTTCTATACTGAGTTTATTTTTTCAAAACTGTTTGGAGAGATACGTGTATAGGATGCTACAGATATAGAAATTAACAGTGCTAGTCGGCCTTGTCTTCTTTATTTGGCCACAAATCACACCTTATTTTCTTTCTCACAATACACCTGAGAGAGAATCGTTCTGTTATCCCGATCCATCACTGGTAATCTTCTGTGAACATGTCCAGACACACATTAATTGCATCCAAGAGGGACATCTGATCATGTGGTCATAAACTTTCCACCTTCATGAGAAAATTCTTCCTCTATTGGCTTGAGGGATGGAGATAGCCAGGAAACCAGACGGATATGCCAGCTCATGTTTTATTTGCTCTGGCAAATGCGTCTGGTCCCCTCCTGTCCAGACAGATTCCCAGCTGAACAAACCTTGGTCTCAATTCTTAATCTAATATGGGGCGGGTTTGATATGATGACTGACAACTTGAGGAGCCTTTACACTTTATGCAAAATTTAAAACAACCAAGATGGCTGCAACTTTCTGTTGAAGTACTGTTTTCAAACTCTGATGGCAAAAACAGCAACACTGGTTCACAGACATATTGATGCTGTACAATCACAGCTTATCTTTGCACGCTGTAGTCTGCTTGTGTTCGTCTGTCACTGAGCGCTACATCGCATGTTTTGTTGCACTGATTGGTTAAGGTCTACCAAGTTATGTCCAGAGGCATTTTGGTCTACGGCCATTCGTGACGTCCCTTCAAAATCACCCGAGAGGTTCGAGGCTAATTTGCATTCTCAACTTGGTCTGGCAATGCCGGGCTATGTTAGAGATTAAGTTGGAAAGAAAGTGAATTCATCCTGGCATGGGCTGCAAACCATTCTGGGACTGGAAGAGAACAGTGCAGCGCCACATCATCCCATGCAGTCACGAATTCCACCTCACTTGCCCCATTTCCTCACCTGGCATATTGCAGAATGAGAGTGCACTGAGTGTGAAAACAGTTCATGAATTTTGAAAGAAGTGGTCACTGAATTCATTTTGTGTCAAAGCAGTGAAAAGTGATCCACAGTTTAGTCATCGTAGACTTGTTTGCGTGTTACCAATTGTGGGAAAAAAGGCGGTAATATCATCAGTGAATGAAACCACCCAGAGCGAGCACATACAGCACTGAGAAATGCTTTCAAAAACAGACCACTAAAGCATGGACTGATGCACACTGTATATGCTCCACAGCACACATATTCCTTAAAGCGATCCGATAACAACAAAAAGGCAGATATTCATGTAGCGCCCTGTAACACTGTTGGGCATGAGGGCGCTGTAGTGTTCAACCATACTGTTCCTGTATGGCAGACGCGGTTTATAGGCGCAGAGGTTGGTACTTGTGTGCGCTTGTGTGTGTGTGTGTGTGTGTGTGTGTGTGTGTGTGTGTGTGTGTGTGTGTGTGTGTGGTGAGAAGAGAAGCCTTGAATAGCTAGCAGTCTGATCCACAACTGTCATGTAGCATTAGGCTTAATGGGAGAGAAATGTCTGCAGCAATGCGCATACACAGATACACTCAAATGCAGGCTGTTCAAGCACAGGTACACAAATAAACACAGCTGCACACAGATATTCAATCAGGCACATAAAATACGCTCCAACTTCACAAGATATTATAGCGCAAATATATTCAGATTAAGATTAATGTACTCAAGGGATAGTTTTTTTATCCTATCCTCTTTTACTGCACACGAACACACACACATGTATGTGCTGCTGTGAATCAGAGCAGCTCCACTGGCCAGAGGCTTTCATACAATAATGCAAAAAATAAAGAATAAAATAAAACAGAATGAGAGCAGGGAATGTCAGGCACAGGTCACACTTGTCTTACTTTATCACTTGCAACTTTTCAGAAGGAGAGAGCACTCTATGTATTATCAGCCTCATCCAAACAGCAAAAGCAAACAAACATCTTTGTACATAGTAAATACGTAGAAAGCTGAGGATGTAGACTTAACATGCTGGTTCAGAGCATGAAGGTCACCATGCCTGAAACTGTAAATGTCCCCTGGTGTTATTGCAGACAGGCGATGGGTGGCAAGGGCAGCGAGTCACAGCAGCGTCACATTAGCGCAGTGCTGTGCAGGATGGCCTGAAACTGATCTAAACAGTGGCTTTTTTGCTGAACTCTAATTGTCCTCTCTGGCTTTTTTTTTTCCCGCCTCCCTTTCTTTTTGCCTCAATCTCACCGACTCTAAACCCGACTCTTCCACCCTCCTCTTGCTTGTCTTTACTTTCTCCACAGCAGGGAGTGACAGCTAAGAAAAGCTGATGTGACAGTGTAACAAAAACATGACAATACAGTAGACAGAAATTAAATATCTGAAATGTACATTTTTTTTTAAAAAAAAAATACTGGAATAATGAAGAAGTCTTTTGCTGTCATGCTTTTGCTAGCTTTAATGACCACAGCTAGAGAATATGTGCTGCTATATGCCCCAACATTAGGAGGCTTTCATTTGCATGTACTGAGTCAGCTAAATGCTAATATTAGCATCCAGCATTGCTGCTTTACCATCTTAATTTCGCTTGGTAGTAGCTAACATTTGCTAATTAGCACTAAACAGCAAATGCAGCTGAGACTAATGGGAATGTCATTACTCTTGCAGGTATTTTGTCATAAGCCAAAGTATTTTATGAATCCAAATATTAACCAGTGATGACGCCAGATAACAGTTCAAGTTCCCCAAAGGTAATAGAGTTCACTCTGTTGGGCATATGAATGTCTGTACCAAATTTGATGTTGAGAGTTTACACTGTTAACCAAATTACTGACCCTCTGGTGGCTAAAGATAAAGGCCCCAGTCCTATCCTTTAGTGGTTGAAATCTACCCCTACAAACAACAATCCCTTAAGACCCTGATACGTTGTAAGTGGTCATCAATGGTGGTTGTGTAAACAGGCATGACTATGGCAATAATGGTATTATCACAGTGACGTGCCATTTATCCAATTGAGATAGTAGCCTAAAGCATGGACGTTCGAGATTTGTTAACAACTTAAGTTTTATGCTATCAATTGATCAAACAAGTCATCAAATAGGAAAAGAACACTGCGTCGTTACCAGGCCACTAGAGGTGTGCTGTAAGCTAACGTTAGCAACCAGTGCTTCTACTTACCCTGCCAGTTTGCTCTGATGACAGAGGAGTGGTAAGAAAAGCAGCAACTTTACTGCTGGACTTCAGGGCATCATACGCCATCAAAGTGAGGAAATTTGACATGGAAATATGTCAAAATGTTAGACTGCCATGCAGAAATCAGCAATAACAATGTAACATTAACTAGCTAGTTCGATAGCTATCGAGGCATTAGTGCACTACTAGCAAAGATAATACGAGGGTTAGCATAACTCCAAGTCTTTATTAACAAAGAGTGTACATTTGTGGGTTTCTCTTGTAGCTTGAGCAGCCATGTGGCCGATGATGTCCTCTAACATTAGGATAAAGTGTGCCTCAGAAAAACCTCAGTTTGGAGGTCCATGTAGCCCCAACACTTCGCCCTTCTCATCTATCCCACCAAGTATCGGGCACCCTACCCCTAGACGTGAATGCGCAAAACTGAGAGCTAAGGGCTAAGTTGATGTCCTGCAAGAGACAGACTGGGAGTGGACCATGAAATCATTAGGATTCTAGGGACCGTAAATGTTTCTCTAAAGTTTTAAGGAAATTCACCCAACAGTTATTGGGTATTTTGTTCTGGACCCCAGTGGCGGACCGACCAACATCTCCATCCCTAGAGCTATCGTGCTAGCATTAACAAACCGAACAAAAACAATTACAGGTTCTGTTTAGATCAGGGGTTCTCAACCTTTGGTAATTTAAGGCCCACTTCTGATTGTTAAAATATTTTTGAGGACCACCTTCTCAATCAACATTACCCAAAAAAAGGAGAACATCTATATGAGTACGAACCATATACCCAGCTTTTGGCTTTCAAATAAGTTGTTAATGTTGTGACAACATTAGTTTAAAGCCAGTCCCTTTCCCTCAGAGATATGGGTTTGGCTTCCCGCCACATCTCAGGTGCTTTGTATTTAAGTGTCTCTGAAGCTTCGATGACTTTAGCTCCTCATTCGACAGGATTTCACCCCATTGAACGCATGTGCTCAGGATCACTGCCTGCAGTAATGAATTCAAATTTAATGTATTCAGGGTCGGATTTCCTCACCACACGCTTTGGAGCTTTTTCTGGCACGGAGTTGTCTCCCACATCACTTTTCTGTTTCAAAAACCACTTTGTGTCACTTCATCCAGTAGAATATGCAAACATTACATACTGTATACTCTTGTAGAGCTGCAGTGCTACAGTTTCTTTACATTTAAACACATTTTAATTGAAGTTTTAGGTTTTAAAGCCTATTTCTTTTTTCAACTGTCGCACATCTCATTGTTTTTCTGATAATCTGACCCTCTTTTTCAGATAATCCCTTCGCCTTTCTTTCTCAACCTCTCCTCTGCCCCTTTCTTTCTCTCTTCCCCTCTGTTCTCATTCCCATGACACAAACGGACATGAGGCAGCAGATCTCCTTGCCACATTGACCTGATGTGTCTACATGCTTTCCATGCTTTTATCCCCTATTGCACATGTTTTTTCAAGGGAGACCGGGGGTCAAATCCCACTGACACACCGCAACAAATATGCCACATTATGTCCTCGATGACGAGCTGTCTAGCATTGGCCTAGTTCACGCTGTCATCGTAAAAGTGTTGCCTGTAAGCAAATCAGTAGAATATCTCTCCTCATTAAGGATACTAGTGCAGTTCCTGTTCAAAACATGCCTGTTTAGAACAAACCGACTGCTTGGCACGTGGTATTGCTGCTTGCCGCTTTCCTGAGAACTGCTTATACGAATAACTTCACACTCAACACTGCATTTCTTTGGATCCTGTGCAAAACACCTGGCCTCAGACAGCTATAGATTTATTATGATGTTTAGATGTTAAATATATCGAATTATGTTGCTATTCTACATCATTATGTCCTTGAATGGTGTAAAAAAAGATGGAAAAACATGCACCTCAACATTATACTACTTATTTTCTGTGTACTTATACTTCAGAGGAACAAAAGTGTTTTCGTTCATTTTGAATGTTCGCAGATGCCTGAAATGCTTGAGCTCGCTACAATGCATCACCTATGGTCTCTTATTCTTCGTCTGTTGTGTAGACATGCTTCAGTCTCTGCAGAGCCCTGAGGCCCCGTCTTTACCTCTGCACAGAGCCCTAGAGCGCTGTTCACTTATTTATTCAATGTTTATGTATTATTATTTATTATATTGGACAAGTCTTTGTAAATTATATTGGTAGAACGGTTCATGAGATATGTGAAGGACAAACATACCCACACATGCATACATACAGAGAGTCCTTGCTTTATAGTCAGATGGCATCTGTATTGTTTAAGATCCGGAGCAAGTATGTATATTTGTTTACCGGGATAAGGAGTCATCCCTTCTCATACATATTGAAGTATCTCAGCAGCGGCAGTGCAAATCTTATGTGAAAAACAATCTTCAGAGAGCATAGCTGAATTCATTGGCAGCTGTCAAGTCACGCTGAAGGTCGGCACCGTTCCTGCAGGAAGCAGGATTTAAACAGGCGAGCTCAGGGATTTCACCCAGAGGTTTCCTTCACCATGGAGTCTTTGACCCTCAAGCTAATTAAAAACATTGAAGCAAGATAAAGGAAGGGGGCTGTTTCACTGCCGCATCTTCCTGCCTTCTTACCAAAGAGCTAAGGAAAGCCGAGGATTAAGGCTTAGCACCTCCCACCTTCTTAAGGCACCATGTTCGCTTTCATGCAAAGGGATGGGGTTCATTTTAACATTGTGCTGTCACTCTGGGTTATAGTCGGAGTCTTGTTCCGTTTCATGTGTATATGATCTCTAGGAGATTATACACATTCAGCGATGGAATGAAATGTACAGTACGTGCGCTGGATGTTAAACAGACAGGCACAGCTGACATGACTTTCAGGTTTTTTCATGGGTCGAACAAGGCACTAATGAAACACTGCTTTTTCAAACCATCATTTATTGGATTTATACTGTGAATGTAGAGTTTTTGTTTGAGTTTATGACACACAGTGTACTGAGATCATAAAATTTACAATGTTACAGGGGAAACACATCAGAACAACAGCTTTAAATGAATGAATTTGAACCAATTTGCTATCTAAAATGACACATTATGGATTACAGACCAGATGTGACTTGGCCTATCTATCTAAAGTGACTGTATATAACAAAGTGCAGTTGAAATCTGGAAAAGAGCATAATGTAACGTACTGTATAATACAAATGATAGAGGAACAAAGGACCTATTTCTATGCGTCTATGCAATATTCTATGCTATTTCTATGGATGCGGGCACATTGCTGGGCATACTGTGCAGCAGAATACCAGTAAAAGTACAGAGGTTGCGGTCGCTGTCTGCCCACACCCAGGACTTGGCCTCCATGTGCACATCAACCTGGTCTCCTTTCTGAAGAACCAGCACTACCCCATTAGAGCCGTTATCAGTGATATCTGAGGCAGTTGGGTGTTCTGCGGTGCCCACAACAGCCTCGCCATTCTTGTACAAGAGTAAAAAGCCAGGGTGGTCTCCATTAGCGTGAGAGTAGAGGGTGAAGTGGTAAACTCCGCTGACTGGAGCTGTGAAGACTCCTGAACAGGAAGTTTGAAGAAGCAAGAGAACGATAAGTCGTTTAAAAAATTAATGTTATTTACAGGGAGTTAAATAGTTGATGAATGAGAGCTGGAGGCACAAAGCATTAATACAATATAACAGGACTGTGAAAAACAAGGAAGCTGTGAATAGATTCAGTGATTATACAAATAGGTTCCTGCAGAACATTACCTGTTGTGGGATCGTAGCTGTCACCGATGTTGGTGATGACTTTCTTATAGACGAGAGTGGTCTCTGTTTTAAATGGCCCAATGTGCATTTGGTTCTCTTCCAGTGCAACTGTGAAAGCCACTTTCTCTGTCAAAGAAAAAAACGATGGAAAATGCTAATGTGTTTTTTTCTTAAGCTATTCAAACCCAGTGTATTGTTGTGTATGAATACAGCTGCTTTATTGTCTCAAAGATGAAAATAAAAAGAGCATCCAATCTCCAAAGTTTATTAAATCAAACTTTAAGATCTTCCTCGTGTTGGTGAAGAAACATTTTTACCTTCAGTCATTGTTGTTTTGACCTCTTCCACTGCTGCAGCTGTTTGCTCAACCTTATTCTTCAACTCCTCTTGTACAGTCTGATTTGTTTCCAGTTCGGCCTCCAACTCTGTAATGAGAATTCATTTCACACAAATAGAAAAATATGTAGTCAGATGGATGACAAAAATATTCAGTCTAAAGCTTTCTGTTTAAAAGTTACACAGCTATAACTAACAACACTTAAAAAACAAAATAGCTGTACACATACAGGGAACAGAAATCTCAGCACATTTGACAGATCTTACTACAACTCATTAAAGCTAACTTATTATCACATCATGATACAATTAACAGTGATCAGTAATATTTTTGCTTGCCTTGATCAGCTGTTTTCAGTGCCTCCATCTCAGCCTCTGTTTTTTCAAGCTTCTTGTTCAACTCTTGGCCCACAATCTCAGCGGCATTCAGTCTAGCATCCAACTCTGTGAGGGGGTTTAGTATGAACTAGGGATTAGAAAATGTGCACTACTGATCAACAGTAAACTACATGCCAATATCATATATATAATATATTTTTTTACCTTGATTTATTTTCTCCAGTGCCTCCAATTTTGTTTCAGTCACTTTTAGCTGCACGTTTGTTTCCTTCACCAGACCCTCAGTGGCTTCTACTCTAGACTTGAGCTCTAGTGGAAGACATGAGATGGAGGGAAAAACTGCATAAATCAGTGTCATTACATGTCATTAAAATCAGAGAAGTAGTTATTTGGTACGTACTGTTTCAATCACCCTAAAGACCCAATTACTCGTTCATAATCAAATGTCATTTTCAACGCCAAAGGCGTACCTTGATCAGCAGTCTGGAGTGCCTGCACTTGTCTAAGTGTATCTTCAAGGCTCATCTTCAGCTCTCCAGTCAGATTTTCACTGGCAGACAACCTGGAATCCAACCCTTTGATTAAAGGGAGGGGATTTGGAAAATAAAAACTACAAGAAATCAAACGAGTCTATTACAGTGGTCATGGATATCCTGGCAAAATCATGGAATTTCATTATTTCAGGATGTTAGGGAATATCAGGGGATTTCTTTCACATCACATTTTCTTTTGTTTTAGTATTGCATTATGTAATATAGCTTCAGCCCAACTACAGTGGAAACTGGTGTCTTAATCTCTTTTCAGATACATAATATTAACAAACCTTAATCGTGAAATGGTCGTGGCAAATTCATATGATTTCCATCAGGAGCCCCAGTGGGTAACCCCTCAAATCATCCACATATCAATATCTTATACCCATAACCCCTCAAATCATCCACATATCAATATCTTATACCCATACGGCAGCCAAAGAAGAGTTTCCAAAGTATTGAGCTGTCTTGCTTTACCTTGATCAGCCGTCTTTAGCGCCTCCACCTGCGTCTCTGTGTTTCCGAGCCTGACAGCCAACTCCTTCTCTAGACTCTCACTGGACTCCAGTCTGGACTCAAACTCTGACAGATAATATGATGATAGGAATTAAATCTTGATTCCAACAGTCTGTTCTTGGGTCTTTTGGTTTCTGAGAGTTCACTTATTATTTAAATATATTTACTCACAATGTGATTGCACCAATATAATAATATCGGCATGTGTTACCTTTGATTTCCATCTGTAATTGTGCCACCACGGTTCTTTGCGTCTCTGCCTCGACATTGGTGGCATTCAGTCTGGCCTCCAGTTCTGGTCATCACAGAGGATAATATCAACTCATTCTGTAGAAATGCTATTCTGATCCTCAGAAATCAAAACAACAGTTGTCTCTTAAAGGGATAGTTCAGATTTTTTTGAAGTGACATTGTATGAGGTACTTATCCTTAGTCAGTGTATTATATATAGTAGATGGTGGTTGGTGTGCCCCCAGTTTGGAGAAGCAGGCAGGAGTACCAAAACAGATGCTAAGCAATGTACTGCTGTGGATGGGGGGCAGCAGCAAAACTTATTTTAGTCACCTAAAACAATCAGACTCACTTTAAGTGTATGCTATAGTTAAGAATATTTTCACCACATTACCTTCCCGTCTACAGCATTAGCTGTAGCTCAGTGTCGATTGCAGTCTATTGTATGTAACACACTGTCAATGGATACGTAATTCATACATCCCACTCAAAAAATCTGAACTCTACCTGTCAACAATAGCTTGTGTATATGGTTATACAGTTAAATGCATTTTACTTACCCTGATCAGCAGTCTGCAGCGCCTTCACATTTGTGTCCACATCTCCAAACTTATTGCCCAACTCTGTCAGTCTGGTGTTCAGCTCTGTTTGTCAAAAAGGCAAAAAAGAAAAGAAAATTATGATTCTCTGTTCAGTCAAAAATAAATAATGAAGTGAAATTAGATGAGTTCGGGTGAGAAGAAATCTGCCTTTTGTTTGATAATCATTACCTTTAGTTTCCCTCTGTAATTGTTCCACTTTTGTGTTTTGGCCCTCGAAATCAATGAGGTTCAGTCTGGCCTCCAGCTCTGCTCAATGAGGGTGGAAGAATGATAGTATGAAGAAAGGCTTCTACAGTACAGGTTGCTGCTAATGTGTGAGGGGAAAAAAAGGAAATATATTCCCTTTATATATTCTTATATCCTGGAGCAAGTGCTCATATTTTTGCATGAAAGTATTCAAACAAGGACTTGACCTTTCTCTTGCTCTCTTTACCTTGATCAACAGTCTTCAGTGTGTCCACTTCTGTCTCTGTGCTTGTAAGCCTGGCATTCAGCTCGTCCTCTAGACTCTCACTGGCCTCCAGTCTGGACTCAAACTCTGACAGATAAGAAGATGACAGGAATACATCCAGAATTCAACAAATTAAAACCGGATTTAAACCAAACCCTAGGATGGCATGATGGAATAAGCAGAGGAGAGAAGAGATCGGTTGTGAGAGCAAAGCCAAGTGTACATTGATCAGCAGTCTTTAGCCTGTTGGCCTCTGATCACTTCTTTCACTATGTGATCACGCCAATACAATGAGCTCTTCATGTGTTTAAGTACCTTTAATTTCCCCCTGTAATTGTGCCACCAGGGTTTTTTGGGTCTCTGCCTTGACATCAGTGGCGTTCAGTCTGGCCTCCAGTTCTGGATATTATATGGAGGAATGAAATCAAAATAAATTTGTAGAAATGCTGGTCTGATCCTTAAAAATGGAAACAACAGTCATCTCTTAAAAAGATAGTTTGGACTTTTTGGTGTGTTTTTTTAAGTCAGTGTATTACATACAATAGATGGCAGTCAGCTGGCCCCAGTTTGGAGAAGCCACCTTAAGAAATTAACATCTACTTAAGTGCGCGCTATAATTGGAATATTTTCACTGCTCTCCCTTGCCATTAGATAGCCCTTTCTGACGGGGAACTAAAAGCATTAATTCCATCTATTCTCTCATCAAAGCCAGAGGTCTTTGACAAAAACAGTGATTTAACTCGCTGAACATGAGAGTTGCTGGTCTACCTCTCCCTCAATCAGCTAGTTTGTTTGTCTTATTGTGTGACTTTAGTGTTTAATGGTTAGTTCAGATTCACCAAAGTCACATACTAACACAAACAAACTAGCTGATCCAAGCAGTGGTAGACCAGCAGATTCCATGTTCAGCGAGGTAAATTACTGCTTTTGTAAAAGGAGTCTGGCTTTGAAGAGATCATCAATGTAATTAATGTCTTCAGTTCCCCATCATAAAATATTCTAAATATACATTTGTACATTTAAGCTGATATTGATTTTTTTTTTTAGGTGGCAAAAATACATTTTGCTGCTGCCCCCTGGGTGTGTACCGATCACCATCTACTGTTTGTAATACACTGCCAGTAGAAAAGTAACTCATACCACCCCACTTCAAAAGATCTGAACTATCCCTTTTTTTTATAACATCTTGCATGTATGGTGTTTATATTCTATTTGACACACCCATGCAGTAAAATGCTTTTTATTTACCTTGATCAGCAGTCTGCAGTGCCTTTACATCTGTGTCCACATCTCCAAACTTATTTCCCAGCTCTGTCAGTCTGGTGTTCAGCTCTATGTGTGGAAAAAAGAAAGACAGAATTAAGCAAATAATGAATAATGCATGATTCTCATTTCAGTCCAAAATAAACCATGAGGTGAGATTATATAAGTTAAGGTGAAAAGAATTCTATGGTAGTTAGTTTCAATAATTGGCGTGTGTTGTGTCACCTTTAGTTTCCTTCTGTAATTGTTTCACTTGTGTGTTTTGGCCCTCAAAGTCAATGACGTTCAGTTTGGCCTCCAGCTCTGCTCAGTGGGGATGGGAGAATGATTAGAATAAACAAACAAGACAAGAAATAGATATAAAAATGAATAATAGCATATGTGACTGTAAACACATCGGCAATACAGATTGCAATTTATTTTTAGGTCAGGTTTATTGAAGAAAAAGGAAATATGTTGATATAAATACATTCTTTATTGGATCAAGTGCTCATATTATTTTGTAAAAGTATTTTAATGAGGATCAGACCTTTCTCTTGCTCTCTTTACCTTGATCAACAGTCTTCAGTGTCTCCACTTCTGTCTCTGTGTTTGTGAGACGGGCAGCTAACTCCTTCTCTAGACTCTCACTGGCCTCCAGTCTGGACTCAAACTCTGACAGATTCAAACGATGACAGGAAATACATCCCGAATTCAACAAATTAAAACCAGATTAAGACCAAACCCACAGATGGCATGATGGTATTACTAGGAGAGAGATGAGATGTGTTATTATCGATCACCAGTCTTTAGCCTGTTGATCTCTGATCACTTATTTTACTCACTGTGTGATCACACAAACACAATAATCGCTACATGTGTGTATGTACCTTTAATTTCCACTTGTAATTGTGCCACCAGGGTTTTTTGGGTCCCTGCCTCAACATCAGCGGTGTTAAGTCTGCCCTCCAGCTCTGGTCATTACAGAGAGGAATAAACATGAAATATTTAGTCACAAAGATATTCCGTGAACAAACTGCCTCGCTTTCTTTTTCATAAGGCAAAAGAATCATCAGTATTTTCTTCTGCCTTTCATCCAAAATATATTGTGCATAAACTGATTCGGTACATAATCAAGCCATCTGAAGTTAATTCACCTTCATCAGCAGCCTGCAGTGCCTTCACCTCTGCGTCGGCGTCTCCGAGCTTATTTCCGAGCTCTGTCAGTCCGGCCTTCAGCTCTATTTGTTAAAAATGAGGGAATAAATACTGAATGACTTCCACCACTGAGTCAGAGATAAGTCATGGAGTGAGATTAGATGAGCTGAGATGAGGAGGAAATCGACTTTGCTGGTCATTAATTATTGACTTGTTTGTTGCATTACCTTTACTTTCTCTCTGCAGTTGTTTCACTCGGGCATTTTGGCCCTCCAAATCACCGGCGTTCAGTCTGGCCTCCAGTTCTGATCAGTAGGGATGGAATAAAGAAGATTAGAGCAAACGAATGAAATGACTGACAGATAGCATTTCGAATTCTTAACTGACATATGCAGGCTGCGGCCATTGTTAAAGAAAAGGAGTAGGGCATCAACTTTATCACCTCTACTTTAAAAAGAGAAATATTGACCTGCCTCTGTATTTTATCAATTGAGGGTTGACATCAGCTTATATTCCATGTTGCGGATAAACGGCACTTACCTGTGCCCTGTCGCACGACTTGCTGCACCTGCTTTCTCTGCTCCTCTTCCTGCAACTCACTGACTCTCAGCCTGGCCTCATGGTCTGTTGTATGTAATAATGATATGCATGTCAAACAAACATAAACCTGGCCAGGTGATGACAAAAACTTTGAGATAACACACAGAAACCATAATTTAATAGAAGGTAGCGTTCATATTTATGATACAAACATGCTGTATTTCATTCACTGTGAATGTACCTGTGAAGCCTCTCTTCAGTGCATCCACCTGTTCCCATATTTCCTCCAGGCTTTCAGCGGCTGTCCTCACTGACGTCTGTCCTATACAGTAAATTACACAAATGTTGTAATGCAGTGTGAGTGAAAGTGAAACATTAAGTAATATATTTACTATTAATTTTGATGTTGCATCCAACCACGCTGCCACCTCCCGCACATACCCTGCACTTTCTGAAGCTGCGCCAGTTGCTCTTTGGTTTGTCGCAGCTCATTCTGCTGTTCATCTAACACAGCCATCATCTGGCTGAGCAAAGAGAGGGTATCTGCTTCAGTGGAATCATCATGAGTAAGTGTGATGGCAGCGAACCTCTGTCCCAGGACGTTTGCCTCAGACAGGCAGCAGCCAAGCAGGACTAGTAGAACAACCCTCATCTTTGCAGACTGCAGAGCTGTGGCACCTTAGGGGGGTCTGCAAGGAGGGCTTTTAAGGGATAGGTGACCGTGTGAAAGGTTATGCAAGATTTGTATGTTGTTTACGTGTAGTTGACCATCTGAAGTTCATGAAACAAGTCCACCAGGGTCAAGGGCAGAGATATTATGATAAGAGGGTTTCATAACGAAAAGACCATGGAAAAACAATGACATGATGGTGCTGTAACTCTATAATTTGTTGTTATCTGAAAAAATGTTACTAATTAGATATATTGAGAGAGTAGAAGTGCAGACCTGAGATCATAATCAGAGATGTAGACATGCAGTAGGCGCTATCAGATGGTTTATAAGGATGTATTGACTTAGTTTAAATACATAGAGGGACAACGTTATTTAATATATTGTTACAGGGCAGTATTATTATGTATATTTTTTTATTTTTTAGATATTTGTATCTAGTTTTATGTTGAACCCAAAATATTAGAAGAAAGAAAAAGGAACGAGGAACTGACCAAAGCCTGTGACATTACATATGTGCTATATACGTCCTTTCTGCTTCTATAACTCTCCCAGTTATAGTGACATTCAAAGACACATTAGTGTACGTGCATGCAGGTTTGTGCACACGCTTGCCTTTGTGCATTCGGGTAAACACGTGGATGTGCTGCGTGTCCAGCCGGCTCCCATCAACCCTCGGGATAGCATCATGACAGTGGAGTGCAGAGCTGGAGGTGTGTTTGTCCGCCTGTGTGTGTGTGTTTGTGGGCTGCCATGGGTGAGGCAGAGGTCAGGTGTTAAGCAGCGAAGGTTATAGAGTGATACAGGACAGATCTGCTTTCACACACCCGGGCACATTTGTGTGTATGCTTCATTAGTACCACAGCATGTGAGTTTTTGTTTATTCATATATAGTATGTTGTCCATATGTGTGTATATGTGTGTGTTACTGAGCTTGAGGAGTGTCCCGGGGCAGCATGTGTGCAGCAGAGGTCAGATGCTACTCAGCAAAGGCCATAAAGCAATGTACGCTATGACAGAACTGCTGTTACACACCTGAAGTTGTGTGTGTGTGTGTGGCTCATGCATGTCTCCTGTGTATGTATATGTGTTTGTGTGTGAGTGGGCATAAATGCGGGTCTCAACGTATGTGCCTGTGTGCTGTACATGAGCCTGCTTGTATGCACATGGCTGCACCGACAGCTGTTACATGGCAGAGAAGGCTCCAGAGAAATGACTGGATGTGTAAGTGGGTGTGAAGTGTAAATACAGTATGTGTGTCCTTTGAGAGAAGAAACCCACGGGAAATCCTTTTGTTACCAAAGAAAATGTCACAGCTGAGAGAGGCTGAATTTGGTGTCTTTATCTCCCTTTTTTCTTTCCTCTTTGTCATTGCATTTGGATGTAAAAGATGCACCTGCTATAAAATTGTCCCTACTATGTAACATTAACATTAAAGAAATACTTCACCCACAAAATTAGCCTTTGTATATTAATTACTCACCCCATGTGAGTGCTTTGTCTTTCTCTCTCATGCCTCCACAGTGAACGAAGAATCCAAAAATGGAGAAAATTCTTGCTGAATTGAAGTTAAAGGCGACTGCATTTTACAACAGCAAAACTATAACAAAATATGTGTTTACAAAGTCTCACACAACTCATGCAGTATAATCCAACTCACATTTATCTTGAGTTGAATACTTAGTACTTCCCAAATACATACATTTTTGCAAAAACCTTACTTTTTAAAACATTCCCTACATACGAGTAGCACGCCTGGGCAAGTGTGTGCATTTGAACTCGTGCATTCCATTAAGCAGAGTTCAAGCACACATGCTTGCCCAGTAGGGGTGTGTATTGTTTAAAAGATTATGATACCAGTACTGATACCTGTACCCTTAAAGTAATACTGATGCCAAGAGATTACTTCATTCGATACCCATAACCTGAAAGGTGTGGCATTAAGTATTTTGAAAATTTTGGTAGCATCTCAGCCACTTAACTGCCAGCTTTGTCAAATACGCTGTGCTTGACTCCACCACAAACTTTGTGTGTTGTAGTTGCTGCAGGAGTGTGAGCTCCATCCCGGGGACAGTTGTGAGAGTCTGCCTGGCCACACACAAACAATGACAGGGCTAACTGTTAGCATCACACATCTAACATTACTTAACGGTTATTAATGGCCATTTTGGTGTAGGTGTGAGTTCGTTAGAACTGTTAAACAGCGCAGTCTTGGATGTTAGCCGCTGCTGCTGTGTTAGCTCATGCTAACCGGGCAGACATTAACTGACTGGTTTGGAGGAGAACAGCACTGGAAATGGCAGCAACAGAAAGTTTGTTGATCCAGCGGAGAGTCAGGATGGTTCAGGATCAGACCCCAGACAAAAACATTATCATTTTGACTGGAGACATTTGAATACTACTTGGTACTGGGTTTTTTTTTGTTGATACCCTAAGGGAATCGAGTAGCTATATCCAGCCCTATTGCCCAGGCACAGTACTCATGCATGAGACTGTTTATGTTTAAGTGTTAAGGTTTTAGCGGAAATGCATGTTATGTTTGAGATGAACCAAACATATAACTGGATAAATGATACTTGATTTGTACTGCACAAATTGTGTGAATGTTTGTAACAGATGTTGTGATATAGTTTTGCTGTTGTTAAATGCGGCTCCCTTTTACTTATCTCTGTTTTTGGATTCTTTGGTCACCATGGAAGCATTCGAGAAAAACAAAAAATGATAATTTTGTGGGTGAAGTATTCCTTTATGGAGGTTTGGAGAACTTTGTCTCATATTGTAAAAGACCTTCCTCATTAGACATTATAGTAATATTTAATGTGTGCGGTGGTAAGCTAAACTTTCTTAGCAGGTGCAAAAGGTTGTTGAAAGATGGAATTTGAATATATTCATACCCTCAAACCATATAACTCAAATCAGTAATCATTTTTTCAAGAGTCCTTGAAACATAACCATTTCAGTCATGAAGTTCAAATCACCAACTCAGGAAAGAGTCACTATTGTCTGCATTCAGAACATTTGGACAAAAGTGCTTCAACAAAACAAAATGTGAATGTCAAGATTGTCCAAATGTGCAAACACATGCCACTAAGAGTTTTATTCACAATGGCTTCACTGTTGTTTACTCCCGTCCTGAGCCTGTTTTTGTGTGGAAAAGTGTGAACTGTGTTTTTCAGCTTCAGCTGCAGCAACATCATCCTATGAGAGCTGTTTTTGTGGTTCTGATGTGCTCGCATCTTGTGAAATGATATACAGTGACTCTTTTCTCTGTTTTTGTTATCTACCCCCCTTCCTACGCACCAAATGCTTGCTTCTCGTCAGGCATTTTCTAGCTTCTCATCTTCTTTGCTGAACCATGGCAGAAGTTATTGTTGCAGGTGATTTAGAATTGATGTGATTCAGGGGACATCCAACGGTTCTGCCTAGACACAGCTGCGGTCACCCCCTTGCTTTATTGTCTGTCTGGGTCAAATCACTATTTGAAGAGCTGTGATCTGTGAGGTTTTCATGCATGAAACAGGATTTTAAAAGCTGTTGTCAAACTTCATATGCATGTGTCTGTAGCATTTTAAGGCACAGTTGGCTTTAATATTTCTATAAAAGATGTCCCTGCTTTGCCCTTTGGCAGTATATCAAGAACATTTAGAAAAGGACAATTTTCCAACAACTTTGAATGTTGCACTGAGACATTTTATCTGTAACTGCTACAATGTCACAGTCATTGAGATTTCCATAACAATGACACAAGCAATGGTAGCATGCATGCGAAGATACGCAGCCATGCTGGGAAGACACTCAGAGGTTATTGTAGATGCTTTCTGAAATTGTCCTGGATGACAGAAGAGGAGTCACATGTTCAGCCTTACAGTTTTTACTCCATTTATTTAAACTTTCATGTTCAAATACACAATGTGATCTGAACACCAAGACGTAGGTTATAATAAATGGGAGATTTGTTGTGTGCTGGATTTGATAAGACTCAATTACATTATGCAAAAGGGGCGCACTCACTGTGAGTGAACAATGTGCTACATCTTTGCATCTTTTCAGTGCAGACAGAGAAAACAGAATATAGGTTAACTGATGAAACTTGTAATGGATGAATATTGTATTAATGTGTGTATGCATTATCTGTATTCACAGGATGTGCGACAAGCTGCATATTTAATCTACAGATACAAAGTCCCTATGAGTATATTGCGACCCACAAGCTTAGTGGGTTGGAAAATGTCTTGGTTTTTGAGTCAGTTTATCAGGAAGATGTGCTTTATGACACCCTACCCTTTGTCATCTAGCACATCTCTTGTGTAGCCAGTTAGTGCACGAATATGAAAGTGGTATAAATACTTTTTTCATTTCATAAATGGATTGGATTCTGCATGAGCGAACCTGGATGTCACGATGACATGAAAAGGTCTCAGTCTAGGTCCTGAGATGAAATGAAAAAAAATATTGGGTACACAGTAGAAGACAGGTTCAACTTCTGTAAATTTAAAATATGCATTATGTCGTCATTCACATTGATGGGCACTCTCGCACATAAAAAACAGATTAGTGTTGTTGTAGGTATAGTAAAGTTTGAGTAAGGCTAAACGTTTTCTCTTCCTTCCTCCTCAGATCATTGCATATCAACCATATGGACGTTCTGTAGACTGGTGGGCATATGGAGTTCTGCTCTACGAAATGCTGGCAGGACAGGTGAGTGGTGAACACACACACACACACACACACACACACAAAATCGTATTTCTTATGTAACTGCCTGCTATAGATTATGCCGACAACTTTACACGGACACGAGGTCGCTGACAGACTGCTCACACCCACATGATTCCCACATTCCAGTTCCTCCTGCAGTAAGGCTCAACGTAGGCCTAAATGTACTCAGGTGGTGCTTCCTAAAGACCTTCCCACCAGCGCTAATAATAAACACTGACATAAACACGCAACCCCTCCATCTGCCCTCTCCCCATGCCGCAGCATATCATATTTGGTGTAACCCTTCGCCCTGTTTCAGTGTAGTCAGCTGAGCGCACAGGTCTGACTGAACAGACCTACGATTCATCCACACTGCCTGGGCTGTGTGACTTTGATTATGATGTAATTCAACGTAGGCTGGAAGCTTACCGGACCTCTGTAGCCTACCTGTGCTTAAAACCATATTGTAGTGGTAGTTTTAGTGGAAACGACCATGGTAGAGATTAAAAGCATGATCGTCAGTTAGTGAAAAGTGCAACCATAGCATAATATATTGCCACAACTCATCTCTTTGTACACTAATGACGGAAATTGCTTCAAGAGATTTTTTTTTAAGCCTCCACGCCAGCAACAGCCATAGCCGGAGGCATTATGTTTTGGGTCGTCCATCCATCGGTACACATGTACGTACGTCTCATTCTTGTAAAGGTGATATCTCAAGAAAGCCTTGTGGGAATTTCCTCAAATTTGGCACAAATATCCACTTGGACTTAAACGCTGCATCTGAAACTGTATACCATGCACTACACACCAAATATGTGTGCTATTGTTCAACATACTTTTGTGTAAATTAACAGTAGAATGTATCTTTTCGGATGCACTGAGCTGTAATAACTGTGTCACTTCATGAGCCTGTTTGCTGATTGGAAACACATGGTAACCCGGCCAACTTCAGCTGTACAGATAATTTAAGAATAATTTAAAACTATATCACACCTTGCAAAGTAAAATCTTACACTTCTCACATAATCAGACTTCGATTAAAGCTTTACAGATGTTACAGAGCTGTTGGTTGCTATCCGTTATGAATGTTGTCCTCTACTGCATTGCATTTTGGGATATTTATGCCAGCGTAGTGTCCAGTGTTTGCATACTGTAATATTTCACTGTAATAGTATGTACTTCACGCACTATTAGTAAGGTTTTAGACACACTAAAAAGTCTCACATACGGCATAAGTGTACTATACAGCAGTTTAGTATGGAATTTTCGGAACAGCCAAAAATGGACTGATGAGAATTTGGTGGTCAAAAGTCACTGTGACATCACAAAACATGTTTGTGGCCATAACTCAACAGTTCATTCACATATCATGACAAAATGTCACACAGATGTCTAATAGGATAAAATGATGAAGTAATGACATTTTATATTCACGTTTTAGAATTTTAGCTTCTTTGCAGCAGCATCCATATTTGAAGCCTTGTCAACTGTCATGGCTACATATGAGTCTGGACAGACATGGATGTAAACTGTTACTTGACTAGTTTGCAGTGGCATACAACCATGAGGTGGTAATTCTAGTTTTAACATGTCCTCTTTATAGAGCGTTGAGAAAGTTAGAAATAATCTCACCCATCAGAAGGTTTTTACAGGTTTTAATAAAACATGTCTCCAAGACTCTGCATTAAATTAAGACAGTTATGACTTATTAACACATTTTTTAAATAACCCTCATTCCAAAAGGCCAAACACAAAGTGCAAGTACATGCAAAATCAAGCCCCTCCACAGCAAAGCAAAACATGAACATGGGTATGTTTTTCATTCCCGGGGTGAACTCAGAGCAGGCGACAGCTGTTAAACTATTAACAAAAGTTTTTACCTATTCAGATGTTCCGTTCCTCTGTCTCTCCCTGCCTTGTGTGAAGTCAGGTAAAGAGGGCATGACGCAGACAGGCTATCTCTACCCGAAGGGGCCAGTGGAGTGGAAATGACGAATAATTCATTTTATGGACTGTCAAAACACCCACATTATGGTTACTGATGATAACCACCCAGTGAGCAGGGGGAAAAAGCTGGGTCATCCACTCCATTTGCCCTGCAAGGTCTTTCTGTGAGACTTATTCACACAAACTCTGCTCTGCTACTTGTTTTCTCTCCATTTTCATGTCTTTAGTGTTCTCAGTGTACTCTGTTTTCTCTCCCTTATTCTTCCTCTTGGCACCCTTGTAAGTCAAATTGCTGTCCTGTTTTTCTGCCCTCTTCAGCTTTGCCATCAAGTAGAGCAGTTTTTACTGACTTAGGTTGTAGACAGGGCACACATTACAAAAAAAAAAGCTAATGTACCACTGCTGGATCCCTGTGGTGCTCCTGGTGACACTTTATTTTTGGTAGTAAAAAGTCGTCAAGTGAACAACAACAACTTATTCCTCCACTGTGTGAAAATGGTTTAAACACAGACAATACTCTGAACATTATGTCTTTCCACCTTCAGCCTCCATTCGATGGCGAGGATGAAGATGAATTGTTCCAGTCTATTATGGAGCACAACGTGTCCTACCCCAAGTCCATGTCCAAAGAAGCTGTCTCCATCTGCAAAGGGGTGAGTGGATGTTCTTTGCCATCAATGAAAAACATTTTTGCCCTTATAAACCAGTTTTGTGGTTAAACAAAATCTAAATGTGATAATAGGTGAGTCTGTTTGTTATTTGGTATTCATAAAAATGTACTTAAACTGTGTGATATGAAACCTTCCTCTTCAGTCTAATGTCCTGTTTAACTGGGACTCTTTCCCTCTGATGCTTTTCCCACTGATGCTTTTCCCACCTGGCTCTAAAAAACCTGTAAATCAGCATTTTAAGCTCTGTGTCTTTCACGCTCCTCACTGAAGCCAAAATTATTCTTCTTGTAAGAGGGCTACAAGCTCCTCCTGCTCGTTCAACTTTAGGGAAAAAAACAAAACTGACAAACTGTGTCACAGACTGCTGGAAGGCTTTTCTTAGCCTTCTGGAGTCAGACGCAACATATGGGCAGTCTGGCTCCATTTGCTGTAAGACTGAAGTGTAGGCTTTTTAAAATACTGGCTGGGAACTCATGTGCAAGTTCCCTCTCCTCTTCCCGCTCGGGTCTTGTGCCTGTGACATCTGTATTATTAAACCACCGAAGTGAAACCTATCAGGTCATCCAACATACTTCCCCCAACTATGACTGTCTGTGAAGTACTCCCATGAGCTTTTTTTTTTTTTTTTTTAAGTTTGCAAAATCATTTTGGCCATTTATCAATGTCTAAAACATTCCAGCTGCACAGTAGAAAATAGAAGTATGTGGATTTTGACTGTCCACCACAATGTGGCATTTGTTGCAGCACTCAACTACTACCACAGTAAATACATTCACCCTTTTCCTTTTCAGCTTATGAGGTTTACATTAGAGTGGATGTTTCCCATAGCAAACAATCAAAACTGGCATTTAGCATTGGAGCAGATAACACATTGCATAATAACACTAAAGTCTATATCAGGACACATTCAGCATTGAGAAATTTCCTAATTTGCTAAGTTGTGGTTAGTTTATGTAACCACTGTACCTACGGTGGCGAGTTTGCACAGGCCTGCATTAGTCAGCTGTAACTGACCGCACAAAAATGTAAGACAGATTTTATGCACAGTTTCATCATGTTCAGAATATTAGAAAATGTTAATTCCTGTCATGCTCTGAGTAGGTGGTAGAACAGCTGTGATTTGCTCTGGGGACATAAGGTATAGGGGACTGGTGCTATTCTGAGCACAGCACGCTGTATTCACTTACTAATATGTACTGTTTACAACTTTTTACAGCTGTGTTCCAGAACAATCTGTTCATCACGGGAGTGCACTCAGGACCTGTAACACCTACACTATTGCATCCTGTTGCAGGCCCAAACTGTAGCTACTAGTGCACCCCTACTAGTTCCAGATAATTTTATAGTTCTGGAATCAGGCCTACATTATCATCATTAATGCTAGTTAGTTAACTAGCTAGCATTAGTAGTAGCCAACCCATTAGCTAGCCTGCAGTGGGCTTGGGCCTAGTTTATCATTGTAACTAATATTACATCATCATAAACTTTTATCTTTTAAGTTGTGCCACAAAATGAAATGATGTTTTGCTAACTTTCCATCTTCACAAGTTAACCATTCAAATAGCTATACACTGAGAGAATAATTTAATTTACTGTGCAGTTTAAAGGCTGCCATGATACAGGCAACTTTTAAGTGTATAGTGTGTAAAATTTAGTGGCATCCCGCAGTAAGGTTGCAGAACTGAAACTTTTCCCATGTGCAGAGCATGTAGGAGAACTGTGGTGGCCTACATGAAGACACAAAAATGCTATGTCAAGAGAAAGTTTTTGATAAGTCTGTCCTGGGGTACTGTAGCAAAATGGCGGCCCCATTATAAGATAACCTACTTTATGTGTAGATAAGAACAGCTCATTCTAAGGTACTAAAAGCACAATAATTCTTATTTTCTGGTAATTATACACCAATAAAAACATAAGGTAGTTGTTAATAATGGATACCATCTTTTGCCAATAGATGGGGCTAAATTCTACAAACTGGACCTTTGGGGCAGAATGTTTTATTGCATGCTTATCAATGCATGAGCTGACAATCAGTCAACAGACCTTAGTGTCGTTCCATTGCGCTCTGGCAGAACTACATCAATGGTCTCAGACCATGTACAGGCAGCAAGGATTAAAAAAACAGAGCATATGAAATTTTGAGACATTAAACAGCAAAATATGCCAGACATTATACTTTACCAGAAGTCTAGTGCAGAGGCTCTATAAACGGATGCTGCCACAGAGGAACGTCAGAAGACTCACCTGTAAATGATTCACATCTATATGGACTTTGTGCTCTACAAGGAATCATAATTGATGCGTTTTCAATTCCAAGCCATCAGTCTGCCTCATTTATTCATTTATCAAAACCAGCATATGAGAGGCTGGTAGCTCAGCGAAGCATTGATTATAGAGCTCGACAAACTGTTGCTCTTCTTATTAGTTAAACTGGCCATAAATACTCAGTAACAGAGTGAACTATCTTGGGTCAGACCAGTTTCTGGCCGAACACATCCACAGTTACATATAAGTTGAGTGTTCTGCCAGAATTTATTTAACTGCAAAGAAAGACTTTTCACTCTTTTGGATAAAGAATGTTTTCCTCCGATCACTCCTCCTACTCACTTCATCTCTCCATATCTGCTGTCTGCCCAGTTTGTGCACACATCTCAAAATGAATATAGACTAAGTCAGAGTATTTATAGTTGTCTGATCCCCATAGCTTAATTCAAAATACAGCGTATGCTTTGGCAGGTCTTGCTTTAGCCCAGCTCTGGCCTTGTTGGTGGCAATTTTTCATTACATTAAACAGATCTCCTTTGCTGTGTTAATGAGATGCTGTTTCTGCTACCATGGGTATATGGCTGCTGGATCTGCAGAGACAGAGGGGACTGAGCAGTACAGTGGGTCAGTGCAGGTCAAGCAGGCAAATACTGGGACATTTTAAGCAAATGAAAGTAGAGAGGAATATAGGAAAAAGATAAAAAGAAAAAAAACTTTGCCTGCTTGGATTTATTTGGGACACTTACCTAACGGATTACAGAAACCCGGTGAAGTTTGCAGTCTGCCCCAGTTCATTGCTTCACAGAATAAACAATAAGGAAAAAAACACTTTTAGGAAATTTGCATACACTCACTTATTTGCACTTTAATCTCTGTTTATATGATCTGCATTCGCCACTTTGTATGTACATGGTCATCTTAAGGGGAGCTGGTGTACAGTGCAAATGGATCTGTTTTGGCAGCAGTCACTGTTAAGATGACTGTTTGAGCAATGAAAAACGAGAATTACTTTCTGTGCATTCTTAATATGGTTCATGTTAGCAGCAGAGAGAGCAATGCTTATAGTTTTTGAAGATACAATGAGAGTGCTGTTCAGAGAAGCAATGACATAAAGATCATAAAGCATATGTAAATAAGCCACAACTTTCTTTAAATGTCCAGAAATACACACAGTGGTCAGAGAAAAGTCCATTTTTGTGTACGTGTGTGCATACAAGGAATTTAATAGTGAAAGTGGCAGTTTTATTTCTGTCCAGAGGCAGTGCAAACTCAATGAGCCGTGCAGTAACGCGCTTTGTCTCCTTGTCCCTTCCTCAACTCCACTTGTTTCTCTTTGTCCCCCTCTTTCCTTTCACCATCCTTTTCTTCCTCCGTCATTTTCTTAGCTGTGTGTGTGCACATGCGTTGTGTGTGTGTGTGTGTTTGCGCCCTGGTTGTGGCCCAAGTCCCTTCTTAGCCCTGGTTTGTCATGGCTGCAGCACTTCCTCTTAATGGATACATAGTGCTTGCCAGCAGCCTGACACACAAAAGAGAGAGGAAGGCGGAGATGGGAGGGAAGAAAAAACAAAAACACAAGAAAAAAAAACAAAAGAAAGAGTGGTCAGAGGGAGATAAAGAGGGGGAGGAGAATAAGAGAGCAAAATGGGATAGGGAGCAGGAGAGGTGATGTTGGAGAGAAGAATAGATTTTGACAGTAAACTGATGCTAATACAGCAATGGGTAACACAGTAAAAAGGACACAAATTACAGCCTGTACTAATAATAATAACAACAGTTTTTATCTATATAGCACCTTTCAAGAGACCCAAGAATGCTGAACAGACAAAACAAAACAGAGCAAGATAAACAGACTAGCTGCCAAAGGCTTGTGTGAATAAGTGTCTTTTCAGCGCAGACTTGAAAGTGTCCAGAGATGGAGCATGGCGAATCTCCGTAGGGAGAGTGTTCCAGAGGGTGGGGGCCACCACACTGAAGGCTCTATCCCCAAAGGTCCGCCTATTGGTGCGGGGGATGGAGAGGAGGCCTGAGTCAGAGGACCTCAGGTTTCATGATGGGATATGCTGGTAGAGAAGGTCCAATAATCGCAGTGGAGCGAGGTTGTGGAGCGTTTTGTAGGCTAGAAGTTTCTAGGTTATGCGGAACTTAACTGGAAGCCAGTGCAGGTGAATGAGGGTGGGGGTGATGTGCTGCCAAGGCTTAGTGCAGGTAAGCACCCTGGCAGCTGAGTTTTGCACATACTGGAGCCTGTCGAGGGCTTTATCGGGGGCCCCAAACAGGACTTCGTTGCAATAATCCAGCCAGGATGTAATGAAGGCATGGATCAGGGTCTCAGCCACAGAATCTGAGAGCGAAAGGCGGAGTCTGGAAATGTTTTTAAGGTGAAAATAGGCAGATTCTGTGACAGATTTGATGTGTGACTCATATGATAGGGTAGAGTCCAGGATGACGCCCAGGTTGCTTGCTTCTGGCACAGGAGAGATGGAGCAGCTGTCCACATGGAGGAGAAGATCTCCAAACTTCCCGAGCAGTGCCTTGGGAGCCACGACCATGAGCTCTGTTTTTTACTGTTAAGTTTGAGGAGGTTAGTGGTCATCCAGGTTTTAATTTCTTGGAGGCAGTTGACAAGGGACTGTGGAGGGAGCTGGTTGGACGGTGATGTGCTAAGGTACAGTTGGGTGTCGTCGGCATAATAGTGGATCTAAAACACTAAATATGTTGTATGCATAGACTGGATGAAATAATGGTTGTAGCCATTGTGACACCATCCATTGGTTTGTGGACCATTTTGAAGTCTTGGTTTTGGTATTTTGGCTGTCACCATCTTGGATTTTTGGTGCCAAATTTGAGCTTATGTGGGCATGAAGGTGGAGCTAACCTTAATGCTAGCTCCTAACTTGGTTAACATGGTGCACTCACAGCCATGATTAACAGTGATAATGCTGATGCTAATTTTTGCTGGTGAAAAACAGGAAAAGAAAGGAACATACGACTTCTTAGAGAGTCCTCTAGTACAATCAAATGCTACAGTAGACTTGCGTGAACTGAAAACACCCTGAAATAACGATGGTTGGGGTTACACCATGGTTATGTTACCTAAGCAATGTTGTCTTTGTGGTAGCAACTTGTCAGTAGATGGTGCCCAACTGTAACTCAAAGTAGCCAAGCCCTAAATCATGCCTACCTTTAAGGCCTAATAAAATAGAAATGGGTGACTTGTGCAAACCCCCCACCCCTGTACAGCTGTCATGGCTGTTGAAATTAGCTATAGAGACCAAAACCTTTTGTTGAGCCAGGCTGTAAACGTGTCTATTTCTGCTGTAAAGTTTGGCATTTTAACATGGGGGTCGATGGCAATTGCCTCGCTTCTGGAGCCAGCCTCAAGTGGCCATTCAAAGAACTGCAGTTTTTAGCTCTTCCACGTTGGCTTCATTTTTCAGCACCGGATGTTGTGGCTTGTTTATATGCAAACATAAGTATGCTGCAGGAGTTTTATTGTGCAACTGCTAATACAGATAGCCTCTATTTTTAGCAAGCCCATGTATACAGTGCAGTCCATTACATTTTAAATAGGTCACAGATGTAGATACACATTCATCTAATTAATGGGATGTTACCTAAAGGTTGTCCATTACAATGCAGTTGTAGTTCATCACGGTTACTGGAAGAGAATGAGGGTGAGACAGTTTTACATTATATATAAAATTTATAAAAAAAACAGTGTTTTGAGTGTGAATAGTGACAGAGTGGAGATTTTACCCTTGGTTTGAAAAAATTTCACCCTTGACTGATTTACTTGGATGGGTCCCTGGAGCTCTTTGGCAAAGGCATCCAGTAAGTTTTCTGTTGTAATGACAACAGAGAAGGTAAAATCTAAGGTCATTTAACATTTGTAAAAGTGTGTTTTATCTTTAATCAGATGTTTTTGCCTCCCTGCTCTCTGAGTCTGTAGCAAACTAATTGGGTTCTAAAGGATGATGGTGCATGTGTGTGTGTTTTGAAAGCCTTGATGTACCGAATCACACAGTCGTACCTGGCCAGACTCCCCGCGGACTCAGAGACCCCATCTGCTCTCTGTCATACCTCATCACTCTTGTTCATTTTTACTCTCCGTCTCCTCTCCCCTTTCCAACGATTTGATGTTCTTGGCAGAAACAGCAGGGTAGCATCGAAGTTATGTACACGTTGTGATCACATGCAGCTAAACCTTTTGCTGACAGTTTTTGGCACGGTGAAGCCATTGAGATTTGACTGCTAACAGTTTGCAGACAGAATGATCAAATGTTCCACAGGAAACGTCAACACCACATTTTCTTTTTTTAGGAGACAGTTATGTATCACAGTTATGCAAAGCATTTCAAGTGCTCAAGTAAAAAAAAAAAAACAATGATAATCAGTTGAGCGTTTGATTGGCATGGTAGCCGGCCAGCAGTCAGTCATTCTCAAGGACATTTCAATGAGTAAGGTGTGTCATTTTAATGGTGACAGCCTTGTGTTTGTAGCAGGATGCTTTCGCACCGTCAGTGACAGTCCTGTGAACAGACAGAAAGCTGCAAATGACTTTTTCCTCCCTGTCAACAGCTGTCTGATGCACTCTGCCAGCTGGATGCACGCTGCTAGTTCAGATGTGGCCCAGCCCACAGCCTGTATGTCGAAGGGGCTTGCTGCAGGAAAGCTGGCCTACAAACTTCTGCAAGAAGAGATATTCAACACTGATAAAAGTTTTCCATTTTAGCATGTCATTTAATATTGCCTTATCTCTGAAATTATAAATATATATATATTTTTTTTTTTCTTCAGAAAGTTAATAGAAAATCTGGCAGTGCAGTGATGGTTTCTTTTTTATTAAATTCATCTGGTCACTTTTCTGTCCCTGTGCACGCTCTACACAGCAACAGAAGTTCTTGCAACCTGACATGTGAAGCAATACTGGGCTTTTTACAGATCACTTAATAGTTACAAACAATATAATGAAAAAAATTAGAGCAGAATTAGGTTAGAAAGGTTAGGTTTAGAAAGTCAAATCAGATAGATGGGATAAACACACCAAAAGTAACTATATAATGTAATACAATGCATTACCCAGATATACATATATATATACAGTAGATTCCTGTTCTGTATCAGTACAGCAGGACTGTACACTTTAGAGAGGGAGAGAGCATGATAGCACAACCAGGCAGCAGTAATGATTGACAGCTTGAATTTTATATGAGGTTGTCTCCCACATTTATTTATGTGTATCAGACAAGTTGCTAAAAAAGTAAGGACATTTTGTGCTCCTCAACTGCCAGCCAGCTCTTGAGAAAAGCCAAGCCTGAAGTTGCGTAAAAAACAACTTGGAAAGTACATTCAGCAGAGTGCAGATCTTCACTAGCCGGAGCTGATCACAGCCCGTCCAGACAATGCACCGGGCGCAGGTGCGCCCTGGTGGAATTGCCTCTCCTGGCTCCCTTAACAGTCAAGATGGCAGCAAAGATAACATAAGACGAGATCTTTTTTCATCTTGTATCATGCCTTACTTTATATTAGGTATGGAATTGATCTGCAGATGTTCAGGTTTAAAATGAGGCCAAACTTTTCCATAGATGTCAGTTTTTTAGCCATGACAAAGGCCAAAATGTGGCCTGCAACAAACAGTAAGGTTTCTTGATTTTAGCTGAGGTGATTTCCAGAAATGCCCTTTGCTTTGTGCTCTTGCTATGTAGTTTTGTATAAGACTCCTGACTCCTACTGGCCAGTTAAGAGGAGTTAGGAGTCAGCAGTCAATGACGGCGTTAAAAAGTCAGTAAAACAGTTTTTTCAACAACTATGAATTATCGAGGTTTTTGAGCATACAGTCAGAAATGTACACAAATAGTATTAGGCTGATTGGTCCAGTAATATGAGAGATTAGCCACTGGAAGACAGATACACAAACTCACAGATAAACTCACACATCCGAATGCATTATCCCCTCTAGGGTTACACCAGGTGGAGATAAAAAAAAAAAAAAACTATGTATGGAGCGCTAACTAAAGTGTACATTGTTACTAAACTGTTCCTGTGAAATATCTTGCATCACAAAATGGCATCACAAAACAGATTTTTTAAGTAATTTAATTTAGTGAAGCTAAGTAATGAAACCTAAGTGGAAGACTACTTTAAGACTGAAAATGATTATGTCTACTTTTGGTCAGAGGCTGTGGTAAGATATCTTAACATGGTTACAGAGTCTTCCCTCAATAAATCCCACACAGCATGCTTGCTAAAAATGTCACATAATCCAGAAGAACTGCCAAGGTGACTGAGCTGCATGTGAAGGTGTGCATCACAGACGAGGGATTTAACTGCAGGTGCTGCAGTGTTGTGTGCTTGTGTGTCAATGCATGCATGTAGGCATGTATGTTAAGTCATTTAAAAAGCATACACCGCACACCATACCGGGGCATAGCAGCCAGCCTATTTAAGCATTTAACTAGCTCAGTCAAACAAAGCACCATCTCCATTTCAGAGTCCAGTGCATGAATAAGTTATTTTATCCTTGGACTGTCAATACTGAAACCCAGCCGTCTCTCTCTGTCTCAGAGGGCTTTTCTTCCTGCCTTAGCAATTCAATCAGGACAAATCACTGCACTGAGGCGGGAGTGGTAATGCGGAAATATTTATGTTGATAGTATAACTGGTGAAATTCCATATATACACTTGCAATAACAAACAGACAGTCAGTGATTATGTTCCATTATGCGAAGGAATTGCTTTAATGCATTTAAAATGTGCCTGTTTGTTTCCTCCTGCAGACCAGCTTATGTTCTGTTAATGCAATCAGGAAAAAAAATGTATAGCCTCTCAAACTGAAAGACTGAGAGACATTTAAATCACTTGTAATTCATGACATGTTGTTTGGATAATTATGTTTAAGTAATACCAGTGGGCTTCTACATAATTTAACAAGGACAGATTTTGTTGTTGGTTATGTTTCCTGTGGGTGCTTTTTTATTATCTTGGTTTGCTTTTTAACAAAGTGCAAACTGTGTCCTCATGCTATTGGAAGTGGCAGCAGTTCTCTAAAGGCAGAACAAGCAGAAACAATTATGTCACTCTTTTTTAGGCCCATCTGTTTAGCTGTCACTTACTGACCTAGAAACAAGGTGGAATCACATTACAAAACACTTCAGTGGAAGAACACAGACGAGGGAGAAACAAAGTGAGGGTGTCCCTGATGGACTAACACAGACCACTTTTCAGAGAGTTGGATCCAAATGCTGATTGTTTTTAGTTGATTTGGGAAATTAAAATCTGCATACTGCATTTGACTGAAATAAAAGTGTTCCCCATTTACTTTAAATGTTTTTCCTATTTCTTTGAAGTTGTGGAAACCAAAACCCTGTTTTCCACGCAGTAGGAGGAATCACCACTGCCATTCTGAACAACTATACAATTTAAAGTCTCTTTGTCCTAACTTCATGCCCTCCTTTTTGTTACTTTGTGTGAGCAGCTGATGACCAAGCATCCATCCAAGCGTCTGGGCTGCGGCACTGAGGGAGAGAGGGACATCAGAGAACACGCCTTCTTCAGACGTATTGATTGGGAACGCCTCCAGAACAGGGAGATACAGCCGCCCTTCAAGCCCAAAGTGGTAAGTACTGTGCACATACTCTTTAGCAATGAACTTGCTTAGGGTTTGATTTACACCTCATAGTCTAATTAAGTGTGATCCCGCTCGGCATAATTACCTCAACTAATGTCAAGATGATTGGTAGCCTCTCTCACATGAGTTAAGCCTTCATTAAAACAAGGCCACATTTCTCATTACACTTGTTTGTTCTTGTCATAAAGGGAATGTTGCTGTTTTGAGCTGTTATATATGGGTGCAAGGTGCAAAGTGCGACAGAGAGCCAGCAAAGAGGCAGTTTCGTTACCTACTCCTGTTCAGAATTTAAGGAAATTTCACTGAGGTGGAAAAGTTAGTGTAACGACTAAGCGAATAAATCATGACATTTATGAAGCATCTAAATGAAAAATCAACAAAACCTTCCATTTCACTGGAAATGAAAAGTAGCCTTTAAAATCTGTGAGGACGGATAAGACTGTAAACATCTAATACATTGTTTTCTATCATTGAGGTTTGACTGGCACTCTTCTTGTTATGCACAGTTTTATTATACAGTAGTGGACTGGGGAGTAGTGCAGCATTAGTGTGGCCAAAGCATAAGGTAGTGGATGAAAAATGAGGGAAAAAAACAGCATTTTCTTTTGCTGATTTTTGCTGTTTTCATTGAAAATAGGCACTACATTTATATGTAAACCTGACTACTTGCTATCCAGCAACGTCTACTGCCACAAAAATACTGAAAATGCACCACCACTCGCTGCATACATTATTTACTGCACTTTGCACCATGCACCAATTTAGTACACTTTTGGGTGAATTCACAAAGAATCAATTGTAGTTGCTGATAGCTTCATGAATTGCACATCACCATCTTCTTTGTGTCAAAGTTCAGTTGACAAACGATATTGGATTAATGACATTACAGCACAGTGAAGCCCATAAACCTTCGCAGCCGAGTGCATTTTGCCCTTTTTTGCATCTGATTTCAATTATCCACGTTGCAAAGTATGAATATTGCCTTTGCAAGAATACAGTAGGCAGCACAATAGCGGAAAGGAAAAGAAAACTGGAAATTTCAAACCCTGAGCTACAGGTCCTGACCAACGAGGTGCAACAGCACATCTGGCATGATGATGCCTTCGCCCCGGCTACATCACTGCTGCCATGATCACTGCAAAGTCTGGGTGTCACATCTCTAATAAATATGCTTCAGTTACCACCAGTTCTCCAAAGATGCTAATAATTTCACTGCAACTGCGTGTGACTGTTAGCGCTGATCTTTGTTAATTGGACTGTTTTTGCAATGAAGCGCATTTGCATAGAAGGGGGCCAATTTTGCACCAAATGTTTTACCTGATTTGAATATGTGCCAGTAGCGCAGGAGCACCAAAACGCTATCTGCTTGTCAGTACAGTAAGGGGTGCATATCACCCTTTGCAGGCGCTTTTTAGAATTACACACTGTCTTTTTGTCTGGTTTGTGCAGGTTTAGTAGTCATAAAAGTGACAAAATACTTTTGTGAATTCGCCCATTGGTTTTTCTTTGCCTCATTCCATTGGTTCTAATGCATTTGTTTCCTTGGGCTTTACCATCTTCTTGTTTTGTTCCATCCACCACCCTTACTTTGTGCCATAAAGCAATGAGCAATCAAATCCAACATAATTTTAAATGCTATTCTTGTCATTGGTCTTATATGTCTACCTTCATTTTGTATTAATGTAGTGATGACTAACTGATGTCATATTGATTTTAATTAACTTATTACCCCCTCTCAAACCATGCATGCAACACAAAAAAAGACAAATAAACAAATATAACTTTCTGAACCTCATGCATCTAAACAAACAAGTACAGATGTGCTCATCGCTACAGGACAAATCTTTCATAGCAAAAGACTTTATGCCCCAGACTTTACTCCCTTGGGGAGTATGTGTTCTTGGCTGTTTGTTGACCAACTTGTGCAGTACCTCAGCCTTCAGTCAGATTTGTCAGGGGAAGGATATTGGGCAAAACTTTTCTAGCTACTGTCCTCAAGTACGGTAATGGTGTTGTTTTTTTGTTTGTTTGTTTTACTTGCATTTTACTTGATTGTCTTTACAAATTAAATTTATATTGACAGATGGTGAAGGTTTAAACAACTTGCACAGTATTAGGTATTAAGTGTCCCATGTGTTATGTAAACAGTGTTCAAATAAGATATAACAGGTGGTGCATAATGTAGCAGTCCAGACAAAGTTAGTTGCGAGTTATATAATGTGTTAAACACCAACTTTTCTGGAATGTCAATGAGATGCTTAAAATGGAATTGACACAAAATTGTCCAGTCTTAACTTCATGCTAAAGCTCATACTGAAATCTGAGCTTCTCAGGTGTTTCCAAGGACCACCACCCCGAGCAACACACACACATACACAGAAAATTCTTATCTACACATGCCACATTTTATGGTGGGATCACTCTCCCAAGGCTTCCATTAACATTTCATCCAGTATCATTTAGTGAACTTAAAATTCACTTTATCACACCAGGAAATCCCTCATGTTAATATTCTAAAATGTGCCATAAAAATGCTCATGTCTAGTGTATTTATGCATATCATGGAATATTATGAAATTTGAAGTTTTAATGTACACAGTTTATTGCAGTGAAAGCAAATTAACTACAACCATGTACAGTCGCCACCAGTTTGAGTTGACAGAGTGCATGGTGGAAAAATTCAGGAGAGGATATGTAACAAAGTTAAGAGAGTGTACTTCAAGTCCTTGGCATGCACTTTTAAAACTCACTGAGCTACAGCAAAATGCCCCTGGCCTTAAAATGTACTAACAGGTGACAAAGACAAAAAAGCAAAGATGGTTTGTAATTCTGTACGGAATTACAGCCACATAGGTCGTCTGTGCCACGAGCTTATTCCGACCCATACTTATGTTTTTTGTTTGGCAGCTACCTCTAGTGATGGTAGTAGTTATGAAAGTAATAATGGCAGATGCGAAGGATGAAGTCAGGTGAGGTAGTATAAAAAGCTACAAAGTCTGCAAAGGGAGGAGGTTTGGGTGAACAGATGGGTCAAACAAACACAGAACTTTGACCCAGGACACCGCTGTTCATGTCTCATGTGGAACCAAAAGTCAACATTGACTTATTCCGAGTATGTACCTTACTAAACTGATGTCAGTTATGTAACGTAGCTAAGCAATGTCACGTATGTAACTGAAGGTAATCTGTGTACGTCACTTAAAATATAATAGAGTACTTATTTTAACCTAAACCATGTTATTTTTGCAAATCTAACCAAGTAATTTTGTGGCAAAACAAATAAACACATGTTTAACAATCTTAGCCACGTGTTTAAAACTGCGACAGTGCGTGCTCTCCAAAGGTCATATATGTCATGTTGGGAATTGATAGATAGATAGATAGATAGATAGATAGATAGATAGAGGGTGTACAATGGTGGATATTAGGAAGTGACCATACTGTATAGTATTTCTTTCACTGAAACTTATCTTTGCTGTTGATGGTGCATTGTTACCTTTGATGTACGACAATCATCCTTCCATCCATCCATGCATTTGCTTTGTATCTGCTCATTCTGTGCAAGAGGGATGAGAGAGATGGGGATCAAGAGGCAGAGCACCAAGAACAGGTTGCTGTAGTGTGTCAGGGCTTCTGTGAGGCTACAGTGTAATCTACCAGCACATGTGTCACAGATGTATTGTTGGCACTCCAATATGGTTTGGAGATTTAAAGTAAATGACTGTTGTAATTTACCAGACCTATGTTATTACAGTAGGTTATACGAAGGTGACTGCATTATACAGGATATATTCATGTGTGTCGAGACAGCTGATGTAATCTGACTGCAGTCCTTTGTAACATTCCCATTAGGAGTCTCTGACAGTGCTGGAGAATGTGAAGAATCTGAGACACAACGAGGAAGTTATACCATTAGTGTAGTCCACTACCCACTCTGAGACGAATGTCGGAATTTTAAGTGATTCCAGAGTCTGTGTTATATAATTCAGTTTTGAAAAATTATCATATGGTGTGCAGTAAAAAAAAAAGTTAAATGGGGCTTTGCTCATTAAAGAGAATTGTTACATTAGTAGTCTGATGTGGAATATAATGCTGCCTTAACATGACACTCTTGTATAGTCAAAACACAGCTGCAGGCGCAGGCTACTTATGGCTCGTGTTATATGGGCCATAAATAATTTCAAAGCCTCTCATCTGAATGTATAATTAATGTAACATCCATTTATTATGAATGCATATCTCATATAGCTTACATTTTCCTACACAGTGAGGGGTAGTTTTGAAGTCTCTGGAGATACACATGATCATGTAGAGCACACACACTTTCTCCCCGTGTCTTTCCATCAGTCTCCTCCATATATACACACACAGACTCATACAGGCCTTATATAGACAGGAGGCAATAGGCAACAGAGATGAAGTAGGTCACTTGGTGTCTTGTGTGTATGTATAAGAGTTTGTGTGTGTGTGTGTGTGTGTGTGTGTGTGTGTCTTAAACATTCTGTGTAAATATTGTAGTTCTCTTCTGTTTCAACCCTCAAGGGCTCCAGTTCCTCTAATAAGGTGAATCCTGACCTCTTTGTCCATGTAGTCTCCCGTTGAGTGGACATGCTGGGTGTCCTGGAAATGCTGTGTGTGCTTTGTGTGTGTATGTGAGCAAATGTACGCGTGTGGGAAGGTTGAAGAAACTGAAGGTTAACGGAGATTGAGAAAAGCAGGGGAGGAAGATTTCCTTGCATGTACGCCTTGTCTCTCTGTGTCGACTTGCTGCATATGTGTGTAGTAGGGGTAATCGATGATCAGAGGGAGAGAGGAAAGCTTCTGTGCTTGTATATTTGCACACGCCGAAGTTGCAGGGAGGAGGATGCATGCAAACGGGCATGTCCTTTTGCACAATGCATGCTTGCATGCGTCTGGTTTCCGATGCAGATAAGGGTGAAAGATGAGAGAGGTGAAAAGAGAGTAAGAACCTATCGTTGAATGCTCTCTGTTACCACCGTAACCTGCTCTATAATGATCCATCATGTCCATCTCACTGTGCCATGTAATACAGCACTGTTCCTGAGTCCATTACCACCAAATGGCTATCATTATAAACCTCCCTCTCACCCCTCACAAGGTCTAACCCTGCCTCTCTAATCCACTCCTCCTCTTCTTTCCTTGTGGTTCTATCCCTGCTCAATCTCACTTCATCTGCCTGTGACAGCTGTGGAATTGCAATCAATACACCGGCTGCACCCAGCTGAGACATTTAAACCATCTGTATTTATAGCACCAGAGCTTCAGACAGCACAGAGGACAAAGCGTGTGTGGTAGAACGAGTGTCAGTGCAGGCTCCATAGTTGATCCATAGTTACAGTGCTGGATGCTGTCACCGTGCAGGTAACAAACCAAGCACATGATTAAATGTCAGCCACATCTCAGCGAGCAGTGTTGGTGTGAAATCAGGCAAATTTTGTGAGTATAACACACGCGTTTTACAACCACTTGTGGATGGCCGAACGTCCTTATGGCTGAAGGGAGCAGAGAGATGGAGAAAGTAGGTCAAATAGGAAGCTGCTGATTGATAGTGATGGGAGCAGTGAATGAAGGGAGGGAGTCAGGGCAAGAAAGAGTGGGAGGTCTTAGTCACTGCACAGAAGTCTTGGAAAAGTGTCCAAGGAAGGGATGCGCATGCCTGATGGGATACAGACACACACACACACACACACACGGAGAAAATGAAGGCAATACGGATGACTTGTGAGTCACTGTAGCTGTAAGAAAATGAGAGGCACAGACTGTTGCAACTTGACTGAGCATATCTGCCTTTCCTCTTTTAGCTTATGGGACATAAGAGGGAGCATTTTCAGTTTGTTTATGTAGTTATTTTTTCTATTTAATTATTTATTTTCAAAGTTGGGGTAGGGCTGTGTGTTGGCAAGAGTCTGGCGATCCAATACATGTCTTGATACAGGGGTCACGATTCAGTATATTGCGATATTGAAAGTTTTTGTCCAATCTAATTTTAGAAGCTAAAGATATATAGATCTGCTTTATGACTCTTCCTATTTTGTAGGCCTGTTCTTTGTGTTTACGCGAGTGATGTGTTGTTACGTTGGAGTGGAAGAGTCAAATGGCTTAAGTTAGATTACAACACTGCTATCTAGCAGTTGGGAGTTTAAACCATAAACTGTAAAAAGTAATGGATGTAGCTACCATAGCATCACCTATGGCTTTATGGAGTCCTGTTTTGAAGCCTCGAGTTCAGCATTTCTGTTGTCGCCATCTTGGTTTTTTGGAGCCAGAGGCAACCACATTTGGTCGAGAGGCTGGTGCAGTGGAGGAGCGAGGGGTGGATCTGGCTGAGAAGCTGAGAACACTATTAGCAGACAGCCTGTCACTCAAAGCAGCCCGCCCTTAATTAAGTGTAACTTTAAGCCTTAATAAAATGTTAATGAGTGAGTTATATAGAAATTCACCCCCGTACAGTTGTCAAAAATGGGGAAATTAGCTACAGAGACCAAAACCATTTTTTTCACCAGGCCATAAACATGTTTATTTCTGCTGTAAAGTTGGGCATTTTACCATGGGGGTGTATAGGGATTGTCTGCCTTCCAGAGCCACCCACAAGTGGTCATTCAAAGAACTGCAGTTTTTGGCACTTTCTCGTTGGCTTCATTTTTCAGCCCTGCCACTGGGCTTAAACACAACACAAAATGGACTACTGCCCCCAATCTTTGATTGTAAATCATTGATTAAAATCAATTCAGTGTTTTGAGAATCTGTTAAGTATCACAAAACATAGCATAGCAATACTCAAGTGTAGTCATATCTTCACACGACCCTAATTTGGGATCATGAGAATTTTCTATCACCGCTATCATTAAATCTGCATTTACTTTCTCAACAGATTGTTTGTCAGAAAATGTTTGTATGAAGTTTTACATCTGCATCGATGCCGAAGGAGTTTGTAAATGTGAAACTGGCTTAAAACGAGACCAAGATGTTCTGATCAGGTTTTTTTTAGTTTACTTAGTAGTCCAACTCTTTGGATCATGTGTTTAGCCAAAGTACAAGTGGCCATGTTCATGTAAGGTTCTAATTAAGTCTTCAGCTCTCTGCACCAATACCCCATGGATACAACTGTGCTGTGGTTTACTCATATTACACATTAATGAAATAAAGCAGTGAAACTTTAGTTTTAGATAAATTCCATAGAAGTCAGTAAAACATTTCTGCACATGTGGAATAAACTAAAATTCTATACTGCATTGCAACTTGCACTGCAGATGAAGTATTGTTCTCCGTTCAATGTTCATTAATATCCTAAGTACAAATGACTGATGCCCTTCTGTGAGCTGTGAGCTGCTGATGACAAGCAAACATTTCATCAAAACAAAGCAAGATGTTCGGAAGATTATGACAAGAACAGAAAGCTTCTCATGCCAGTGACTTCAGAGAGAGAGAGGGAGGTAGAGACAGAGGGAGAGTCATGGCACAACTCTTTTACCATCCTAAGTAGCTGAGTGTTCTTTTAATATGCTTGAGTGCAGAGGCGTGCGCGTCTGTGTGTGTGGAGAGAGAGAGGGGGAGATTAAAGATGAGAGAAAGTAGGTCAAAAATCCATGTAGGACACTGTGTCACCATGTATGGGAGGATGTATCAACAGCATAATAGCTTTGGTCTCACCCCATAAGGGTTGGCTGAATCTCACCATGAGAAAATAGGAGATGTAAGACCAGCGTTTAGTTTATATGTTTCTGGAAATATCACAAAGGCAGTGGGGCAGATTTTCATGACCATAGTTCATAATCTCATTTTCTGGTTTTGTTCTTGCTAGGATAATCTTTTTAGCTTTTTTTTAATCTTATAAGAGCAGCTCTTATAAAATACTTTCTAGTGTATTCAAGGTCCGGGACACTCTCTCACACAAAACAGAATTATTATTATTTTTTTTTACTTTCAGCACTCAGTACCGTGAGAAGCAAATACAAAATGCTAAGTCCCACAACCTCTCTGTTAGGGCCCTGACACACCAAGCCACATGTCGGCTGTTGGTCAGCGTTGGGCCGTCGGTGAGTGTCTGTCGCCCTAGCTTTTGTGGTATGTCCCGCACTGTTGCCGCTAGTTGGCCCCTGTCCAGCAGATTTTTGGCAGATTCAGCATGTTGAATCAGTGTCTGAGCTGGTAGAGAGTCAAATACTCTGATTGGCAGTTCAGCTCCGTGGATGTGAAGAGAACAGAAGAGAGGATATCAAACAAACAGCTGAAGTTAAGAGGGCGTGAGATTGAAACACACTTGTTATATTAGGGTAGGATCATTCTTTTTAGCCAATGAGCTCTTTAGCAGAACCGGTTCATAATTGTTTTTGTTAAATCTAATTTGTAACCATCAGGTTGTGTTGTTGATGTGCCAACTGGCTAACTAGCATCGACTAGCCGTTGGCCTTCCTTTTTTGATGACAAATACAGACTACCACAGTCTGCTGGTGTTGAAAGTTACTTGCTCTCATGCAGGTGCAAAGTGTATATGCTAGTTGGCTGTTGGCCTGTAGTCTTTGCCTTGTCTTCAAGTTCAACTTTTTGGCCGAGACGCAGGTGATGTTAGGCAATGCAACGGCCGTTCTTCGTCAGCACTGGTTCTTTGACATCGGTTTGGCGCGTCTTGACCTTAAAAAAGACCGCGTTGAACCACATTTGCCAAAAAATTCCAAAGACTCAGCTCTGCCAGTTTGCCAACTGAAGCTCCACTCTACATATGCTTCGCTTTACACACTGGTAGGAATATCACTTGAGAACAGAGGCCCGGTGTCACAAGGAGTAACTGTACTGTGATCCAAAAAAGGCACATCTCAGTGCTGGCAATTGTCGGTGGAAGTCGGAGTGAAAAATGTGTCACTTCGCTTGAGTGACAGTTGGTCAGTGATGGATAGAAGAAGACAAGGATAGGAGAGAAGGAGAGACACAGCAGTTGAAGGATGCTGGAGACTACCCATCAGGTACCTGCTATGTGGGAAAGAGAGAGTACCTTCGGAGACACACAAACACATTTTAAAGTGTATATCCTGTCTTCTATCCGCTCTGACAGGGTGGTAGTGGCTTGGAGTGGACGTCACCTGTCAGTGACAATAGTCATGGGAGGACATTTATAAAAACCTCACACACACATGCACTTTAGAAATGTCTGTGTCTCAATGTTTTTATGTTATGTTGTGTTCACTTCTGTTAAATCACCTGACGTGTGTTGTCTGGCCTCACCAATAAAAAAAAAAAAAAAAAAGACGACAGTAAATATAGAAATGTCTGTACTGTTATACCACACTGTGCTTGCTTGACAAACGCAGCCAGACATTTCTAAACACACAAAGACTGACACACAAGCCGCTGCTGGCACACACAGGCACACTGACATTCACATAAAACACAAACATGCACACACACACTTCCATGTCTTGTCCGTGAATGTAGGGCAGCAGTGGATAAGGCCAATTAGTCACAAGTTAGTCAAGAGTTTCAAAGCCAGGTCACAGTTGGTCATGAAGTTATGTACCAACAATTTAAACTGATTGGAAAGGACTGAAAAAATCAGTGTGACATTATGTCTCATGGCAACTCTAAAAATGTCCTTTTCACACTTTCTTTTTAAACAAATCATCATAAGAGGAGGTTTACTGTGGTAGTGGCCGTTTTCCTGTACTAGATAAAAATCTGTATGAGTCGGCCAGTCAGTTTCTGTGAACTCTAAAGCTGACCGTGCACTGTACAATTTGAGCGTGTTTCTGACCTGATTTTTTTTGAGTCAGATGGAATTTCAGCTTCATCAGGCCTTGTTTGCTGTGCAGTGTACAGGGGCAGTAAAGGGCCGATCATGGCCCAACTAACTGCGATCGACCAGTCAGTGTATGTTTGAATGAATTTCTTAATGTGTCCGAAATTTTGGTCGGCCATCGTCAGGCTCTTGCATAGTTGAAGCAAAGTTAGGAGTCAATTCTCCAAGGTCAGTTTCTCACTGTGCCTGCGCAAATAGGCAAACAAAGCGTCTGAAAGTGCCATAGTAACACAACTCGTCATATGAACGAATATATGGAGGCCAGGTTAGTCGATCTGTGGCAACAGCTTACCTTGCGTCTTTGATTGAGAAATCTGTCAATTGCCAAGAGAAATGTTGGATTTGTGAACCATACTGGTGTAACATTACAGACCACCACTAGCAAACAAACCTCTAACTGCCCAGGAGTTTTCAGACACATCTTTATTGACAATTGTTAATAGCCAGAACGGTCTGCAGGGGCCATTAGGCCATTTTATTGTCTATTTTACACATACAGTGTGAGCACTTAGATTGTGGCTTGACGATCGGACCATATAGTGTGAGCACATAACTCATGAATATTGACTTCACATTGCAGACGATTTACTCGTACAGTAGGAGTTGGAATTTAACAACCTTTCTAAAATCATTTAGTGTATGCCCAGCTTAAATGGTTTTTCATTTTGTGTTCAGTCAGTGCTAATATTACTTCTTACTTATCCAGAAGAGGGACAGATGTTGGAGAGTGATGTCTGCTGGGTTGTTTTGAAGAAGTACACATGATGGTTGAAGCAGAAGTCAGACTTGGCTAAATAAATGACAATAAATCTCTCCTTTCATGAAAAGTTTAACTGGCATTAATATTCTGTCATCAGTTTTATGTGAGCAAAAATCACCAATTAGCTGAAAATATCAAGCAAATAAGCTCAGTGAGAAACCTCCCACATGGTAATGTATCTAAATTGGTAAGATTGTTTTTTAAAAGGCTTTTGATGAAAGAAGGGTATACAGATTCACCAGTGTCATTGTCGGAAAATGGAAACTTATAAACCTTCAAGTCTTGTTTATGTTTCTAGAGTGGACAGAGAGGGTAAATCAGAAACATTAAAACTAAAAGCTGCGTTTTCAATATCTTACTTTTCAATGCTTTATACTTTGTGCTTATATAACCTGAAACTTCAGTGAAACTTCATGTTTGGCAAAATATTGCCTCAGCAGTCACAGCAACAGTTTGAGTTTAATGCACCAGTGTTTATTTCTATGGCAACAGTGCCAAAGGTGCTATGGTTGCCATCCTGCTCTCTTTCTATTCAAGCCCTGTATCAGAGCCCCGTGGCATTTGGCTTCACAGAGTCGGTTGTTCTGACAGCCAGCTGCAGAACAGTGGCTCAGAAAGGGAACATGAATGTTAAGGTTGTGCACTGGGTCTTAGGATAAAGTATGTGTGTGTGCGTATTTGGATGCATGATTGTGTGTGTTTTGCAAATGCATGCATCCACTTAGGTGAGCCCAGTGTGTAGGTGGACTCACTGATGAGGACAGAGAAGGATGATATGTACAGCCCCACTGTCTATGGGCTTGCTCTTTGTCTTTTCCACTGCTCCATTTCTTCTCAGTCCTTCTGCAGTTAAGACAGTAGAATAACTTAAAAGAGACAAAAACTCCTCTGCATGCACCAAGTACTTTATCTGCTGTTCCCTAATGACATATTACAAGTTGATTTGATTCATGGAGGACACGTCCATATTGTTTTTTGTAGGTTAGCCAGTTGTAGACTAAGGGGGAGAGTCACTGGTTTAACACACCACATCTAGATGATAATTGCGTAACACGCCCTCAAATGTGTAAAGTGAACATAAGTATTGCTACTTAGAGGGAACCAAATAAGGGTTTCCTTATTTTCAGTCATATACAATGTTACAATGTCAGATTTTCATTTAAACCTGGCATTTTTTTTTTAAATAATGAGGTAAATGTATGTAAAAGTAATTCCTGTGAGCAAAAACCTCAGACCAACCTTCAGACCATTCTGAATACTCTGTTTCCAATGTTTTAATTCCACTTCCGAGACAAGCTGGCATCAACTTGTGACAGATTTCTTTATATGGTCATCTACTCCAGGCACTTTACTACAAGTGTTTACATTACATAGCCTACACTGCTACATGTAGCTACATGCTAACATCAGGGAAACATGTTGTCTTGGTCCCTGATGTTGTTCCTTTCACCATGATTTTGGATCATATACCTGCTGGAACATGTCTGGTTGTGATCTGAAGCTTTTATTGTTAACTTTTCATGGTAGAAAGTGGGGTCCATGTCATTGGTCTGACGTCCCGTTGTTCCGATATGTGATTATACTAGGCTATACTGTATTTGTGTACCATAGAGGATCAGCAGACGCAACAAAAGTAGGCTACTGGTCAAGATACAAGTGTCATAGAGAGGAGAGAGTGAAACACCATAACCTCCTGTTATTAACTCTGGGGTCCGGGTTGTGTGGGGAGCTCTCTGTGGTGCTGAACGGCTCCCGGCGGGCATATTTCTGCCTTGATGGTGCACCGTGACCGGCTCTGGGTCAGCTGGGAAAGGCTTGAGGCGAAGCAGGCTCACGGCTTATGTGTTTGCCACTTTCTTTTTCATTTTAACCCACACCATGATCTTTTCCTGACCCTAACCAAGTGGTTTTTGTGCCTAAACCTAACTAGACCTTAACCACAGGGCATCATGATGATTTCGGAACAACGGGACTTCAGAACAATGGGTTTGATATGGTCGGAACAATGGGATGTCAGACCAATGGGTTGTCGGAATAATAAGCTGTCGGACCAATGGGCAGACCCCAGAAAGTGATACTTTTCTCTATTACAGTCATTTTCCCAGCTGCAATGACGGTGGAGGGATGCAGTGATACAGAAGACTGACTGTTGGGGGGCGACAGAGGGTGATGAAGATAGTAGGAAGGAAATAAAGTTGTTTGGGACCATTACAGCATGTAAACATGTTTATGTATAAACCCGAAATACAAATATGAACCTAAAAAAAGTAAGGACAATAAGTCTTCTTTAAAGTTTTCTGTCCCCAAGAGAGAGTGCAAAGTCCAGGTTGACTGATTTTTAGAAGTTTGTGGCCATAAGTTAAAAGTGCAGTGCTAATGCAGGTTTAGATTTGTATGACACACTAGTGCTAGGTGTGGTTGGGGCTGACATACATCATGATCATATTAATGAACTCATCCTGTTTGTTTTTAAAAGAATGGTAGGTACCAAGGCATGCTTGCAATCTTGTTTTAGAGAGTACACCTCCTGAGCAGATTCTCTATAAAAGCTTATCCAAAGAGGATACCGACTGGCAACTGCATCACTGCATGCAAATATACAGCACCATAAACAAGATTAGCTTGGAGAGAGATCAAACAGTTGGTTTGCATGTTCTCCGGTCCTCTAGTCATGATGGAAATGGTTATTAGACAGAAAGCCTATAATATAGACATTGGTGTGGTTTTTTAACAGGAACTGGTTGTGTGTGCATCATAGGAAGTGACTGAGCACATAAGTAATGTAAACGCAAATCTCAGTAATCTTCAAAATTGCACCTTTACTTTACTGTCACAGAAATTTGCACCTGCAGTACTAACACAATTTAATTACTCACTATTCAAACAACACTTAAAAGCATTTCTTTTTATCTTTAAAGCTACATGTCAAGTTCGATTCGCCTCAGTCAGGGGGAATATCATTAGAGCAACAAATTGAGATGCGCATCCACGAACATGCACATGATCTTCCTTTGCTGAGAAATTCTCTTAAGTGCTAATTCATCCACCATGTGACATGATGTGTTTCCATGTCTTTGATTTCATTTGATTATTCTCTCATCACACAAACATGAAAACTCTTTTGATGTCGCCTGTTCAACACTGACAGCTTACCTTCCTCTTATGAACACGCTAATTAACCCTTTTGTGACCCTGATGCATCTTGATGCTGTTGCTATTTTTGTTCAAGGAATCATGTCCTTCTTCTGTATTATAATTAGCTTTGAGAGTCAACTGCACAAAAAGTACGTACAAATCACCTCTGAGCCAAGATAAAGGAGCTGCATCACAGCAGGTTATGAGGTCAGACCAAACACAACGTGCCTCTTTGCAGAGGTCCTGACACCATTTCCTCCATAGAATCAATCCTGGGCCTTTGTTTACTGGAAACTGCATTGCTGTTCCACAGCTGTGTCAATGTTGCTTTGGTATTCAGAAGGGTGCATTGTGATTCAGGTGAATGAGATGTAGAGCATGTAATCTTGTTGACCTCCTACTGCATGTAGCAGTGGGGAAAATGGGGGATCAGGTGTTTTATGTAGGTCAGGGGGGCAGGTGACGATGCAGTTTGATTAGACAACAGGTTGATGTGGGAACAATCACAAATGTTGCTTGTTGTAATTGTCCATGCACATTGTCTAGTTGCACAGCCCAGTGTGATTTCATTTAGCAATGTCAGTGGTGATGACAATGAAATGGTGGCCCTGGGGTCAAAACACAACGACATTTCACAAAACACAACAACATTTCACAAAGCACAACAAAATTTCAGAAAACAACTTTTCAAAAAACATGTTTGTTTGTTTCAGAAAACACAACAATATTCAGAAAGCACAAACATATTTCACAAAACACAACCACTTTTCACGAAACAAAAAATTCACAAAACACAATCACTTTCATAAAACACAACAATATTTCAGAAAACACATTACAGAAAACAAATCTCAGAAAAAACTAAATTTCAGAAAACAACATTTCAGAGAACAATTACAGGAAACATATTTCAGAAAACAGAATTTTCCATAAAACAACCACATTTCACAAAATACAACATTGTAGAAAACACAACAGCATTTTGGAAAACAAAGCTACATTTTACAAAACACATTTCAGAAAACACATTATAGGAAACGCATTTCAGAAAACAATATTTCACAAGGCACATTTCAGAAAACAAAATTACATTTTACAAAACACAACCACATTCCACAAAACACAATCACACGTCACTCAACAACTTTTAAGAAAACACATTTTACAAAACCAAAACATTTTAGAAAAACATCTCAGAAAACAAAATTTTTCATAAAACACAACCAAATTTCAGAATACACAACAACATTTTGTAAAACAAAACTACATTTTACACAACACAACCACATTTCAAAAAACACAATCCTATTTCACAAAACACAGCAACATTTCAGAAAACATTACATCTCACAAATCATGTAGTATTTTGTGAAAATTCAACTTTGTTTTGAGAAATGCTGTTTTGTAAAATGTGTTTTGTGAAATGTGACTGTGCTTTCTGAAATGCTGTTGTGTTTTCTGAAATGTGGTTGTGTTTTGACTGTCAGAGCCACCATACAAAGGATGTATGGTGGCTGTTTAATGATGTTTAATGATAATGCGTGTCCTGTGCTTTGGGCTGATTTGTCAAAAGTTCCAAGAAGTTGAAAACTGCTGAACGTCTCTTGCCTTCACAGAATTGCCATGCGCACACAAACTTCTGCCAGCGCTCCAGTTTTTTCGTGTCTGTTCTGTTTTGTCAGTCTGCTTGCACTTCTCATGTTATTTTTGCATACCTTATGTCTAACTTTTCCTTCTCCTGTCTCTCTTTTCTACAGTGTGGCAAAGGAGCAGAGAACTTTGACAAGTTCTTTACACGCACCCAGCCCCAGCTCACACCGCCAGATGAGCTGGTTATCGCCAACATCGACCAGGCAGAGTTTGCAGGGTTCTCTTTCATCAACCCACAGTTTGTACACCCGTCGCTCATAAACAGCGTATGAGAAGGATGGGGAAGCGTCCCTGAAGAACCTCCCTGTTCACTGCCACCCACGCAAAGCAACCGTCAACCTAACATCTGACCACAACTTGATCAAGGCCCACTGTAAACCTTTATGTATTGGATTTATTCGCAAGCAGCATTGTAGGGCATGCATAATTGTTCTGTACAATATATTTGCCAGTATACATTATATAGATTAGATCCTCAGCCATCAAAAGAAATGATTTCCTTTAGTTTAATGATGAGCATGTACTGTAGACAAGGATGCCCTTCCTTATCGCGGCAATTAGTATTGAAGGTTTTCCATAATTGGAGGCACTGAGACAGAAGGGTGTCAGGCTTTACTTATCTATGCCACTATATGATAACATTTAGAGAATAATGGCTGTATATAATATAAGCAAGAGAATACTAAAGACGTATGGTCCTGGAAAAGGTTTTAATGCTTACAAATCTGAATAGATAAACATTATGGTCTACATATCTAGTTGATGGGTCACAGTTTGTTTCCAGTATACTGTAGATATAATGTGATGACCTCAGAACCACTCACATAAGGCAGCGTAGACTACAGCCAAATATGAAGGACAGGCAGTGCAGGCGCTGAAACAGCACCTTGTGATTCAGTGTTTCCTGTATCATGTTTACAGTTTGTTTCCCCTGTTGATTTCACGGTGAAGGTATACAATTCTCTTTAAGTCAAATATGATTCTAGCCAGTCTCAACTTCCAGTGTGCGTAGCAAATCAACTCAAGATTGAACAGTTGTGTAATTATAGAAAATATGCAGCCTGTAAAAATGCAAATATGTGAGACACATAGGTATGAAAGTGCATCAGGTCTGATTCCAATCTATCAAAACTTAGCTTGTTAGCTTAACAGTTATTACCCTATTTTACCTGCTCTCAGGGCTGGGCAATATGAAGAAAATCACTTGTTATGATATTTTTGACCAAATACTTTGATAACGATATTACGACAATATTGTAAGGTTGCCTGACACCAGACAGAATTGTCAGCTGATTAAACTCTGTTTCCATCTTCAGTCTGACATTTAACTGATTTCTGTGGGGGAGGGAGATACGATTTTCCCTCACCAATCACTCGAGGCAATATATCAATCTATTACAGTATTACATCATTTTAAGTCCACACTGATGTGTAGCCATGCCAACATACCTGTTTTGCCAGGGTTTTGAGTAGTAAAGTAAAGGAAAGAAAACTACAATATCAGGTGATATTGAGAAGACAGTCAATTTAGAGTAGCGTCGATAGCAGTGTCTATCTTGTCTGTAGCCTTCGTAGTTCTGGAGCACCACTTGACAATGCTTAACAGCAGCTTGACAGCGAGTTAGCCCCACCTATGGTGCTAATTGGCTAATCGAGTCCTCCCACTGCACACATTGATTGTCTTTTATATTAACCGAGAAACTGATGTCTCCTGTCACGATACCAGACGAATCAGTCAATTTAAACTCGGTAAAGTGGGCTGCTTCAAAGATGTGGACCTGGACAGATTTCCCAGAATATTACACAATGAGATTTTTTATGAATATCAAAAGTAATGTGGGTATAATGGCTAAGTGAATAAAAGCAAACAGCTAGAATGGTCTGGTCAGTTCAGAAGATGGCATCACTTTACTGTAATGCAGCCTTTAAAACCAGGAAAAGACAACACTTACGATACGGTATCCAAAATCTGATGATATCTAGTCTCATATCATGACATTGATATAATATCAATATATTGCCCAGCCCTAACAGTTATAATTCACACACCAATTTTCTGGCCCTTACTGAAGCTGCAGATTGTATACTTCTCTTGTCAATAATTTTGTGGACACTATGTGGACACACAGTTATCAGTTTAGTATGTGGGCAGTGGTAGGACATTCTTATATCTTCCTTCAGTTAAAAAAAAAAAAAAAAAAAAAAAATCAACCCTAAAACGTTTACAGTTTGTCATGTTTTAACATTAGTCAGTGTGAACCACTGTCTCTGTCCCATGATACACCCAGAACTACAAATCCTCCCATTAGTCATAAATGTCTCAACAAAAACACACGTATACATTTTGATAAACTGTTTGTTTTTTGGAATATAACATGATGTCATTGTGTATTAACCATCCAATGTTATACTGCATACAATATCATGCCCTTAGTTTTCTTAGATGGAGAAGTTGCAAACCAGTAGAAGCAATTCTTCTGCCAATACTTTGTTGTCCTAAAAACAAACACATCCCTCATTAGGAGTCTGTCAACACAATAATTCTGAGTTAAATCACTTATTTTTGCACCCCTTTTAATTTCTTTAATGTCTTTAAAAATAGATTAGTTTTTAATCTCCTCTTCTTTTGTGATCTCATACATATTTTTCCATTAGATCAGATTGATATTTTAATGCATCTACTATCAGTGCATAACTCCTTTGTAAATAATCATGAGTTATTTAAAAAGAGTATAGCAAGTTACAGTTTTTATACCAACACCTGAATGTGCTTTTATTACATTAATTATATAAAACCAATATTTGTATGTGTAAAAAAGAAAAAAAAATTAAACAATGAAGAAAGTAACCCAGTGCAGATCAACTTTGTAACAGCTGGATGTCTTTAAGAGTCCAGAGTGAGCAAGTTGTGAAATATATCTGTTCTACTTGTTTTGGCAGATTTATCAAAGCTTTTATTTTCTTTATTCATATTCAATGACTGCAAATTGTGTGTTGATTGGATGCGTGTCTGGCTGTTGACTGTCCCGCTGTATCTGCATGCTGTTGGTAGGCATCATTCATGCACGTGATCCGCTAAAGGCTGCATGCTAGTAATTATAAACGAGTTACAGTACGACCTCAGAGTGATACTCCACTCAAAATCTAACTTTAGTGGTAAAAGTCACCCCTTGTGGTCTTGGAAGTTTGTACCGGTTTTGTCCTTCTTGAAGAATAATGCCCATGGTTAGCTTAGATTCATGGTTGACTTTAAATGGATTAAAATAATGACAGATTTTAACTGAAAGTTTAAAACAAAAAACAAAAAAAAAAAAAAAAAAAAGGTGTCAAAACATTAAAGTTTGATTTCAAACATATATATATTTTTTTTTTTATATGAAAATATCCCTCTCAGTCTTCACCTAGACAAACAAACCCACCTTCAGCTTGNGAAAGTTTAAAACAAAAAAAAAAAAAAAAAAAAAAAAAAAGGTGTCAAAACATTAAAGTTTGATTTCAAACATATATATTTTTTTTTTTTATATGAAAATATCCCTCTCAGTCTTCACCTAGACAAACAAACCCACCTTCAGCTTGCAGGCCTGGACAAACCTATATGGGAGGTTAATGACACCAAAAACACAGATTTAAGGTGGACTATAACTGTAACCATAGCGCTAGACCGGCTAAATTTAACATGGCTAGTACACACCACAGTCCGGTACCTTAAAGGATAACGTTGGCATTTTTCAACCTGGAACCTATTTTTCCATGTTTTTGTTTCTAAGTGGCTGATGCAAACAAGGACTTTTGAATTTGGTCCTGCATTAAGAGAGTACCATGCCCACAGTGTAACCAGGTGGGTCAATTATTCAACATCACTGCACGTCCAGTAAAGTGTTTATTTTTGCCACAGACAGGCTCAGATTGTTATTGTAAATGTCTGAAGTGTCTCTTTACCTTTGTCTTGATCTGGTCTGTTTGTTATTGTGTCTTAAGTCTTGCTCAAGGAGCAGTCTCGCTCTGAAATCTTACAAGATGTGAGTTGTTGCAGGAAGACAATGGTGGAAATGCGAATGAGAGGGAATAGTGCGTTGTGTTGGAGTACAGAAAAGGTAGCTCAGTGTTTTATTCAAAAGATTTTCAATGTTGCGTTTCTAATGTTTTCTTCCTGCAACAAGTCACATCTCATGGGATTTCAGAACAATACTTTTCCTTGAGTAAGACTTAAACACATTCACGAACAGACCAGATCAAGCCAAAGGCTAAGAGACACTTCAGACACTTAGAATGACAATCTGAGTCTGTCTGTGGAAAAATAACCTCTTTTAAAGGATGTACAATAATGGTGCACAATTGCCCCATCTGGTAACATTGTGTGCATTGCGCGGCTGCTGACTGCAGCCCTCTTTATCAATACTGGACCAATTTAAAAAATTAATATTCACATCAATCACTTCAGCACAAAAACATGGGAAAACAGGTCCCAGGTTGAAAAATGCTGATGTCACTCTTTAAGAGTGCTGATCTTAGACCAGCTGGACTCTTTGAGAGGTGATTGCAGGATTTTGTAACTATACTGCACACCAATCACAAGTAAAGTTTCAATGACACAGTCCTGCTACAGTAATGAAACACCTTAGTCCTAATGCTCAGGCAGATTTGTAAACTATTTGTGAAAGTAAGAGCGAGGAACAAGTGATTTTTGCCAAAAGAATGCAGATCACAGGGGCTAAAGAACATAGAGTAGACGTTTAGTTTATTAATCTAAATAGATACTAAAACAATTTTTAAAAGACTTTCCTGAGACATAGTCCCTGGTTCTAGATCAGTGCTCTTTCCTGTAGAAGCTTGATATATATATATATATATGGCCCCTGGTTCCTTTTGCCTTTACCCTTTTAGGGCGATGTGGAACACTGAATCCAGATCTGTGGTCAGTTGTGACTGAGACGCACTGCTAGTTGCTAGACCAGTGGGACCACTCGCTCTTTAGTGTCTCATGAATGGAGTTTATGTTGTAATCTTAATGTTGTGTTTTTGTCACTTTGTAAAACTTTTGTTTCTTATGCTTTTGCTGTTGTAAGTTGCTGTCAGTGTTGTCAGTTCTGTTTCTCTAGCTTCTGCTCAGAAATTCAGGAATGTTTCAAAGGATATATCACATTAGAAAACACATATCTGACTGATATAGGAACTGTTGAAGCGTTTGTACGGTTTTCTCCATGTTTTTCTAAGAAATGTGCTCTCTCCTGCCGTGTTTCCTATAGTATATAACCTTTTGCATGTGCCAAACCTGGAAAATGCCAGAACCCGACAATAGCAGCGTTGCACTAGCTGTAGTCACATGGATGACTTCTTCTTTGTGGCAGCTTCTCCCAGCGTGGGTCGAGACCTGCCTGAAGCCACACCTGCTGTACACTCTGTTGGCCACAAACCATATAGCATGCTGCCATGAGTATACCAGTGCACATTGTGTCAGTACGCTTTACGATGCCAGTCAGTTTGATAAACGACTCATCATATACGGTACTAGATTTTCCTGCCTGTGTAGCCTTGGGCAGAGTTGTGTCCGGGAAAAAAATAACATTTCAACTTGTGGAGCATTTTGATTTAACACCTACAGTGAATTCCACAGAAGTGAGAGAAAATATTCCTTGTACATACTTAGAGTTTACTCAGCAACACTCTTGCCCTCGTCCGAGCCTCACTTGCACCTCTGTATGTGCTGACTTAATAGATCCATCCCTTTAATAGAATCTCTGATTACTTGCTTCCCAAACTTCTTTCTTCTTAATAATGTTTTCAAAACGTCACAGTCAGTGTGGGCATGAAAAAAAGATTACTTACTCTCCCCTTGTGTGCCTTTCCCAACTTGAACAGATATACTGTACATTGTGTTCTTAATCTCCATAATCCAGCTCTGATCTAAACTTTCTACTCCGTGTTTACTTCATACCTTTACACCACTTTCTGTATCTTTAAATCCATTGTCAAAGTCAATTCATTCTGTTTATACTTCATTTTTTAGTGTTTCAGCACATCTTACAAATGAATGAATGTGAATAAATGTTAAAATAAAAACGTTCTGCACGCTTTGTTCACACAAATGCTCCATCATCCGGTCAGTACATCACAAATTAAGAACTTTTTTTTTGTCTGACGCCAGTAACCTTTACAGTCACAACTTGACTTATCCTCCCGTGTCTGCTTGCTTCACCTTTACCTCCCTGTGCCTATTAATGACTGAATGATGTAGTGAGTTAATTAATATCTGTATCGACAATATCAATTGATGATCTTCGGGGAGTGAAGGAACAATGGACGGGTGATTGATGGGGTTTATAGTTAAATGAACGAAAAGATAGATGATGATGATGGCTTGTTTGAAGGACGACCCCTGTGCCTCGTCACATCGAACCGCCCCTCCCTCGTCATCTCTTGTACGCCCCTCTTTCACTCCGCCTGTTCCTCCTTCCTCAGTGCCTGGGCCAAGTCAATCCATCATCTTATCGACAGCACGCTCGTCCTTTTCACCCCTTTAAATCCCGTCAGGTCAGGAAAGCGGTTGATTTTTCTCGTGCGATTTACACAGTTGGCATCAATTCCACCTTTTCCTTTTCTCTACTGAGGCCCCTCAGTGCCCCATGGGAAAAGAGTTTTACTTTGTTTACATTCTGTTTGATGTCCTTACCTTTTTGTTTTTAACTGATCAGGATGTCCAGAAGATGATGAAGTAACTGTCTGATTATGTTTTATCTTAAATGGAAGGTTTTAAGAAAGAGGGTTTTTTTTGATTGGCATTTCGTACAGTACTCCTTTCAGGTTTGCTTTAGATAAATCTTGTGTTATGTCTATCCTTCGTAGTCAGTCATCACTCTCCGCTGTGTCCTGTCCACTGTGTAATGAGAGAGTTGAGGTGAGCTGCCATCTTTTTGGCCGTACCAGAGCACAGGATCAACAATGTGCAGGAATGCCTTATCCCGTAACCCATACAGTAACATGGTCTCTAACTCGCCTCTCTTTGTTCATTTATTCTCTCAGCACCCCTGTCCTTGTACATAAATGACTTACAGTAGATATCTACATAGACTGTAAAAGAAAGAATATATTGTATTTTGCAAAATGGTGTATGTTTGTTTTCTTCCCCTGTCAGCCTGAAACCTTTAAAATGAGTCTGAGCTACTTACCTTGTAATTGATTGTGTCATTTGTACCTAATGTATGATAATGCAAATAAAAAAAAGGAAAATGAGATCCAACACTTCTGCAAATGTTTTTTTTTGGGGGAGGGGATTTCTGGCCAGGAAATTATAACACAGATTGTGACTCTCCTATGCAACAGTCTTGGTGCAGACTTTGAGTTTCTCCTTCAGTGGGAAAGGTGTGTGTTGATCTATTTTAAGAGTTGTGTCAGTGACACCTGTCAGGTTTTCTGATTCAAAAAGACAAAACAACATCACTAAAAAAAATGTAAATAATACACACATACAATGTTGCTTGGTGGAGACACTGGCAGGATTTCATTTCTATCTTGTACAGTGTATGCATAAGCAAAAATATTGCCATTATTAAAACAGTTTTTTTTGTTGTTGTTGTTGTTGTTGTTATGACACACAAAACTTGATCAAAGAAAGCTGAGCCTCCCCCGACTTCTTCATTTCAACACGTCTGCATGTATTCTGTGTTCATGTGTGCCTCTTACAGGAGTAGCATGTTGCCCTATGTTCAGTGGTAGGCATATCTCATCCTACATGTCCATCTAGATCAGTTGTCATAGGTGTGGGTGTTTATGCGTCATTATGATCATATATAATGATGTGCATATGTATATGGGGGTGTATGCGTGTGCTTTCCTTTGACTACATATGCAGAGGTGTGTGTGTGTGTGGGGGGGGGGGGGGGGGTTGTCGATTCTGTGTATGTTCCAGGCTTCTTTATTAGTTGGATGACTGAGCTTGAATCCCAGTGAAGGCTGAGGGGTGTTAGTGATGGAAGACAATAGTGTAGCACTCACTGCTGTCAGAAGAAGGAGCATCACAACCTAGTTTTTTGACTGACACAGGAAGATCTCTGCCACATTTCAGGCTGTGTGAGCACAGCTGGGGCTTTCCTTTGAAGCAAGGAGAGGGTTTATGTGGAGGCTATTTAAAGGGATAGTTCAGATTGACAATGTGGGGGTTGTATGGGGTACTTATCCTGTTGGTGCCCCTAGTTTGGAGAAGTGGCAGGAGTGCTGCTGTGGATGGGGGCATCAGCAAAACATATTTTAGCCACTTAAAAAAAGTCCCACCTAAAAAGTAGTATTTTCATCACTTTACCTTTTTGCATCAGACAGACCTCAGTTCCCCGTCTTTGCTCGCGTCAAAGTCACCAGACTCCATTTTGGCTCACTGAACATAAAAGCTGCTGGTCTACCACTGTCTTGATCAGTTAGTTAATTTGTATTATTATGTGACTTTATTTATTTATTACTAAATCTGAACTAACTCTATAAAACACCAAAGTCACAAGGTATCACAAACAACATAATTGATTGAGGCAGCGGTAGACCAGCAGCTCCTGTGTTCAGTAATGTTAAATCCCTGTTTTCTCAGTGGAGCCTGGCTTTGAAGAGAGGATATAACAACTTTAGTTTCCCACCAGAATTTTTTGTCTGATGCTAAGGTAAAGCTGTGAAAATGTTCTAAATGTAGCATACAGTTAAACTGATATCAACTTTTTTTTACGCGGCTAAAATACTTATTGTCGCTGACCCCTTCACAGCAGTACATTGCTCAGCTTCTGTGTCACACTTAAGCCTCCTTCTCCAAAGTGGGGTGGTGCAGATTGACTTTCACGTTAGGTAATACACTAACAATGGGTATGTACCTTATACAGTCCCAATACAGAAGATCCAAACTATCCCCTCAAGGATTAACTTAGTTTTTAGGAGACTAGCCTAACTAAATACCTGTCACAACAAGCAGCCAAAAAAGTGCTTCAACTACATTAGGAGCGGTAGATTCAGGGGCAGAGCCTGATGCTCAGCCTGATGCTAAGCCCAAACCTTGGGGGGCCAGTGGTATGTCAGGGAGATTTTCTTCCCAACTACATGCAGTATTTATCAAGCCATTTGAGGTAACGGAATGCTTTAAAATCTGTGCATCATTTGGGAAAAACATGATAGTTGCCAAGGGGAAAACAATGATTCTGTAGAGCCCACATCCTATTTTGTAATTGTTCTCCAACTCTCTTCATCATTCTGACACCGTAACACAACAAATGTTGAGCATGACTAATTTTCACTCCTGCCACCTAGAAAGAGGCAGAACTTGTCAGATGTTACTATTTCTTACGTTGCATAACACTGGAGTAAACAGCATTACTAATCTTGAAATCTATTTTTGTTACCCTACACTGTTCACAGTACGTGCGTTAGCTCACAAATCTGATACACTTGAATCCATGCCACAACAGTCTGGGTTGCTCTTGTTACAAAAAAGGATCCCCAACAAGTGAACGTGGTCTTCAACACTCAACAGAACCACATTTACTCAATTATACCAGATTTCCTTTGAGAAAACATTCGGCACTGGAGCCCCAGAAGCCACCCCCTGCTTTGCTTCTGAATAGATTATAATGTAACATCTTTACTTTTTCTCATAAATAGCATCCTTCTACTTCTTTTCCACAGTACAAGATTAACATAACAGAGGTATAAAGGTGCAAATGCTAACTTTAGGAGGAAATAAACTAAGAAAAGACAGGTAAATACAGTCTGCCGTTCTTACCGCTGTTCCCCATTATTGTATTGATCACTGAAAAGTTTTCCATTAATTTCTCCAACCTTGACCTCTCCTCCAGTTTGGACTCTCCTCTATCTTGTTAGTCACGAAACTGCAGCCACTATACATATCCCCAGACTCTTCACAACTCCCTTGATAGCTTTCATCTATCTTCCTGATGTTTTCTTAAACAGGGGCCCATAATTACTATAGTTCCTCGTTGGCAGGTGGCCAGTGTCCTAAATGGTGCCTTAGAGTGATAGAGAGAGGTTTTACAACACACACTGGTATATCACTGTGGCTGTTTTACAAACTTACCAACCCTTGCTACACTGTTCTTGAATGTCAAACAAGCCTGTAAGCCCATACTTAACTTAAATGTGACATACTGCATTAGGAAAAGACTCAGTCCAACTGTATCTCATTAATTAATTAGATTTAAAACTGGGCTTCTTCTCCCCTGAGATGTAATATTGCTGTAATGCGGGCACAAACAGTACAACATTATTAAATTTGTGTTCATTCCTTCACGTGTTTTCATACAATGCATGCTTGCCATGTGATTAGAGAACGCCCTGCAGTGTGTTGACTGTGGAACCAGCTGGCGTGCGAGCTTTTGTTTAACACCTTACATGTTTCAGTCCACTGGTTTCTCTCATTCTCCCTCTATTACACAAGCAGACAAATGCACGGACGTGCATGCACACACATCTTCATCTGTTATGAAACAGTTTGAGCTAAATCGTATGTAAACATATTGTGCTGTTATGAGAGCAGCTCTGGCCTTAAGTAAAACAGATGCATTATCTTTACAGTCTGATACACATTAGCATCTTTGTGAATAATGACTAAGCCGTGCTGTTTCACAGAAGCTGACTGAATGATTTATGTTTTCCAAATTGAGTCCACGTTCTTGTAGACAAGAGAGCCTAATTTACAAGGTTTCTGGCTCCTAAATCAAACAATAAACATACAAATTTCTCTCCACTCTTTCTTCCAGAAGGTATTGAAGTTCAGTGACAGCAAACTAGGAGACATGCTTTGTTCTGTATATAGTTCAATATCATGGGCAGATTATCATATTTCATTTTTAAAGCCTTATGCTCACTTCACTTTGCTCTGGTCAGCAGGGGCTTAGTATTTCCCAAATACCTGAAGGATGCCAGGGAAGTTCATGATTGCTGTTAGTGTTCACTCAGCCAGCAGGAGACTAAGGACCCGTCCCAATACCCACACTTCCCCTAGAAATACCCACTTGCACTTGGTTGTGCGCATTCACGTTTAGGCTACTGATGTCCCAAAACAGAATTGAGGTAGTGGAAGTGGTTTCCAACATTTAAAACCCGCCCTAGATTCCAAGGGAGCCGCGAGCCACACTTTCAACGAAGTGGAAGATGAAATTTCCCAGAACACCTTGCGAAGTCAGCAACTTCGGCAAGTTTTGGAAAACAATTTGTTACTGTACGATCGGAATGTAGGCTATACATACAACAGATGGTTGGACTAGCGTAAACTCATCAGCAACTCGGTTGAACACAGCGTCAAAATATTTAAACAAATCGACTTACGAAATCGATCAGAACTAGAAGACGTCGTAGGCGACTCCTGTTTTCAGCATTTCTTCTCCGTTGATTCATCAGACGGAGAAGAATAAACATAGCACACACCACAACACAAGCGCTGGAGATGGCATTTTCATTGCGTTGCTACTACGCGTGACGTATGCCTGCACGTCGGCCACACCAATTTGCATGAAGTGGTGTCTCATTTCTTAGGGAAAGATCTCTACCCTAATATTTCTCACTTCCCTCATCAAGGGTTATCTCGCAAACGAGGGCACTCAATACCAAGTGAGGGGTAGAAATGGGATTGGGCCTAAGTTTTGCTTCTGGCTTTGATTACTGGGAGAAGGAAGCCAGTGCCGCTGGTGGTATCTTGTAAAACAGGACTACATAAGGCATCCATTGGTACCATCCAAGTTGCCATAGTTTGTCGGAAAGGGGGCTAATAACACACCGAATTTTGGCTACATTTTGACGAGGGATCCCTTGAACTGGTTCTGTGGATACCCATGAGCGTCCCCTAAACTTGAGGGGGCTTGTTACCTATATATGTTTTGTTCCTTACAATTGATGTACTCCTTCATATCAAATCTGTATATTCGTCTTTCAAAGGAAATGGACAACCAGCCCATTTAAAGAATACTGATTGCCTAACATGTATAGTTAAACAATACATTAAAAGTGGAGGAAGCAGAAGGGAGAATACATCTAACAGTATATGATGAAATGCGTGAGACATAAGCTTCTGAGAGAAGACACAGGGATATGATGGTCCCGATTGCCTTCCTGTTAGGTCAGTCAGGGGTTACGTGAGAGTCCAAGTCAGAGCCAAGCTGACTATATGATCAGTCGGGAACAGAATGTGGCGGTTAGTCACACATGCACAGGATTCACCAGATGCTCCTAAATGACTGACTGAAAGTCGATAGAGGGTTTGTGCTGAATTTAGCAGCTCAGACTGTCTGTAAATCTGTGCCGTCCTGAACATGTGACCAGATGCTATCATGAACCTGTCACATTAAACATAAATTTCAGCTGGGTTTATTAAATATGTAGGCTACATCCTTTATCTGTCCGGCCACTGTTTTCTGCCATTACACAAGGTCCCTGACCTCATGCGAAAACATGTGACAGACTATTACACATCTGTTTCCACATGAAGTATGAACCAGATGTTACACTGATGCCTTTTTTTGAGGAGTGGTAATACAAAAAAAGAACAGAAGCCCCTGAATGATTCTGCTGAAGGCTCTTTTTCTTTGGCAGAATATTCCCTTCGGTGTTTGAAGGCATGGCATGAAAAAATCAAAACAAAACCACAGTTTGTGTCTCAGCTGGGGAAGCCAATTTAAAGGGGTAGAAACATAAGAGAATAATGTTAGGAAATGAAATTTATGAAAAAAAAGCAGAGACTGCCAAAAAGGCTTCTCATCAGAGTAAGTGTGAAAGCTCATTATGTGGTGTCTTCCTACCGCAGCCCATTTTTGTTTTTTATTAGAAAGTACACAGTTTTCCTGAGTTACTATAGCACTTGAAAGCTGGTTGCATGTGCCGATGAAAAAATAGAATTTTGTACAGAAAAGTGATTGTGACTTTTTGGGAGCTGGCAGCTTTGCCTGGCTAGAAACCAAATCTTGTTCCAGCACGCATTATGAGCAAGGCTGGATTAGGAGACAATGGGCCCGTGGGCACAGACATGCCACAGGCCCCACCACGTCCTTGTAGTCATTATGCATCTCTGTGGTTTTGTGTCTCTTTGTGGTGTTTTTGTGTCTCCTTTTTTAGAGTTGCATAATAATATTGGCAAGCCATCGGTATTGGCAGATATTGGCTTTAAATGGGGTTATCAGAATTGGCCAACATGTTTTTTCTTGTTTTGCACATTGAATGAATATCACCGACATTGAAAAGCATTCTATGTCATGTCTCCATCTGCAGGTGGGTCGTCACAATAAGAGTATGCATGCATAATATGATGTTAGAGCACGGTCTCACTCTGAAGTCGTCGAAATCTGGCGCTTGGGCGGTGACTTGCAGCGCCAGAAACCAACAAAAAAAATATGCTGCCGGTTGCCATTATAGTTTAACGGCACCTGGCAGCATCAGGGGAAAACGCGGCAAGACAAGGACGAAAGTTAAGGCGGCGAAAGTCAGAGTGGGGTGAGTGGTAGGGTACGGGTGGTGCACGGGAACACCTACTTCCACCCGTAAGTGGTGTTCGCATCCCATAAGATTCTAAAGCCAAACCCTGTTCTTTTTTCCTAGACCTAACCATGTGTTTTTGTTGCCTAAACCCAACCATTTGTGTTTGTTGTTAAAATGGAAGTGTATCTTTAAAGAAGAGAACTTGACACGGTGTCCCAGAACGTCAACAACCAACGCACCCAGGGTACCTTGTACGTCGTATGTGGACGTGGAAAGTCCATGACCAAACGTCAATATGTGACGAAGTCGGAGTGAGAATGTGTTAAATGTTAATTCCACCACAGTAAAGACTTGATCACTAAAACTAGCTGGTGAATAAAAGTGGTGATATTGGTATTGGTATCTGTTGTCGCCATATATGTTACATATATGTTATATATCGCCATATTGGATATTGGCAAGAAATCTAATATCATCTATCCCTAATTTTGTTGTTGTTGTTGTTATTGTTTTGCTCCTTTTAAGAGTCATTTTGAGTCTCTTTGTTTCTTTGCAGCTGTCTTGTCTCTTTGTTGTCGTTTTGTGTGTCTTTGTAGTGGTTTTATGTTTGTGTCTTCTTGGTTGGTACCTGTTAATTTGGGCCTGTGTCCATGAATCCATCCATTACTGTGAGGGGTGTCCAGTGACATTTTTTAAGTCACAGTCAGACTGCATTGTAATGACAGTACTTCTACTGTATTAATTTCTAACTTCTAGCTTTTTCTGTGCAGTGCTGACACTTGAAATATATCCTCCTCAGACCCTGTGTCCTCATATGAGGACATCTCATTTTGGGTTTACTTGACCATATACTTCATCCTACTTAACTTAGACCTGTTGTCATCATTCGTGGACACTTTTTTTGTGTCAAGATTGCCAAGAAGATGATCAAACTTGACTATCTAGAGGAAGTAAAAGTCGTAACAAGGTTTCTGTCAGTGAAAATACAGAAGGGTAATTTGCACAATGCACTAATCCATGTAAAAACAAGATGGCAACCATCTCTGCCAAGTCAGTGTGCAGCTGATCCTGACACAAAAGTGGACAAGATCCAAAACCTGATCACATTTTATGGTTGAAACTTCCTTATTTCTGATTAATAATGTTTGTAGTTTGATATGGAGCACAAATGAAACAAATTTTAGCAACAGGAAGTACTCATCTGAGGACATTGGGACTTAATTGTTCTCTCGTTTGAGGACATTGGGACTTAATTATCATTGACAATGTTTGATTTTTTTAATAAGTTTCGAGTCTTACTGATCTCAAATAGCTAGGATAAATTAACAATGCATACCAAACAAAAGTTCGGGTATCAAGAGGATATGCTGTGCATTTCAGGACCCATATGAATTTAAGTCAAATTGTAAAGGTTCATACAACTCCATGCCACCTTTAACAGCTCAGTATTTGATGTGTACAAAACTCGGCGCCTACAGGGTTGTGTTTGGTTTGGTGCATAAACTCATTCAAACCACATCACATGCAGGCAGCATCTCCCTCCTGTCCTCCGCACACCTGAAGAGAGGTGGAGTGCGGAGAGTTGGGGCGCCACGTGCCACGCGCCACTAGTGCTGGCTTGGATAGTAGTGGTGCGCGAGCTACGCAGCCACGGGTCCTGAACGCAACACAGGCTAATCGCGCGCCAAACCTGAGACAACACGGACCGACTGAACGGAGAGAAACAAAAGAAGAGAAAGAATAAAAGAAGAGGGAGAAGAGTGGTTTTTTTTTCGACGAGTCTTCTTCGTGAAGGTAGTAAACAATTTAATTGTGTTTTTCTGAGGTGCGGTTTCTACAGATACATATCACAGTCGGCAGTTTGTACAGAGAAACGCGCTGTTGATTGTTGACAGATAACACGGTGTGCTTTGTTTGTTGTTTGCTGTTTTTCACGGGTTTATTTATGCCAGTTATACTCACACTTGTGTTAATACTTAAATAGTAAAACAGACAGTTGCACTGATCACCAGAGTCGAAGCTTCTACTAACTTATATTCACTCACTTTAACACATTTAAAAGCGAGGAGCGGAGTTTACTCGAAGTAAACACAGATGTGATAATGGAGACATAATTGACAGTAGCTAGTTGAGGAAAGAAAAGTGGTGTGACACAACTGCTCGTTTTTAGCGTGACAGAAAATGGAAAGAGAGAGGAGAAAATAGAGCTACTGAGATTTAAATAACTTAATGTTAGTCTATCTGATGAGAAACCCACAGTCGTTATATGGAAAATAACGCCCAAATGAAAACAACTTGACCACACGTTTACTTTAGATATTACTGCGCCGATAGAGCCGTGTGCAAAGGGGGTTTAGATAAATGAGCTCCCACTACATTCCTGTGTAACAACACGCTGCGTGGACTCAGCTCATTATTGACTGACTGTTCAGCCAGGGAGCGTTTGTGGGAGCTTCAGCACCGCGGACAGCGATTTGAGCCCGAGCCAAAGATTAAACGGCATAGGCATAACAAACAGCTGGCTCTGATTACTTCACACAGGATGTGGCCAACAAATAGACTCAGGCTAAAGACACTGACATCACTGACCAATAATTACAATGATGAATTAGCTTTAAATTAAATGAAAAAACACTGAAAAAATAGTGTAAATACACAGATGTGGATGGACAGTAGTCACCTATTTATCAGATTACCCATGATCAGTATGTATGAATTAATGCTTTTTGAGATTTTGTTAATTTTTAGGCTCTACACCTTGTGCTCTGGTCAGTAACTGAAAGTCCTACCACAATTTCTTTTTATTTAGCACTGCAGCACTGCAGAAAGTTATTCGAAAGTAAGCAGTGGTAAACAACTAGATAGCCCACAGGCCTACTTGGCTGACATCCACTCCTCAGTGTTCCAGCCAGACAAATACTGTTACAGCACAAATTTAGACAGGGATGGTGTGGGCTGCAGCAGGGGATTATTTTTCTGCAATTGCAGGAGGAAAAATGTTTTCTTGCCACTGTTCAATACAGGCTCGCAACCCACACCCTCTCTGGATGAGAGTTGTGTACTTGTTGCAGTAAGGCAGACATTGATATAATAGGTTGTCTGTGTTATCTGGACTTGAAATTATGGTGGTTCAGACTCTGACTCAAACATTTTAGTGTTTGTTCCATTTCAATTCAGTCTTTCAAAAGCTATTGGAAACTCACTTTTTTTATAAATAATTTTCTTGAAAAAAAAAGAAAGAATTCTTAAAGCTTTAAATAGGTTCAGGATAAAACTGAAGTCAGTCAACCTACTTGTAAACCCTGCTGCTTTTGTTAGACATTGTCTGTCAATGTTACAGGCATTGCTTTTTATTTTATTCATGTTGTCAAAATCTATTCTACCATCTTGAGCCACATATTTAACCCGTGGCTGGCAGTCAGTGAATCTTTGTATTTCCCATCTCTGGGGTGCAAGTCTTCATGCAGCTGGTCATAATGGGCAGATTTTCAGGAGTTCAAGGATCCACAGTGTGTTACAGAGCGCTTTACAGCCCTGTTCATTTGTCCTCTCATTAAAACTGTGCAGTCTTCCTCCGTTTCTCCATCCACCTTCGTGCTTTGTTAACTCAGCAACATCACTGTTGACAGTTTACTAACTTGTCACTTATGCCCACAAGGAAACAGAGCTGCAGGTCATCATTAAATGCCTGATACGAGTTCCACATGGAGAAACATGATCATAGTCAGTGTCCTCAGTGTGTATTGGACTGCTGCAATATTATACCTACTGCACATACTACCGTTGTACTATGAGAAAGAGCTTGTCTACTATTACTTAATTGCAATATTAGTAAATGTAAGATTAAAATGATTTAGTTTTTGACATAAAACTGTTAATTCTAGTTGTTTCTATTCAGATTTATGTCATAAACACGTGAGGATAATATTAATTTGTCACAGTTGTAAAAAATAGGATGACATAGCAATATTATTAGTAGGTACTGGGTGTGTATGAAACATGCTAAACAGTAAAACAAATTTGTTAAGCACAGTAAATAAGAATTCCCTGTAGCGTCAGCCCACTCTCTTGGCTGTGCCTCGCCAGTTTCAGTGATCACTCAGGCTCAAAGAGACATCCTCATGGGATTATCCTTAAAAAGTAAACACGATGCTGTCACGGCAGAGAGGTGCTCAGTTTTCAAACACCTTGAAGTGTGACAGCGATCCACTTTTTAAGTTTTAATTTAGATTGGTAGTACGCTGTGGCTGTACACTGACTGTGGTAGTCATTGTTAAAGTCTTGTACGATAGGATGTTACTATTAAAATATTTACATGTATAATTGATATCTTTCAGTTGCATTTTCATAAGACTGTCATTCCTTGTCTTTATTCTGTGTGTGTGCGTTTGAGTGCCTAAAAGACTGTGTAATATGTCCTGTGTATATTTTTGTTCTATAATCCTCTGTGATGTTTTTCTGCCTCTGTGTCTCTCTCCTGTTTTCCTCTGTTTCCCCTCTCCAGCATGTAAAATTCACTACCAAATAGGAAGCCTTTATTTGGGGCTCGCTCATCAGTTCATTCATGCTTGACTAATTCGGAGGCCTTTCTGTATAGTGTTGCCTGGCGACAGAACCAAGTCAAGCACTTATAAATGGGAGACTTGTTCTCACAACAAATACAGGAAAATGGATGTTAGTGCTGTGGGTCACTGTTTTTTTGTGCCAGACTCGATGGAGTGTCAACCCTTTTAGAGATCACTACTGTGTCATTCACTTATGTGTTATTAGATTAAATAGACCCGTCTGTCATCTTTGTTACTAATATGTCTACATGGAATAAAAGCAGTTCAGGATAACTGTCCCTGATGAACACAAAGTTTTGGCATTTTATCTCATTATTACCTTGGAAGATATTAAAATGTAGAGAACAAGCTGACTGACAAGCTATCTGTACACTTTCTGATCATGATACTGTATGAAGGAAGACACGGGGGATGACAGCTCAGAGCCAAAACCATTTGCTAAAAGACATAAGGGAACTGCCTTTGGAACAGCATGAAATGCTTGGGCTATATCCAGAGCTGCCCCATCAAATTAAGATGATCTGACATTACAGATGTACTGCGTTTTGATGCAGTCTGCTCTAGAGTCTTGAGGGTGAGTTAAGAGAACACGTTCAACATGAGGACAGCTGGTTCAACTGTTTGTATGCAAATGTGGCGCAACATTTAACAGCCAGTTGACTGATTTTGTGCCCCGAATCTCGTGATTTCACTGCGGAGAAGAGGTGAGAATATGACACGAAATTTCCACTTCATTCTCTGTCTTGACAACTCACACCACCACCACCACCACCACCACCACCACCTCACTCTGCTGTGCGCCGGATGATGTGCTGTAAGTTGTCTGGCCCACAGCAGAGATTTGTATTTTCTCATTTTTGGGAGGCATGTCTTCAAGGGAGGGCTGAGGCATCTCCAAAATTAGACCACTGAGAAATCATTCTGGCTTGTTAGCTCCCTACTGGAGGCCAGCACAGCTCAAACATAATGGCTGATAGATGAGAGCATATGGAAAAGAACTGTCTTCTTTGATATAACGTTAACTGTTAGAACCCCATAGTTGGGAAACCAGACAAAACAACAATGGCTGCTGTATTCAGATTGGAAACAAGGCACTTATCATTAGTAGCTTTAATTGCAAAGGTTTGACATATTCTTCCCAACTGCACAAAAGAGTTGTTCAGTTGTGTGTTCCTCCCCAAAAAACAACACCACAGGCTGATAAGGAGCTTATTATTATTATCAAATTGAAGTTTGGTATGGGCAACAACCTCGAGTGGTTATAATTATTATGACATGCATGGATGTATTATTAGATCTGGATACCAAACCCCAAGAGGGCACCTACTCAGTCAAAGAGAATTTTTGCTAGTGTTTCTCTTACTGGCCTTGTCCTCAAGTTCCCACTTGGTCCATAGACTCTACATTGTGATGACATCCCAGATTTTTAAAGTCCTTTTTCTCAGCTCAGGGAAAGTTCTAAAAATATTAAACCTCCATGGATCAAGGATTAATTGTACAAAGAGTAATAACTGATCTGTACTTCAAATTATTCTGTCAACAGTTGTACAGATGTCTGTTTTTATAATGACGGTCTATGGGGAAAATGATTTTCTGGCCACAGGGAATTTTCCGCTGCAATACTGCGAGTGGCCACTGGAAAAATTGGAAGCAAGGATGAGCTGCTGTGCCATACCCAGTTCTCTAATACATCCATGGTCCCCTGTAAAGTCAACACTGAGTCATTTTAACGTATGCACATATGTAATCTAGAGTCACGTATTGTTTCGTCATCACATTACCTTTACTTCATAATATCAGGTTAAGTATGTAACATGACAATGCCCAACCATCATTCTTTTCCTAAACCTAACCTAACACAAATTTAGGGAATGCTCCTGTGGGTTGTATTAGATGGAAGAAACAATACAGATGTGGTGGTATGGAGGGAGAACTTGTTGGATATTGTGTTTGGGTATTAGATGAATCGAACAGTTGCTCTAGTCGATACATAATCCATTAAAATATTTACCATGCAGCGTCTAGGTTAATATACTAGAGAGGGGTGTGTAGCCTCTGGCCATTGTAGGAACAGTTTATATCTAGTCTGAACATGACTGCAGGCTTAAAAATGCCATTTTCTAGGCCAATATTGGGTCAGACCCTAAACTCCTTTTTAAATTTTCAAATGGTTTTCCTTCTTCAAAAACAAAAAGAAAAATCAAGATTGGCAACAGTAGTTATGGTAAAATTGCTCTTCAAGAGTGAGGCTTGTGTGTTAGCCTATTTACAATCAGTAAACAGCAGAATTTAATATTTATGACTTCAATTTATAGAGGGCAGGTGATACTTTTGTAATCCCTATAAACAGATATATGCACATATATGCAAAATATAGCAAACAGGACAAGATTTTGGTGATTTTAGTGTTCTGGTTTCTGTTTGTGGTATGAGTCACAGTTGAGTGGAATGTAAACAGTCCTTCTGGAAAGGTGAAAGGTGAAATGAAATCTGGGAACCCATTGTTTGATTATGATCAGTACTGAGACTGATACTTCTGTAACTTTGATTGTTGTATGAAATATTGTTAAAAAGTCACATTTGGATTCATAGTGCCACTGCTGCTTTGGATGTAATGGTCCCAAAATAATCTGTCTGTGCCGTTTACTTCATACTAGCTTTGTTTTTAATGCTGGGAGACATTTTGGACAGTCGAGATACAGAAAAATATAGCATTCTGTGTAATACTGTTATGACCAGTGACACACTCCCTCTGTAATACTCAGAATGCATTAAGTGAGGACAACAAAGAGTGGCTGCAGACAGTTTGGGGGTCAGTGTATTGCGCTCTAATGTATGGTGATGTTTTCATGTACAAGGGTACATGTACAGAGTCTAAGAGAGTATGTATGATGTGTGCATCACATGTAGGCTTGTGTTGTGTTTTCCCTTTAGCTCGTCTGCTTAAACTGTACAAGCAGATCTCAGCAGGCTGACGATGGGGGCTGCCAGCTTCATCCAGCTGTGTCTGTGGCTTGATGACATATCTCCTCTCTCGTGCATTGAACTGCTATTGTCCTCAGGCTCCTCCAGCCAGCCCTAGCAACATCAACCAACAGCAACTAACTCCCACAGTGTTAGTCGCCTGTCTACATCAGAAGCAACAGAGGGACTGCACTCACAGCCACGCTCTTGCAGCCACAGTAGCTGGGTCAATAAGCATGCTGTGACGTTGAAAAACCCTCGACAAAGAGAAACAAATAGACAAATTGCCCAGTCAGTTTGTAATACATTATTTATCTTTGCAATTGTTTAACCAGAGATGATCACTATAGCATTGGTGTGTCACACAGTGTTAGCGTACTGCTGTGTTTCATATCAGAAGCCAGATTTGACTTATTTACTAGAAGTTGTCCTGTTAAGAAGAGATAACAAATTATATCTTCAACATAATGTGACATTACGGGTCAGCCATGTTTGTGCCTTGGAGGTCTGTCTGTGTTTCAACATAGCACACTACAGCAGTTGAAAAGGGTGGAGACATCTGCGTTACTCTTTGCCTCGCTATTGGATTTCCAATTGTTCTCGGAAAATGGGGTATTTTTGGCGGTGAGCTGTTTAAATTAAGGTTGACAGGAGGTTAGGTGCATGTTAACAAAGTAGACAGAAGAGGAATGCCCTACTTTTGGTGATGACGTGCCCTTTACTCGAGCAGCGGTGTGCCTCCGCCTTACTTGATGGCCTCTGGACACCTAGTGGCTTTGTTCAGTATCACATTCATGTTGCTTTCAGTTACATCCTTTTGAAAATAATGTTTTTATATAGTGGAAGGTTTTCTGTAATAATCTGTGAAAATATTTTTAGTGTCTGTTTTTGCACAGGAAAAATATATTTTAGGTTATAAAGTTACAAAACTTCTGCCTAAGGAGGAGCAGACTTCAGCCTTGCCACAGGTTCAACCAGGTTCAAAGGAAATGTTGATGTTTATTCAGGAGAGAGGGTGTTTTGTGTATCCCTTTGCAGGCAGGGAGGGATCACGGGCTTTTGTGTTGGTCGCAGTGGCTTTGAACATCTAACGAGAAACGTTTCTCAATAATAATAAAAACAGAACCTTTTATAAAGCCATTTATAATCCCTTAGAGACCAGGAGAATGAGCAGCATTATCAGTATTCATAAGGGATTGAAGATGATAACACTGGGTGTGTGTGTGTGTGTGTGTGTGTGTGTGTGTATGTATTCTGAAGGGTGGAGGACTCATTCTGAACCTTCAGTATACACATGCCTGTTCTGTTTAACTTTGCGGAATATGAGAGTTATTTTTATCCCCCCTTTTTCATTTCTTCTCATTAGTTTAGAGAAGTTCAAACCTGTGTGAAGCAAGAAATTAACAAACATTTTGTTGAAAATGAAAACCCTTGACTCTCAACCTTCTGTCCATTAATTGTTCGCACCCTAATTTCCTTTTCTTTTCTTCTGGAGTTAAGGGAAAGGGTTAATCACATAATTTTTAGTCAAGCCGGCAGTCGCCAGCTACATCATCACTGATGAATCCAGAAAGCACTTAAACATAAACTCCAAGTTTGGTAACTTTTTCCCAACGGACAATTTGACCTCTCATAGTAGGAGAAGCACATTAAACATTAATGGTGTCGACAATACATTAAAGTGTCCAAAGAATCCATGCCAGTGAACCAACACACATAATAGCAGGGCACTGGATATGTGACCCTTGAATGAAATGCAGCAATTGTTAATGTAATTATTTACACATTCCTGCATCCACAGCACAGGGACATGCTTGGAAATATTTTGCAAGATACTCCTCACAGAAACTGCAAGACACTTTAGAAAATTCCTTTTAAGAATGCCCCTCAACACATGACTGAACGATGCTGCATATAAATTAGTTGGCAATTTAGTGGCCACATCTTTCAATATTTTCATTCATCCAACAATAGGGAGTTTATCAATAAAATATGTCTTGACTGGAACATCACCAGGACAGTAACATTTTCTGTGATTGTGGACTGACTGTGGGTTTTGTGTTAGGCAGTTTTAGGATTGTCCATCTAAATGTTTGGCCATTTGTTTGGTCAGTTGTCTCTCTAATCTAAGATAGTACAGTTGGTGTCAGTTGAAAATCAGATGTTGTTTCTCAGGACTGCCCCCGACTAAGAATTTTCTTAGTCAACCAAGAGTTGTCATTTCGGGCCATAAGTTGACTACTCGTCCGCATGTTTATGATATAAATTTAATTATTACATTATACATTTTGGATGGGGCAACACAATGGTTTGAGTTCAAGGTATGAGAAAGAAAAGTATCAGTAACATTTTTAACACTGTGCTACATTACAGAGAAATACAAACCGTACTAATGAACCTTCATTAAAGGTTGATTATGTAGAATGAGCAGAATACCGCCATCTAGTGTGTCTAGATCATAGTCGCAACTACAAAAAATAGTTCCAGCAGTCGGGTTGCCAGGTTCGATGCCAAGTGTGTGAAGCCATCAGCCTGCACCATGTCAAGTGATGAATCATACAGGGTAACGACTAATTTCGACTAATCAATTCATTTTACAGCAGTATTTAACATTAGCCTAGCTATAGGTCTATATATATATATATATAATGTTATGTGTGGTATTTATTCAGTTTTGGGAAATCACGATGTCTAGAAGGCATCAGGGGCTGCATGAAGCGGGCTCAAGCCCCCGTTCCGCTGCGGGCCACGTCGGGTTGGCGACTACTTCATTTCTTACCACGCAGAGTGCACTGCAGATGCTAATGTTTGTGTCACTTTTTACCGAGTCAAAGTAATGTCGGTACTTCCAAGCATTAAACGCTGCATGGTCCTGCTCTCTCCTGCACTCCATGTTATCTGTTGTTGATCTACACATGTCTGTTGTTTACCACTGACGTCGCACCGCGCATACCTGATTGTCATGAGACAGTCTCACATAATCACAGTTTATAAAGCAGTATCGCAGCCTGCTTGCAGTAAATCTATCTTGAAAAAGTAAATTGACCATCAGTGCCGACAAGTAACATTAGCTAAGTTAGCAAGTGAGTTAGCTTACCGATCGAGGAGAAAAGTAGCCATTTCCGCATGCGTTCTTATGCCGTGGGAATCCTTTATTTGAGTCCATCGAGCAAATGCTTTGCCAATATTAACTCTCGTCTTTGCCCTTCTCCGGTCACTCTGTTG